>NC_060138.1:724153845-724460789 GCF_021461385.2 Schistocerca piceifrons
AAAATACAACCTTGCGAGGTGTCGGGGCTAGCAGTGTATTTAACACTAAATTCTTCTATAATCTACAGATGTAAATGATGCTCTAAGCCCCGACTTTTGCTGTTGCACATGGATTAAAAAGAAACGCGAACTGACTGTAATCGACCCTGCAAGTGGAGTAGAAAAGAGTTTGGCACCTGCAATAATTTAATTTGATAAGTAAGTTAAATAAAGGAAAGTTTCATTAACGTAGTGAGAAATGATAGGGTTGCTCTTCCGATTAACAGAATGAAAGTTCTGTCCAAAATAACAATATGATTTATTGTGACTAAACTCAAAATAATAAACAAAACACATGAAACATTTACAATGCATCAAATTGGCACAGATTGGATACTTAAATAAATGCTGTGAAGGTGAAATTGTCCCTAAACTAGATTGTGACATTTATGACGAAGTGGTATGTGGAGCCAATTCCTTACAACTCAAAATCTTAAGAGAAACACACAGCCAACCCAACATTAATCTGCTACAGTAGTGAGAACTCAGACAATGACCACCCAAGACAGAACAAAGTTAGAAAAAACGAACAGGCGCGCTCTGCTGAGCTCTGATTATCACCTAGCAAAATTGCCTGCTTTGCCGGTGCTGCGGACGTACATTACCAAGCCGTCTTCTTAACTGCAAGGGCACGATCTGGCGAACCGGAGGCGATGGCTGGTTGCTTCGACATCCCGTCGTGGTGATGATAACGTCGCGAGTATAGCCCGAAACAAATTATCCTGGTCTGGTTGTTCCAGACTAAAGACTTCCTAGCAATACAAATGCGCCTCTGAGGGAGATGAAGAAGGCTCGCCACACAATCACTGACGGTACATTGATTGATGTTAACAAGCGAAGTCACACAGTAACTCCAATACAGTCAACTTTAGCCAAAACTGCTCAAGACAGACAACATAGGCCGCTTGTACGCAGAACGCTCAGTTGCCAACTGTAATCGGAAAGTTACGTTGAAGTCGAAACTTCAGCAGCTTCATCAAACAGTTACAATTAAATGAAAATATATTAGACAGCCAACGGAGGGCAGGCTGTCCAGAGCAGCGAGCTCAGTCTTGTAACCTACTCCAACCGAAAGGCGAGAGCCGACCCTCACATGAGCACCCGTACAAACCGAACACAGAACATTCCCGCCCCCACGACAGTGGTCGTGGTTAAACGTTCCAATCAACAACTCGAAAACCAGCGGAAAATTCCACTCTATTGCCGAAGCACTACCATTCCACCGATGGAGATTCTTGGCGCCAATTTCTGTGCCGATTTTACTACGCCACGGAGCTATGCCCTGAGCAAACCAATCACAGTTACGATTTTGCAGAAAACGCGGGAATTTGCCCGCCAAGACTGCATGGGAACACAAGTCATTCCCACGCCTCGCTGGTAGCCCGCCAGAAAGTGTTTTCGCTAAGTTTCTGCGAAGTAACGGAATCTCTAGCCCGGCCGCTCCTTCAGGCCCCTGCGGGCGTGTCTCCGCCGCTATTAGCCGGCCGAAGTGGCCGCGCGGTTCTGGCGCTGCAGTCTGGAACCGCGAGACCGCTACTGTCGCAGGTTCGAATCCTGCCTCGGGCATGGATGTGTGTGATGTCCTTAGGTTAGTTAGGTTTAACTAGTTCTAAGTTCTAGGGGACTAATGACCTCAGCAGTTGAGTCCCATAGTGCTCAGAGCCATTTGAACCATTTGTCCGCCGCTATTGACAATGTCGGCGTCTGGAAAGCATTCACTCGCCTCCCTCGCACCCGTCGGCTTAATCCTTTCAAGATCAGCTGAGCCCGCCTGTCACCGGACCACCCGGGTTACGAGAGATGCTGCGCGGGAAGTCCGCGTGTTAAGGAATAGCAACTTTTCACCGCATCCAATTAGAGAGGAAGATCGAATTACTCAGACTAAGATAGAAATATGAGAGGGGGCTTCTGCCACCTCTCAACCTTTCAAATAAATGGGATAACCTCGATTTAGCATAATTGGACTAGCAATAAAAAATAAAACAACTTACTGGAAAAATGTATTGTTAAGCACACAGGATACCACGCATGCAAATGTCGCAGCGGGAAAACCAGCGTGGTCAGAATTTGTAATATATATATATATATATATATATATATATATATATATATATATATATAATGTGTGGTTCCCTATAAAATAAGAGTAAAATATCGGGATATGACTGATAAAACGTTTAGGAGACAGTAACCAGTCTAATGCTCAAAAGCCCAAAACGCACTTAACAAAATTTTAAAAAATATATAAAAATAACTTACTGGTGCAGAAGTTGTTATATGTACAGGAGTCCGCACGTGAATCTACAGAGTGATCAAAAAGTCAGTATAAATTTGAAAACTGAATAAATCACGGAATAATGTAGATAGAGAGGTACAAATTGACACACATGCTTGGAATGACATGGGGTTTTATTAGAACCAAAAAGATACAAAAGTTCAAAAAATGTCCGACAGATGGCGCTTCATCTGATCAGAATAGCAATAATTAGCATAACAAAGTAAGACAAAGCAAAGATGATGTTCTTTACAGGAAATGCTCAGTACGGGAATAATGTTGTGAACAGCACTGTAAAGCATGTCCGGAGTTATGGTGAAGCATTGGCGTCAGTTGTTGTCTTTCAGCATCCCTAGAGATGTCGGTCGATCACGATACACTTGCGACTTCAGGTAACACCAAAGCCAATAATCGAACGGACTGAGGTCTGGGGAGCTGGGAGGCCAAGCATGACGAAAATGACGACTGAGCACACGATCATCACCAAACGACGCGCGCAAGATATCTTTCACGCGTCTAGCAATTTTTTGGGTTCTAATAAAACCACATGTCATACCAAGCATGTGTCAATTTTTACCTCTCTATCTACATTATTCCGTGGTTTATTAACTTTTCAAATTTATGCTGACTTTTTGATCACCCGGTACATTAAAGCCATAGCTGGTAGCTGCCGTTGTCAAAATTGTTAAAAGATTCCTCGCGCGACTGCCTGTAAACACATCACCTCGAGAATAGTCAAGAAGTACTGAGAAGCAAATAACCGGCCTTAGTCTCCCAAGACGTACGCATATCTGTATAAATAGGCAATAGGATACCTTGTATGTCATGTTTGTCTTTGTGATTGTATGTGCAACACTAGTAGATACCGCACCAAATGGCCTACATGTGCCATCTGCTGTTTACTGCGTATACTAACCGTACACTTCCTGTACGTTTCTATGCTTAGAACTGCGTACGTAGCCGGTATCATGAGCTACTGCACCTCCTATGTATTTCCTATGTGATGTATCTACGTGGACTTGACCCGTTTTAGTGGGCGAGGACGATGCCACATGTCTGACAAGGTAATATGCTGTCTATTTCCACAGATATACGTTCCTGTTCTGAGACTAAGCCGGTTATTTGCTTTTGAATACTTCTTGAGTGTTCTCGAGGTGTTGTGTTATTAGGATGCCATGCGAGGTCTGTTTAGAAAAATTTGACAAGGGCTACTACCCGCTGGGGCTTTCATGTGATTTTAGGAACGGTTTCCCGTATATTTAACAACTTTCATATCAGTATTTTTTTATATCTATATTTTTAAATTTTGTTTGAATGTTTTGTGCTTATGATACGTTACACTGTTTACTGGATTCCGAATATGTAATCGGGCGTATTTCGATATATTTACTCCTATAGGATACCACACAATGACCATGGTGGTATCCTGCTGGGACGTTTGTATGCGCAGCATCCATATTGCCGGTAGGTTGTTTTATTTTTTCTTGCAAACACGGGGTCATGCCATTTCAATGTAAGGTATTTTCTCTCGTAGGCCAATCTGAGGATCTTTTGTGTAAGGCGAAATGCATCATTGGAGGTTAAATAAAATAAACGAAGACTGTTCTTTCATAAGGCAAAAATGTCATGCTCGGTTATTCTTTGGGGACTCTTAAGTGGCCACAGTATTCATTCACTGCAGAAAATGCACATACCAGCCTGGCTTTCAAACATCCAGGGCAGGTCACTACCCGACTTCTGTGCAAACTGCTTCTATGTCCAAAGGAGGTGCCCTTAATCTAATGAGAATCACAGATTGCCTTTATCCCAGGAGACGTTTCTGGTGAAATACCATACCAGTTGAAGGGAGCAAGGCTGCCTTTCCAAGCACATGGTTCAGACCTTGTCACTAAAATAACCGTGAAACAGCGGCAGGGAATGTTTTAATATCACGGAGAGATATGAGACAGTAGCGTCACACAACTTTCCCAGCTACTGTTATTGCACGCTTTTGATGTATAAAGCTTTTTTAAATTTTAGTTGCAATTTCCCAGAAGATAATGGCATAGGACAGAACTGAAGAGCTGTAATGTCCCAGAAGATTGTGGCACAAGAGAGAAATTAATAACAGAACTCTGAGTACGCTAGCAAGCTTATATACAGATAAGCATAGTGAAAGAGATTTCTGGCGGGAAAGCAGACAGAACAGATCGTTTGTCAAAGTTTGGAAAAGCAAGAAAGTTCAAGGTTTAACGTCCAGTGAGCGACTACGTTTTCAGAGGCAGTGCAAAAATTTGGAATGGGGCAGGAAGTATTCCAGTATTCTTCTTACGAGGCGAACATGGCAAGTGCCATCATTACGATTTCTCAGGAGCGTCACCTAGTGGAAGAGGAGTCAAAATAAGCGAATACATGTCTCAGATTATCCGAAGATACTCGACCGTTTCTGAAAAAACGGCAGTAAAAGATTTTGAGGTATTTTCGAGGTACACTAGGTGATCAAAAGCATCCGGACACCCCCCCCCCCCCCCACCCCCCCACCCACAAAAAACACACGTTTTTCATTTTGGGCGCATTGTCCTGCCGCCTACTGCCAGGTACTCTGTATGAGCGACATCAGTGATATTTTGCATCCAGTTTCCGATATCCGATTATTTTTTATATATTTTACTGTTTTCTTTTATCTACCCACGTCTGTAGAAGATTACTGTATGGATGTTGCTTATTAAACTAGGGAATACAAGGGTATATTAACTGTAAAATTACAACTGAATTTCACAATAAGTGTCGCATATTTATTATATAATGTATGCGTGTATGGTATGTTGAGGGGTTACAACCAATTTCATTCTCATTTTCTTGTATTTGATTGTCATATGAGTTCTTATGTTAATTCTTGTATTTTATTCATACATTTATTCTTCAGGAGGTTTGGTGCTTTTCTTTGGATGATACCGATAGTACACACATTATAAACACAGATATTCCCAGCGCCAGGAGGAACACACGAAGGCATGTTTGTCACAGTGACATTTATTTGTATGAATCTCTCTCTGGAAAGAAATGTCGGACGGTCGCTGTGGCCGAACAGTTCTGGGCGCTTCAGTCCGGAACCGCGCTGCTGCTACGGTCGCACGTTCGAATGCTGCCTCGGGCATGGATGTGCGTGATGTCCTTAGGTTAGTTAGGTTTAAGTAGTTCTAAGTCTAGGGGACTGATGACCTCAGATGTTAAGTCCCATAGTGCTTAGAGCCATTTAAACCATTTTTGGAGCAAACGTCGTTAACATTGGCGAAGATTTCGCAAGTTGGCAATAATTTCGAGGCAGACGACGCATAACGGATCACTTTTTCCGAAAACTGGAGCTTGCAGTTGATTATGAAGCAAGATACACTAGTGGAAAACAATTTCAAATTTTTTCTCATTTGTTTAAAAGAATAATTCGTATGATATACAAGTAGTAGACGAATAAGGACAACGTTGTATCTGTAATGACTGGAAAAATTCCCTGCAGTAATCTTCTAGTGAGTGAAAATCTCATTCTGGAAACATTCCTCAAGCTGTGGCTAAGCCATGTCTCCGCAATATCCTTTCTTTCAGGAGTGTTAGTTCTGCGAGGTTTGCAGGAGAGCTTCTGTAAAGTTTGGAAGGTAGGAGGCGAGGTACTGGCAGAAGTAAAAAAAAAAATGGCTCTGAGCACTATGGGACTCAACTGCTGAGGTCATTAGTCCCCTAGAACTTAGAACTAGTTAAACCTAACTAACCTAAGGACATCACAAACATCCATGCCCGAGGCAGGATTCGAACCTGCGACCGCAGCGGTCTTGCGGTTCCAGACTGCAGCGCCTTTAACCGCACGGCCACTTCGGCCGGCGCAGAAGTAAAGCTGTGAGGACGGGGCGTGAGTCGTGCTTGGGTAGCTCAGTTGGTAGAGCACTTGCCCGCGAAAGGCAAAGGTACCGAGTTCGAGTCTCGGTCCGGCACACAGTTTTAATCTGCCAGGAAATTTCATATCAGCGCACACTCCGCTGCAGAGTGAAAATCTCCTTCTGGCAGGTGATTCTTAATTGGTAGCGGTTTCGCTGGCGTTCATTGGAGCAGATTAATCTGTGCTCTGTTCATTGCGTTCTTCAGGTAAAACTGCCGTCCTTTGGTCTGCACCACTTTATTGGCCTAGCCGCAGCTGGCGATTGGTGTCTCTCGATGCTCATGTGCAGCCTTTTTGCTGCAGTAATTAAACTGCATAGGTGAAGTCCAAGTCATATTTGGAAGTTTAGATCAGGTTTCGAAAACTTGGTTGAATGATCATGGACCCGGTCATGGAACCATAGGGAAAGTCATCTTAATGGAACGGTAATTGAGGATCTTACAAAATGAATACCGCAGTCAGACTGAAAGAGTGAAAACTTGGTCAAGAAAGGCATCTCTCTAGATTTCGAAGTCAATATGGCGATATGCACACAAGGTGGAATGTTAGTAACGACATAATGTGATCATTGGAAAAGTAACGGGTGAATAAAAATTAGACGCTTACCGTGACTCTGAATCAATATCAGTTAGCATTTTCTAGAAGTTGAAAGGTCAAAATCATATCAATCCGCAAGACCGAGAATCACACTCCCAAATAATTCTGCCTGGAAGTATTGGTCTGTCTGCCCCACTCTTGTCCTTCAGGGCACTGAGCATTTGTGTTATCATTATTTGCACAATTTGCAGTGTCCTCCAACGAACTATCGGTAATAAGTAGTAAATTGTGTTGAGTGACCTGCCAGTACATGACATGGCAACATTGCAGGGCCGGGGATGAAGCGGAGAGACGCAACGGGCAGAAAGGGGCTGCAATGAGCTGCCTGGTTTCGTGACGGCAACTGTAGTTCCACGGCTTTTCCATGGAACCTCCTGCGGTTAATTAATACTACAGTGGCGTTTTCCTTCTCCAGTCTGCGAATACAAGTGCTTCTCTCTTCAATTAATGAGCGTAGTGTTCTTCTGTCTGAAATTAAAGAATACCTTATGAAGGCTCAAGAGAGCTTGCACTGTCTTAATAACACACAAATGCTCGCCAGAAGTACTCCGCTAGATTAGTAGCCGCACAAGATAAATGTCTCAAAGTTAACAAAGTACTTTTTGGAAAACTAACTCATTTCTGATACTACACATAGTGATATATTCAGCTTCTGAGTAAATACAGGAGACTGTTTTCACACAGAAGCACGTAAATTGACTTGTTGTAGGCAGTGACGTTTGACTGTGTGAAAAAGTTATGTTTTTAACTATGAAGTTACCTCGAATAACGGGAGGTCCGCATTGTCAAGCATAAATACTGATACATCAAGATGTGTAAGTGATTCTGGCTCTTGGCTTCACATTTGTGTGAATTTCCAAGTGTTCTTTTTTTTCGCTTACGCCAATGGCCGACTGGTCAGTTTATAAAGTGTTAAATTCTCACCATCTGTTTAAAATTCGTAGGTGAGCAAGATTATCAGTAACAGCTTAGGTTAAAACATCGCATGCTTGAGTGTTTCTTTTTCTGTTACTCGATTTCTCAGTTTTATAGTGTCAGATCTTGTTAATTCAGACTCCCGTTGAAGATTACATTCGATCATAATCCGGCTGCGGGTCGGGGTGGCGCTACAGTCTAGAACCGCGCGACCGCTACGACCGGAGGTTCGAATCCTGCCTCGGACATGGGTGTGTGTGATGTCCTTAGGTTACTTAGGTTTAAGTAGTTCTAAGTTCTATGGGACTGATGACCTCAGAAGGTAAGTCCCATAGTGCTCAGAGACATTTGAACCATAATCCGACTAATGTTTGGATATTTATTTCCTAGTGAGCATTAGGCCCCCTGATGATTACTAACGTAAGCATAATTCACGGACATTCCGTAACAGGCGCGAAGGTGAAGGCGTACATGAGACGTCAAGATTTTTTGTGTGTTGTTGTCAAATTCAAGGTGCCAAACACGACTGTAGTTATACCACCCTTGCATGTTCGGAATGTATATTTGTAAAGTTGAAGAGAAGACCACATGCTTCAATATTAAATTTTTCGTGTCTTCATAGTTTCCGCTATACTGTTTTTGTGGTTCATCACCTCGATCTCTGGCTAAGTTTTTATTAAGCACCAAACGGAGTAATTACAGCGTGTAGTAACGAGAGCGGGGCAATAGGACTATCCTTGAGTGCAGAGACGACTATAATATATCGGTGTATAAGTTGATCGCAGAAACTATCAACTGTTTTATTTTTCTTGGCACACTGCCTACCCTGGCATATGAGAAACGAGACGCCTAAACACTCAAATTACTGGATTATGATACCAAACAAGAACAAAGTAAAAACCTTTCAGGTTTAACAATGATTGAAAGAGAATTCATTCAGTAATCGTGGTTGTTAGGTAGTTTTATTTTTATTTTATTTTAACACCCACACTTACGAAGTGCTAACATGAACGTTATACTCGAGAATGTGACGTAACATCTTACTGACTACTTCTCCTCACCTCCCACCTCAGCCCTACACTAAACACCATCCGTATCTTCATCCCTCACCTCTCTGCCTCATGCAAAGGCATCAAAAACTGCGATAAAATGATTTGCCACGGATCATTGATTCGACTATTCATACATAAACCTAGATAAAGAAAAGTATTAGATGTCTATATATATAAAAAAGCAAGGGAATAAACGACATTATACTCTCTGTACAAAAATTCCATGACCTGCTCCGAGAAGTTGTGGTAATTCCCCTTAAGATGCTTACCCGACGGCTTAGGCAAAACTCGAGAAGTAACACGACAGAAGCGTGAAGTCATTGTCGAAGACTATGAATATTACGATTAGCGGCCACATACGAGTATATTATGTAAATGCCGAATGTTGCGTTTCTTGAACGCTGAAATGTGCATCTGCTGCCATACTATTCGCCTGTGCCTCGGTACATCAGCATATGATAATCTGTGCTACGAGATGATGCAAATAATGATTGTGTTAGATACTAAGTTTTGACGGCATAACGTGATTGTGTTATTACTGTTGTTCAATTACACTGGGCCCCGAAAAATGTCATTTTAATAAATCAGGAATGTTTTATGAGCAGAAGATAGCTATACAAATAAAGAAGGCTTCATGTGCGATTTTGACTTCATGAATTTTCAGTCCCTAAAACAAATAAAAATTTTCCAACAGATCGCGTATCTCCCGGTTGACAGTGTCAACAAACTTGAGATAGAGCAGCGCCAAGAAGGGCTTTAAAGAACATAGCACCGTGTATATATATGTGTGTGTGAGTGAGTGGCATTAAGAATTAGCCATATTTGAAGGGTCTATTTCGAAGTCGTTGGAGCCAAAACCCTAATTCACTTCCTCAGTATGCACTAGAAAATAATGGAGGTGTGTAGATGGTGAAAGAGTTATCCTACGACTCCCCTGTTGCGGCTCAAGTGAAACACAGCATACCCAAAACAAGCCACAGGAGGATTTCAACCACATTTATTTACATTACAATTCCTGTGCCTTAACTCCTGGTTCATTCCCCTCGTTACGTTCTGGCAGCACTGGACTCACTAACAGTTCGTGACGGTCATTGTCAATATGCTGTCTAAATTAATAGTTTACGTTCTTGAACTTGTGAAAGTTGAACAATAAATTGGCAGAGTCGAGAAAATAGCGAGATTGCTCTAAAATTTAAGACGATTCTCAGAGGAAAATATATCAGAACCCTGTAAGAGTGATCGTTTCGTAACGTATGTTAAGTTAAAACATGAACTGGAGTAAACCTGGGGGACAGTCATTATCTTGCTGATATATAAGCCCAGGATGGCTTTCTATGAAAGACGACAAAACGGGACCTAGAATACCGTCGAAGTGACGTGGTCTGGTAGTTCGGCCTCGAGCACCGAGCGGGAATGTTGTTAGTTTATCGCCTCATAGCAGCGGCACGCGCCCCTGGACAACTTTCCCTCAGTCTTGTGTGTGTCTCGTGGGTGTGGCATCGTTGTTTGGTTCGTAGCGATAGTTGTGTGTGTCTGTTGGCAGCGGCATAGTCAGTTCGTAATGTCCGCCATGGGTTACAGGTGTATTCCAAGGAAAGGTACAGTCAGCTTCAGTTTCGACAAATGCACTCGTTTCGTACAGCCCGGACCTTTGGAGATTCATGATTGGCTCGTTGATATTCTTCATGTAACACCTGGTAAGATTCACGCAGCCTATTTTGTTTCTGATAACGATACCTTTTCCATAAGGTATTTCTATCCACAGCAAACAGACAGATTGCTTTTGCGTCACGGTTCTCAACTTCCCTTGAAGCTTATTTATGGTTTCGTAAGTATGGCGCATCCTGCTAACGTGGAACTGTATGTCCAAGTGTTCGGTCTTCCTCTGGTACTTGACGTAAGTTCCCTCTTCAGCAGATGTTGCTCCCTTATTGTGATGTGAAGGGTACACGATGCAACCGCCGGTCCAATCAACACCGTTGCAATGTTTTATCGGAATCAGTTAAGTGGAAACGGTAGCCAGACGTAACGTTCCTTCCCATGTGCAGATCTGTATTTATCGCTTTCATAGGAAGTATAGTGGGCAATTGGCACATGCCTGCACTGCAGTGAAAGTGGCCACCTCAGACACAATTGCCCGCATCAGGTAGTTGCACTGAAGTCCTCATTTGAACCGCGTCAAAAACTGACGTTAGCTGATCTCGTTTCTCCTGGTTGGTGCTACGTCTTCCTAGGGTGCAATGTAACAAAATCGGGATGTGCAGCTGACTGATCCCAACCTTCCGCCCTTACCCTCGCAGCACGGTCCTAAAACTGTTGTTACCAAGCCGGTAATGTCCGCAGCGCAACATAAGACACGTCATACGTAGGATGGTGAGGAGTCGGATACGTCTACTCCTCACCCACCCCTCCCCGATGTAATTTCGTCAAAAAAGTAGTTCAAATGCCTCTAATCGCTATGGACTTAACAGCTGAGGTCATCAGTCCCCTAAACGTAGAACTACTTAAACCTAACTAACCTACGGACATGACACACATACATGCCCGAGGCAGGATTCGAACTTGCGACCGTAGCAGTCGCGTGGTTCCGGACTGAAGCGCCTAGAACCGTTCGGCCATCGCTGTCGGCGTAACTTTGTCGGTGGATGTATCTTGTAGTGCTGAGTCCTCCGTTCCCGATGGGTTCGGTAGAGTGAAAACAGTTACTGAGGTCTGTAGTGTTTCTCCTAGTATTCCTCCCGCGGTTGAGGTAACTCCTGCGGTACCATCCTAGAACAGGGCAGTCGTTGAGTCCTTTGAAGCTCCAGTGACTCAATAGGAGCAAATCGAGACGCCTCTAAAATTACCTGTTGACGTAGGGACGCCAACTGTTGTTACTCCAGTGGAGGCGATTGGTGGCCATTAAATCATACCTGTCGAGCCAGATGTGGTGTCGATCTGCACTGAAGGATCCCATCCTAGGAGTGAGCATCTTCGGCTCCCTGGCTGTCACTTACTTTAGTTAATGTTCCCAAATCGCCTACATCCGCGACTACAGACGCTGTATTGCCTCTTAGTCGTTGTCAACGACACATCCTGCTTGAGCAGGCAGGGACTGTAAAGAGAAGAAACGTAAGGATTCCAGAAGAGATTGGGAGACCCTCAACCTCTGACTTGTCACTCGACTCAGCAGTGGATCAGTTGGTCAGCAGTTCGAATTTCGTTTCTTGTTGTCAAAATATGGAGGATTCTACTTCTCTTTCTTTGGATGTTAACAGAATTGAATCGGATGTTCCATCATGACTGCCTTGATTTTAGGGAGGACATACCCACTGAGAGACTGAAGTTCTTTACAACGGTAAAGGAATACGGGTAGGATGTAATTTTCTTCATCTGACCTTGATTCTCCTTTATGCACTGTTTATTACGGGAAACCTTCTGGAGCGTCCCCGATATTACACGAAAGAGGAGGTTTATTCGTTACGGAGCAGTCCACAGAATATTTGGTAAGTGATGATTTTAACTGTATGTTGCGCCCTGTAGATCAGTCTCCCAATTTTAATTTTTGTCGGGAATTGCAAAATTTATTTTCTTCCTTGAAACTGCAAGATATTTGCGTCTGCAAATATCCATCCCTGGTCATATATACCTGTTTCACAGCTACTTCTAACAGTAGGCTCGACAGGTTTTACTTATCTGTTTGGATGTGTGATAGGATTTTGGCTGTTGGCGTCATCCCCGCGGCTTCATTCACCACTGTGTAGTAACTGTCACTTTAAATCACACAAGACAGTCAATGAAGTTATATCGATCGCTTTCGACGCTGAATGTGGCGCACATTGAGGAGCCCTCTCTCAATGAGGTGACCAGGGAAGTGTGGGACCACAGTCTCCGTTCAAATGTGAGATGCGAGATACGTCTCTGTTTTGGAATGGCTGGTTCAACTGCTAAAGCCCAGGCTCAGACAAACATTAATTAACATGATTCTGTGCTGACAGAGCACGGGAATATCGGAAGACGGAGAGAATAATAAAATTCTCTCTCTTACGTGACCTTCATGAAAGTGGTCATCGGGCTTCGCTACTCATTACAGACGTCAGGCGTGTAAAGGCGCAACGTCAAATGGAAGGGTAGCGAATGAACTGACTTCTGTATATCATCTACTTCGACGACGTGCGTGTATCTCGTCTCTCAAGACAGAACACAGCATTGTTGTGACGGCAGAAAAGGACACATTGCATGTTCTACATCAATTCCATGTTGGGCTGTATCAGGTACCCTTTCCTGTCGATAACACATCCGATTTACTTGTCTAGGATCTGAATAGTAGACCTACATGTCATCATAATGCTGCGCTCTTAGAAGCTTTTCAGTGTGACAATGTCTATAACCTTACTGTCAGATCACCTTCTCGTAAGTCGCCAGGTTTGACAGGTCTGCCTAAAGAGTTTCATGTGTGTTTTTGGGGTTTGTTGGTTGCTACATTTACATTGCTTTTGAGCGAAGTGTTCAGAGGAAGGTTTGTGTCCAGCTAGTTTAAAGTTGGCAAAATTGTGTTAATTCGTAAAAGTTCTTGTCAGGCATCAACTGACAAATTAAGTCTGATACCTTATTAACTTTTGATTATAAGACTGTGGCGAGGGCAGTGAACTTCCATGAGTCGGTGTTGGTGGGAAAAGTGGTTGCTGACCATCAAAGTTGTATTCCTGGTTGTACTCTTGTGATCCTAGCAGCTGAATGCAGTGATGTCACATCAGTGGCTGCTGTTGCTTCTGTTCTTGTTGCTGTGGCATTTGTGGATTTTGACAAGGCCTTCGACCGAGTCAGCAACGGATTCCTGTTATAGGTACTGGAAGCCGTTGAGTTCACATTTGATGTATTCAGGGTCTTTTTTTTATGGGCATTCAATCTATGGTGACTGCCAATAGCCAACTGGCACCCCTATCACTTTCCGTAGGGGATTCCCTCAGGGATGTCCACTTCCGGTGTCGTTGTACTATCACTTGAGCCCCTTCTTCGAAGAATCGTCGCTCAGTTGCAAGTATTGGATGATCCACTGTTTGTCTCCCATGCAGAGCGAAATGAGACATCAGAATGACAGTAGATTTCCAAAATGAGATTTTCACTCTGTAGCGGAGTGTGCGCTGATATGAAACTTCCTGGAAGATTTGTTTAATTAACTTCTTTATTCTGGTCTTGGGTGCAGTACATCAGGAATAGCTTGGTGGAGGCGTCCAGTTACCTTTCATGCAAGACAATAGATGTCCGTCATTGCTGACAGTGCAAGGAGCGTGGCATCACTCGAATGTCACTGTCAGTGACGTCTCCGGCTCCAGCCATAAGCAGCACAGCTGACAATACTGCGGGCATGATTTAGACCTCCCTCCAGCGTGTAGCCGGCTCTCTTGTGACAGAGAGCAGGCTGTCCTGTCCTGTGGTCGAACAGCGGACCCCATACTGTTCTTCAGGATGTCGCTCTAGGCGTCACAGACTCGTGGTGTAGGCTGTGATACAGAGACGAGAATATTTTAATACACTGATGGCTGTGTATTTATACACTCCAGGCACCAGAGAGGCAGTTCTGACGTTGCGGTTCATAATGAAAGCAAGACTACAGAAAAATCAAGACACGTTCATAGGATTTGTTGACGTGGAAAAAGCGTTCGACATTGTCAAATGGTGCAAAATGTTAAAAATTCTGAGAAAAATAGGGGTAGGCAGAGACGGGCACTATGCAGTATCTACAAGAACCAAGAGGACATGGTAAGAGTGGAAGAACAAGAATAAAGTGCTGAGATTAAAAAAGGGCGCAAGATTGGGATGTAGTCTTTCGCTCCTACTGTTGAGTCCATACATCAAAGTAGCCATGACGAAAATAGAAGAAAGGTTCAAGAGTGGATTTAAAATTCAAGGTGCATCCATGATATGATTCCCTTATAACATTTCCATCGTCTGTGAAAGTGACGAAGAATTGCAGGGCGTGCTGAATGGTATGGAAAGTCTAAGCAGCACACAGTTTGGACTGAGAGTAAATCGAAGAAAGACGAAAGTACTGGGAAGTAGCAGAAATGAGAAAGTAGAAATGAGAACAGCGAGAAACTTAATAGAAGAATGGGGATCACGAAGGAGACGTAGTTTAGGTATTCTGCTATCCAGGCATCAAAATAGCCCATGATGGACGGAGCTAGGACAACACAAAAAGCGGACTAGCACTGGCAACACGAGCATTCTGGCCAAACGATCTCTACTAGTTTTAAACATAGATCGTAATTTGACGAAGAAATTTCTGATAATGTACGTTTGGGGCGCACCATTTTGTGGAAGTGAGACGTTGACTGTGGAAAAGCCGGAAAATAAGACAATGTGGTGCCACAGAAGAATGTTGAAATCTGGTGGACTGGAATGGTAAGTAACAAGGAGGTTCTCTTCAGAAGTGGCGAGGGAAGAATAAATGAAAAATATTGAGAAGAAGATGGGACTGGTTGATAGAACATCTGTTAAGACATCAGGGAATAATTTCCATGGTACTAGAGGGAGCCGGAGAGAGTAAAAACTGTACAGGGTGAAAGGTATTAGAATACATCCAGCAAATAATTGAATGTGTAGCTTACAACTACTGCTTTGAGATTAAATGGATGTCACAGGAGAGGAATTCGTGGCAGGCGCGTCAAATCCGTCAGAAGACTGAAAAAGAAGGTTAACGAGAGGTAGTATATGAAAAAGATGAGCTGTCAAGGGTTCGAAAAATCACTGTGCTGAATGGGTGCTGCGGATGATCACCGAGGGGGTCCTCCTATGAAAAGAAATGTCATCTCAGTTTTCCACCTCACTGCAAAAAAAAAAAAAAAGGTTCAAATGGCTCTGAGCACTATGGGACTTAACATCTGTGGTGATCAGTCCCCTAGAACTTAGAACTACTTAAACCTAACTAACCTAAGGACATCACACACAACCATGCCCGAGGCAGGATTCGAACCTGCGACCGTAGCGGTCACGCGGCTCCAGACTGAAGTGCCTAGAACCGCTCGGTCACAGCGGCCGGCTCTCACTGCCAAGACCGAGTCAGTTCACTGAGTGGATACCCATGAAATCGAAACGAAAACAAAGTTTCCACTATATAACATTTACCGGAGTGTTTGACAAGAGCAGCGATGATTTTGAATAAAGGCTGCCACGTCACAAACCAAGCCCCTACTTCAGTATGCTCGCACCGACCTCTTGAAACAGTTTATTGTCCGAGTTTCTGTTGGAACAGGCCGGCGCCGCCGCGTATTAACAGAGAGTGGCAAACGGTGAAGTGGTGAAGTGTACTCGGCGAGGAACAAGAGACTTCCATCTGGGCAGGCAATAAAACAGGCGGGACCCCAGCAGCTGCGCCGGCTGGGCGGGGGTGACTGCTGAGCCTGGGGCTGTCCGCCTGACAGGTAACACACACACACACACACACACACACGCGCACAATAACAGCGCCTGTCGCCTGGAGTAAAGCAGCCGCCCACAGACAGGTCTGGTGCCCTGCTGTTGTCTGAGTGTCAGGCTGTGGGACAGCTGTTGGTAGACCAGCCGCGGAAATCTGCTCACGAGCTGCAGAGAGTGTGGACAGAAGATGTAGTGAAGTACCGCGTGGCTGTAATAAATGGGCAGCTACTCACAGACGCCCAGTATGGTCTGTAATAATACTATGGCAGCAAAACGTGATAGATATTCTGATGCGTTAATGCGGAACTGATTTACGCGGTTCCAGTTTTGGCTATGAGGCGCAAATCTGGCGCCGTGCAGTATATCGTCTACGTCTGCGGTGCTCATATTAAAAAATCGCGTAAGGAACGGTTAATCTTTCCCCCCACGTTCTGTTCTTACTCCATGACGTTGTTGTTGTTGTTATCGTTATGGTCCTCAGTCAGAAGACTGGTTTGATGCAGCTCTAGACGCTACTCTATCCTGTGCGAGCCTCATCACCTCCGAATAACTTCCGAATCCTACATCCTTCTGAATCTGCTTGCTGTATATTTATGTCATCGCAGCCCTCTTCGATTTTTACGCCACACTCTTTCCTCCAATACTAAACGGATCCCCTGTTGTCTCAGAATGAGTACTATCAACCGATCCCTCCTTTTAGTCAGGTTGTGCCAGATATTTCCTGTCTCACCAACTCTATTCACTACCTCCTCATTAATTATGTGATCGACACACCTAAACTTCAACAGTCTCCTGTAGCAAAACATATTCAAAATTTCTATTCACTTTTTGACTAAACTGTTTATCGTCTATGGTTCACTTTCACACACAGCTACACTCCAGACAAATAACTACAAAAAAGACTTCTTATAACTGAAATCTATATTCGATGGTAACAAATTTTATTTTCTCCACTGACACTTTTATCGTCATTGTCAGTCAATAATTTATATTCCCTCCACTGTGGCCATTATTAGTTATTTTGCTGCACAAATAGCAAACCTCATCTACCACTTTAGGTGTCTCGTTTCCTAATCTAATTCCCTTAACATCACCTAATTTAATTCGTCTACATTCAATTATCCTTGTTTTACTTTTGTTGATGTTTATCTTATATCCTCCTTTCAAGATACTGTCCATTCTGTTCAACTGCTCTTCCAAGTCCTTTGCTGTCTCAGACTGAATTACGATGTCATCGGAAAATCTTAATGTTCTTATTTCTTCTACCTGAACTTTAATTCCAACTCCAAATTTTTCTTTTGTTGCCTTTAGTGCATGTTCAGTGTACAAATTGAATAACATCAGAGATAGGCTACAACTCTGTCTCCCTCCCTTCTGAATCACCGCTTCACTTTCATGCTCATCGACTCTCAATAACTACCGTCCGGTTCCTGTTAATGTTGGTTCCCTCCCAGTATTTTACCTCTCCTACCTTCCGAATTACAACGAGAGTATTCCTGTCGACATTGTCAAAAGCTTTATCAAAGTCTATCTCCTGGTGAAATATGCTTCTAAATCTGTAAATCTGTCCTTCAGCCATTCCTTCTCAACCGTTTTGCACTTCTGGCCTATCTCATTTTTTACACTTTTGCATTCCCTTTTGCATACTTAATGTGTTGCATTTCTAAATTTTCACCTTTAATAAGCTAAGTTCAGTATGTCTTGCGTTATGTAAGGATTTCACTAGGCCTTTTTTTTTGCCAGTTTGATCCTCTGGTGCTTTCAGCATTTCATTTGTTAAAGGTATCATTCGTCTTATAATGTATTCCTTTGCTCTGTACTAGTCAACTGTCGTCTAATGATCCTTCTGAAACTCTCAACAACCATAGGTTCTTTCTACTTATCCATGTCCCATCTCCTTAATTTCCTACCTATTTGCAATTTCTTCAGTTTTAATTTACAGTTCATAGACAATTAATTGTGGTCAGAGTACACACGTGGAAATGTCTTACAATTTAAAGTCTGGTATCTAAAGCTCTGTCTTCCGGTATCTCGAGGACTCTTCCATGCATATGGTCTACATTCTTGAACGAAATGTTAGCAATTATTAAAATATGCTGTGTGCAAAATTCGACCAGGAAGGTTCCTTTTTCTTTCCTTTCCCCCAGTCCATATTCACCTACGGTTTTTCCTACTCTTCCTTTTTCTTTCCCATCGAAATTAAATTTCCTTCTATGTTGACTATTTGAATAATTTATTTTATGTCGTCATAACCTTCTTCAATTTCTTCATCATATGCTGAGCTAGTTCCAACATAAGCCTGTACTGTGACTATGATAATGCATTCAATACGCCGTCCGTGGTAACTTACCGCATTCTCAATTTCTGACTCACTAAACACATTCCTGCATTACCCCTACAGGATTTTGTATTTATAATACCAGATTCTCTGCTCCTCCTACCACCGAACTTCACTAATTCCCGCTATATGTAACTTCAGCCTATCTATTTACATTTTTAAATTTGTACCCTACCTACCCTATTAATGCATCTAACATTCCACGCTATAATCTTTGGAATGGCAGTTTTTTTTTCTCCTGATGATTACACCGTCCTTAGTAGCCCCTGCCTGGGGGACTATTTTAGCTCAGGAATATTTTACTCAAGAGGACGCCTTCATCATTTACCATACACCAGGGCTGCATTCCGCCAGGAAAAATTATAGCTGTAGTTTCCCCTTGTTTTCAGCCGTTCGCAGTACCAGCACAGCATGGCTGTTTTTAGTTGATGTTACAAGGCCAGACCAGTCAGTCATCCAGACTGTTTGGTCCTGAAAATACTGGAAAGAATGCTGCTCCTCTTCAGGAACCAACAGATACTCTACCGTTTTGTCTGTACCTACGGGATGGCTGTCTGTATCGCTGAGGCATGCAAGCCACCCCACCGACAACAAAGTCCATTACCTATGGAAACATTTCTATACGTCATTCTTGCATTGAACGTCCCAGATTTGCACCTGGTGGCCAAACTTGAATCTAATTTTTTTAGCGTAAATCGGTTCCACATTAACGCATTAAAATATCTACCAAGTTTCGCTGCCATACGTTAATTACGGCCCACGCTGGACCTCTGTGATTATGTGCTCTTTCATTATAAGCAGCCGGTACTTAGTGAAAAAAGGTAACGTCGTCATTTCAAATATCTACATCTACACCTATAGCCCGTAAACCACCTTAGATTGTGTGGCGGAGCGAACGTCTGGTAATACTATTTGATCGCTCCAATGGTCTTCCATATGTGAATGGTGCGTGAAAAAATCAACTGTCGATAATCTTGCGTATGAGCTCTAATATCTGCCATTTTCTTGTAGTGGTAATTTCGCGAGACGTACCTAGGACTAAGAAATGTGTTGCCTGACTCATCTTGGAAAGTACGTGCGCTGCGGAGTTTTCAATGGGAACTGTCTCCGTGACACACAAAGCTTCCCTTGTAGCTATTGCCAGACGATCCCGTGACGAAACGTGTCGGACTTCGTCGGCTTTCAAATCATCAAATGTGTGTGTATTCCTAAGGGACCAAACTGCTGAGGTCATCGGTCCCTAGACTTACACACTACTTAAACTGACTTATGCTATGGACAACACACACACACACACTTGCCCGAGGGAGGACTCGAAACTCTGGCGGGAAGGGGCCGCGCTTCGTCGGCTTTCATTTCCGTTAATCCCAGTAGGTAATGGTCACAGATTGATGAAAAATACTCAAGAATCAGTCGAACAAGTGTTTCGTAGGCTATTTATATCGTAGATGAATTACATTTCCTTAAGATTGTTGTTGTTGTTGTTGTGGTCTTCAGTCCTGAGACTGGTTTGATGCAGCTCTCCATGCTAATCTATCCTGTGCAAACTCCTTCATCTCCCAGTACCTACTGCAACCTACATCCTTCTGAATCTGCTTAGTGTATTCATCTCTTGGTCTCCCTCTACGATTTTTACCCTCCACGCTGCCCTCCAATGCTAAATTTGTGATCCCTTGATGCCTCAAGACATGTCCTGCCAACCGATCCCTTCTTCTAGTCAAGTTGTGCCACAAATTTCTCTTCTCCGCAAACCTATTCAATACCTCCTCATTAGTTACGTGATATACCCACCTAATCTTCAACATTCTTCTGTAGCACCACATTTCGAAAGCTTCTATTCTCTTCTTGTCCAAACTATTTATTGTCCATGTTTCACTTCCATACATGGCTACACTCCACATAAATACTTTCAGAAACGACTTCCTGACACTTAAATCTATACTCGATGTTAACAAATTTCTCTTCTTCAGAAACGCTTTCCTTGCCATTGCCAGTCTATATTTTACATCCTCTCTACTTCGACCATCATCAGTTATTTTGCTCCCCAAATAGCAAAACTCCTTTACTACTTTAAGTGTCTCATTTCCTAATCTAATTCCCTCAGCACCACCCGACTTAATTCAACTACATTCCATTATCCTTGTTTTGCTTTTGGTGATGTTCATCTTATACCCACCTTTCAAGACACTGTCCATTCCGATCAGCTGCTCTTCCAAGTCCGTTGCTGTCTCTGACAGAATTACAATGTCATCGGCGAACCTCAAAGTTTTTATTTCTTCTCCCTGGATTTTAATAGCTACTCAAAATTTTTCTTTTGTTTCCATTATTGCTTGCTCAATATACAGATTGAATAACGTCGGGGAGAGGCTACAACCCTGTCTTACTCCCTTCCCAACCACTGCTTCCCTTTCATGTCTCTCGACTCTTATAACTGCCATCTGGTTTCTGTACAAATTGTAAATAGCCTTTCACTCCCTGTATTTTACGCCTGCCATCTTTAGAATTTGAAAGAGAGTATTCCAGTCAACATTGTCAAAAGCTTTCTCTAAGTCTACAAATGCTAGAAACGTAGGTTTGCCTTTCCTTGAGCTTTCTTCCAAGATAAGTCGTAAGGTCAGTATTGCCTCACGTGTTCCAGGATTTCTACGGAATCCAAACCGAGGTCGGCTTCTACCAGTTTTTCCATTTGTCTGTATATAATTCGTGTTAGTATTTTGCAGATGTGACTTATTAAACTGATAGTTCGGTAATTTTCACATCTGTCAACGCCTGCTTTCTTTGGGATTGGAATTATTATATTCTTCTTGAAGTCTGAGGGTATTTCGCCTGTCTCATACATCTTCCTCACCAGGTGGTAGAGTTTTGTCAGGACTGGCTCTCCCAAGGCCGTCAGTAGTTCTAATGGAATGTTGTCTACTCCCGGGGCCTTGTTTCGACTCAGGTCTTTCAGTGCTCTGTCAAACTCTTCACGCAGTATCGTATCTCCCATTTCATCTTCATCTACATCCTCTTCCATTTCCATAATATTGTCCTCAAGTACATCGCCCTTGTATAGACCCTCTATATACCCCTTCCACCTTTCTGCTTTCCCCTCTTTGCTTAGAACTGGATTTCCATCTGAGCTCTTGATATTCATACAAGTGGCTCTCTTTTCTACCAGCGTCTCTTTAATTTTCCTGTAGGCTGTATCTCTCTTACCCCTAGTGACATAAGCCTCCACATCCTTACATTTGTCCTCTATCCATGCCTGCTTATCCATTTTGCGCTTCCTGTCGATCTCATTTTTGAGACGTTTGTATTCCTTTTTGCCTGCTTCATTTACTGCATTTTTATATTTTCTCCTTTCATCAATTAAATTCAATATTTCTTCTGTTACCCAAGGATTTCTACTAGCCCTCGTCTTTTTACCTACATGATCCTCTGCTGCCTTCACTACTTCATCCCTCAGAGCTACCCATTCGTCTTCTACTGTATTCCTTTCCCCCATTCCTGTCAATTGTTCCCTTATGCTCTCCCTGAAACTCTGTACAACCTCTGGTTTAGTCAGTCTGTCCAGGTCCCATCTCCTTAAATTCCCACCTTTTTGCAATTTCTTCAGTTTTAATCTACAGTTCATAACCAATAGATTGTGGTCAGAGTCCACATCTGCCCCTGGAAATGTCCTACAATTTAAAACCTGGTTCCTAAATCTCTGTCTTACCATTATATAATCTATCTGATACCTTTTAGTATCTCCAGGATTCTTCGATGTATACAACCTTCTTTTGTGGTTCTTGAACCAAGTGTTAGCTATGATTGAGTTATGCTCTGTGCAAAATTCTAACAGATGGCTTCCTCTTTCATTTCTTAACCCCAATCCATATTCACCTATTATGTTTCCTTCTCTCCCTTTTCTTACTGTCGAATTCCAGTCACCCATGACTTAAATTTTCGTCTCCCTTCACTACCTGAATGATTTCTTTTATCTCATCATACATTTCCTCAATTTCTTCGTCATCTGCAGAGCTAGTTGGCATATAAACTTGTACTACTGTAGTAGGCGTGGGCTTCGTGTCTATTTTGGCCACTATAATACGTTCACTATGCTGTTTGTAGTAGCTTACCCGCAGTCCTATTTTCTTATTCGTTATTAAACCTACTGCTGCATTACCCCTATTTGATTTTGTGTTTATAACCCTGTATTCGCCTGACCAGAAGACTTGTTCCTCCTGCCACCGAACTTCACTAATTCCCATTATAGCTAACTTTAACCTGCCCATTTCCCTTTTTAAATTTTGTAACCTACCTGCCCGATTAAGGGATCTGACATTCCACGCTCCGATCCGTAGAATGCCAGATTTCTTTCTCCTGATAACAACGTCCTCTTGAGTAGTCCCCGCCCGGAGATCCGAATGGGGGACTATTTTACCTCCGGAATATTTTACCCAAGAGGTCGCCATCATCATTTAACCATACAGTAA
The DNA here is from genome assembly GCF_021461385.2 of Schistocerca piceifrons. Classification (NCBI taxonomy): domain Eukaryota; kingdom Metazoa; phylum Arthropoda; class Insecta; order Orthoptera; family Acrididae; genus Schistocerca; species Schistocerca piceifrons. The sequence goes on from NC_060138.1 coordinate 724,176,827, forward strand.
AGCTGCATGCCCTCGGGAAAAATTACGGCTGTAGTTCCCCCTTGCTTTCAGCCGTTCGCAATACCACAACAGCAAGGCCGTTTTGGTTAATGTTACAAGGCCAGATCAGTCAGTCATCCAGACTGTTGCTCCTGCAACTACTGAAACGGCTGCTGCCCCTCTTCAGGAACCACACGTTTGTCTGGCCTCTCAACAGATACCCCTCCGTTGTGGTTGCACCTACGGTACGGCTGTCTGTATCGTTGAGGCATGCAAGCCTCCCCACCAACGGCAAGGTCCATGGTTCATGGGGGGAGGTCTTTAAGATTCTTCCAGGGAACATCAGCCTGGCGTCGTGCTTTTCGAACTCTGTGCAGTTACTCCTAGGAATTTCATGGTCGTTATTGTTTCCACAGATTTTTCACTGAATAGAATGGTAATGAAGTTGTTTGTACCTTAACGTGCATTGTATTACATCTATTTATCTTCAGCGTGAGCCGCCAGTACCTACAGCAGTCATCAATCTTCCGTAGGTTTTCCAGCATTTCGCTACCGTCTTCTTCCATTGCATCCTTCTTGAAGACAGCAGCATCGTCCGTAAAAAGTCTCGTGCAACATCAGCTGTTATGCACCAAATCATTGATACATATTGCAAACAGTGAAAGCCCTATGACAGTCCCTTTGGGTTCTGCATAAATTACACGGGCGAGCTGAAAAGTATTGCCTCCGAATTTATTATGTGAAAACTCTTAAAGCTTTTTAAATAAAACAAACGTTGTTAACATTGTACACCTCCATTCTACATATTTACTTATTTAGTTGCCAACATAGTCAGTTTGGAGATGAACATATTTTTCCCACCGACGATTCAATGTGTTAATACCGTCACCGCATAATGTTTAGCTTTGTTGACGGAGTCACAACCTCACCTGTGTTTGCATCGCTTAAGTCTTCGAAAGTGTTTTTTTAAGGTCTGGAAACGGATGAAAATAGGATGGGACTAAGTAGGGACTGTGTGAAGACTAATTAATGCCAGAGGACCCCAGGCGTTGGAATATTACAGATGTCGCAGCGCTCTTGTGTGGTATGGCATCGTCATCCTTAACCAGAAAGTGTTCCGCGCGTGGATGAACTCTTCGAATTCGAAACTCAGTTACATCACGTTGTATCTTACGCACCGGCATAGTTACGTTACTCACCGCCATGTTTTACGCCACAATTCGGAGCCCTCTAAGAGTTTTCAGATAAAATGTTCGAAGGTATTACTTTACAGCAAGTCCTCGCAATTTATTAAGTGCCCAATGGGAGTGGTACACCTTAGTACTATCTACGGTATGCATACGTGTAAATGATCTGGTGGATAACATCAGAAGCCTCGTGAGGCTTGATGCGGACGACGATGCCTTCTACAAGGAGGAGGCAGCTCAAGAGCTTCATAAAGAGATGCAGGAAGAGCTGCAGAAGGTCGATGATTGGTGTAGAGACTGGCGACTGACGGCGAACGTAAATAATGTAACATATTGCACGTAAATATGCGAAGGGATCTGTTACTAGTCAACTACGCTATCGATAAAAAGTCACTGGAAACGGTAACGGCCGTGAAATACCTAGGAGTAACCACCAAGAAGTACGAGAAGCACGACGCCAGGCTGATATTTTATGTACGACAGAAATTGCTCACAAAACACTAGTTCGACTGATTCATGAGTATTGTTTACCTATCTGTGACAATTACCTAGTAAAATGAACGGAAATAAAAGCCAACGCAGGGTGACGCGTGTCGTCACGGGATCGTTTGGCAGGGAGGCTTTTCCCGTTGAAAATCCCGCAGCGCACGTTCTTTCGAAGGTGAGTCAGGCAACACATTTCTTCATCACACTCATGTCTCGTGAAATGATAACGACGAGAATAATCAGAGATATTACAGCTCATACGGAAGCTCATCGACAGTTGTTCTTCCTACGCACCGTTCGCGAATGGAACAGTTATGGGAGGTTCATACAGTAGTATGAGAAGTTCCTTTCGCCGTACACAATAAGGTGACTAACGGAGGACAGGCTTGGATTTAGATCTTCCGACTGGCGACATCTTTACCTCTTCTTCGCTAAAGTAGTTCGCCACATGTCCCGCTCTTAGCGCTGCTGGTGCTTGCAACAGAAGAGGTCCACTGTCAAAGGCATCAGAACAATTTTCGTTTAGCGTACAACTTATGATTCGGTCGTTTCCGGTCAGGTGGTCTTACCTCAAATTGATACATTTACCTTTCTCCATCATCCCTGAAAGTTTCTAATATCATCACGAAAACACTCTGTATTTTTATATAGATATACAAATTTATATTTCATTATGTCTTTGTGTTATTGTTTGCCTTCGATGTGATGTGTCTGGCTTACATACTCTCTGTAGAATTACTTAGTTTCCCTTTATGTTGTGAATATTGTGTTTTTGGGTATACTTTCTGTGACGTTTTTGACAAGAAAAATAATTTAATAAATGATAATAAAATAATAAATAAATTTTTGATTGAATCACAAATTATGAATGAAAAAATACTCTCTTCTAATATAGGAGAACAGATGGTTGTTGCCATACATGTCGTATCACTTTGCGATGAACATTTCCTACCAAGTGTGCTAAAAAGTAAGCAGTATCCTACCGACGCAGTATTCTTTCACGTGGTCTTTTTGCAAGTGAATTTCATGCAGAGTCTGCTTCTAAATGCATTCCTGTCATTTTATCGTGCCTCAACACGGTATATGACACGTTCTCTTCGCACGAACATTCCATCTGCCACGTATTAACGAAATAAGATGCAGTTTCACTCCGTTGCGGAGTGTGCACTGATTTGAAACTTTCTGGCAGATTAAAACTGGGACCTCTGCCTTAGTCCGGTCCGGACCACAGTTTTAATCTGCCAAAATACACTCCTGGAAATTGAAATAAGAACACCGTGAATTCATTGTCCCAGGAAGGGGAAACTTTATTGACACATTCCTGGGGTCAGATACATCACATGATCACACTGACAGAACCACAGGCACATAGACACAGGCAACAGAGCATGCACAATGTCGGCACTAGTACAGTGTATATCCACCTTTCGCAGCAATGCAGGCTGCTATTCTCCCATGGAGACGATCGTAGAGATGCTGGATGTAGTCCTGTGGAACGGCTTGCCATGCCATTTCCACCTGGCGCCTCAGTTGGACCAGCGTTCATGCTGGACGTGCAGACCACGTGAGACGACGCTTCATCCAGTCCCAAACATGCTCAATGGGGGACAGATCCGGAGATCTTGCTGGCCAGGGTAGTTGACTTACACCTTCTAGAGCACGTTGGGTGGCACGGGATACATGCGGACGTGCATTGTCCTGTTGGAACAGCAAGTTTCCTTGCCGGTCTAGGAATGGTAGAACGATGGGTTCGATGACGGTTTGGATGTACCGTGCACTATTCAGTGTCCCCTCGACGATCACCAGTGGTGTACGGCCAGTGTAGGAGATCGCTCCCCACACCATGATGCCGGGTGTTGGCCGTGTGTGCCTCGGTCGTATGCAGTCCTGATTGTGGCGCTCACCTGCACGGCGCCAAACACGCATACGACCATCATTGGCACCAAGGCAGAAGCGACTCTCATCGCTGAAGACGACACGTCTCCATTCGTCCCTCCATTCACGCCTGTCGCGACACCACTGGAGGCGGGCTGCACGATGTTGGGGCGTGAGCGGAAGACGGCCTAACGGTGTGCGGGACCGTAGCCCAGCTTCATGGAGACGGTTGCGAATGGTCCTCGCCGATACCCCAGGAGCAACAGTGTCCCTAATTTGCTGGGAAGTGGCGGTGCGGTCCCCTACGGCACTGCGTAGGATCCTACGGTCTTGGCGTGCATCCGTGCGTCGCTGCGGTCCGGTCCCAGGTCGACGGGCACGTGCACCTTCCGCCGACCACTGGCGACAACATCGATGTACTGTGGAGACCTCACGCCCCACGTGTTGAGCAATTCGGCGGTACGTCCACCCGGCCTCCCGCATGCCCACTATACGCCCTCGCTCAAAGTCCGTCAATTGCACATACGGTTCACGTCCATGCTGTCGAGGCATGCTACCAGTATTAAAGACTGCGATGGAGCTCCGTATGCCACGGCAAACTGGCTGATACTGACGGCGGCGGTGCACAAATGCTGCGCAGCTAGCGCCATTCGACGGCCAACACCGCGGTTCCTGGTGTGTCCGCTGTGTCGTGCGTGTGATCATTGCTTGTACAGCCCTCTCGCAGTGTCCGGAGCAAGTATGGTGGGTCTGACACACCGGTGTCAATGTGTTCTTTTTTCCATTTCCAGGAGTGTATTATCGAATTAGTTTGATGTGAAACCGTGTTTAATATCAACAAAACCCAGTAAATATATTATATTAGTAGGCGAAAGCAAAGAAACTATACTAGCACAATAATTTTTATAGTTTTCTTTAGATCGAATTTGACAAGAGAAATGGCTTTTGGGCTGTCTTATATGTCGTGGCTGCATCCTCATTCGGTATGTTCAAGCAAATGTCGTCTTTTTCTTTACCTCCAATTGCAACATAAATGTAATAACGCGTTTCATTTTTAACGTCTGTTCTCATGGAAAATGTTTTTTGGTCTTCTCTTTTACCTTACTTTTTTCTATCTTTCACTCAGCATCAAGCAACTTGACTTCAGAGCTTATAATGTATACGGGGTGAAAGCGAACTTGTGAGATAAGGTGTAAACGGATGTTCAGAGATTCTGCTGATCTGTTCAAACGGCGGGACAGGTTCCGTTCTGTTTCTTCAACAATAATTCGTCTATCTGGCACGACCTGACCTCTTCGTGTCAACGTAACTAACACACCGAACAGCCTCTGTAAGCTGTTATGGATAGTCCAGTCTTTGTCAACCTCTACAAATTTTTGCAAATGTCTCGCTAAATTGCTGAGAAACTAACAAGTCTGGAGAGCAACGATAAGTAGCCGCAGGCAGTAGGGCAGTTACCAACGATGATAATGAGAGGTTATTCTGCACAAAGCAATGACAGTGGATTTCCAATGGCCAAACTCGACATTGCTAGGCCAGAATTTCTACTTACTATGAATAATTAATATTGCAGAATGGCTACAAAACATTATCTAAGTTGGCGAGGTCACGACTTCAGGCGGCTGGCCGATTCACAGCAATTACGGACGTCATAAGTAGCAAGAAAACAGTGATCAAACGACGTTTAAAGGAAGACAGATTTACGTGTGCACCGACTAAGACACTAAGTGGTGGCAGAAACACAGAAAGAAGAAATAATCGCTACTTACCATCATTGGTACAAATTTCTACTTTGGCAAATGCCAGGATTGTTACTTGGAGACGGCACGATCTCTTCTCCATTCTTTCACGATCTGAGCATGAAGTCTGTCTCGAATTATGTCACCGTCCACGGAACTTAAACTCTAACTATCCTTGTAGTTTTTTTCTAGCGGAAGTGCGAGAAAATGATCATCTCATACGAATTCCGGTTTAATAGAACCATCGGGTATTGGTAAGCAATAAAAGTTGTTTCATGTCCCAAAAACTAAAATACGAGTATCATAGTTGACGTGGACCAGACCAGACAAATATCCTTAAAATAGGTTTCTTTAGCCTATTCGTAGTTGTAACGTAATAAATACCCTTGAGACGAAAATGCTTGTCCACAAATCAGGACGGACTTAGCATCACTCGTGCGAAACTCAATTTGCCCTGTTGTCACATGATATCCTGCGAGCCATGGATCATGAACAACAGGCAAATTCCATATTCCTAGATTCCCCTAAGGCGTTTTACGGGGTGCCTCACTACAACTGTTAACATAGTTACTAACATAGAGAATAGGTTCACAGATACGTGACTGGCTTGAAGATTTCTTAAATAACGGAACCCACTACGTTTTCCTCGACGGCTAGCGTTCATTAGAGACAAAGGCATCGTCTGCAGTGCTCCAGTGGTGTCTAATAAGGCCGCTCTTTTTATGTATCCACATAAATGATCTAACAGGCAGGGTGAGCAGAGATCTGTGGCCGTTTGCTGATGACGCTGTGGTGTACGGGAAAGTGTAGAAGTTGAGCGACTGCAGGAAGATACAAAATAACTTAGAAAAACTTTTATTTCTCTAATGAATGACACGTTCTTCTAAATGTAGAAAAACACAAGTTAATGGAGATGAGTAGGAAAGCCATAATGTTGGAATACAACATTAGTAGTATGGTGCGTAAATATTCAAGCTTAACGTTGCAAAGCGATTTGTAATGGGACGATCAGGTATGGACTAATGAGAAAGGCGACTGGTCAACTTCGATTCACTGGGGGAATGTTAGGAAAATTTAGCTCATGTATAAAGAAGATTGCGTATAGAATACTTGGGCGAACCATCCTTGAGAGCAGCTCGACTGTTTGGGATTCGCAGGGTGTCAAATTAAACGAAATCATTGAAGAGGTTCACAGGTAATCTGTTAGATTTTTTACCAGCAAGTTAGATCAGTACCCGAGTATTACGGAGACGCTTAGAGAACTGAAATGGTAATGTCTGGAGGGAAGACGTTCTTTCCGCGGAACACTACTGCGAAAATTTAGAGAGAACTGGCATTTGGAGCTCACTACAGAATGAGTGTACTAACACCAACGTACATTTCGCGTAAGGACCACGAAGATAAAATTAAAAAAAAAAATAGAGCCCGTACGGAGGCATAGAAACAGTCGTTTTTCCATCGCTTTTTCTGCGAGTGGAACAGGAGATGAAATGACTAATAGTGATACAAGGTATCCTCCACCACGCACCACATGGTGGCTTGCGGAGTATTTATGTAGATATGGGCGGGTGAAGTGTTCAGTGTGGTAACATCATTGCAGCCTTTCGGGTCACTGTGTGTGTAAAGTTGATAATTTGGAGGATTGTGTTCGACATTCCATGGCGAAGTATCCACTGACTTCATCTTCACGGATGTCAGTATCCATGCTCACAGTGCTGTGTCGATAAAAAGTAGACATTCCCTCATAACTTCGTATTGTACCTCGCCGGTGACTAATAACAAATGTTCGATCAGACGAACTGTCATCATAGTTATGCAACTGTCTAGGAGAATTTTTGAGTAATAGATCGGCGAATGTTCAACAGCAGCTAATGTAGTAACATCAGAAAGGGTAATAGGATCTCTAATCCCTTCAATGCACTGAAACATTTTATCAGAGAGGATGAGCAGTGGTATCACACTGTTCGTTGATGGTGCCATTGTGTTCGGCAAGGCGTCATCGCTGGACCACCGTAAGGAAATACTGAGAAACTTGGACAATATACCCACTTTGTGAACTGGATGTCAGCTGTTTTAAAAAGTCGATAAACGAGTTATAACGCCTGTAAGAAAGACAAGCAGAACGATAGTTGTCTATTAGAATAGCAAATATAAGGATCACGTTGACATCAAGTATCCTTCTCGACGTACTGAAGTAAAGTTCCGAGTAGATATGTAAACGTAAACAGTTGTGTTTGTTGCAGACTAGTTCCGTAAAGCACCCGCGCAACGCCCTCGCAAAGCATGTTACATACATGAGGCCACTGTGTGGATATTTCTGGAGAAGTGGGACGTACTCGTGCCTATCTCTAAAAAATTATGTGAGAAGTGTCTCAAACAAGTGCTCATCGTGCACTGCTGGCCGCCGTGTACATAATCAGCACTGATGTGCTACACGGCAAATAACATTTATTCTCTTGCAACGATGCTCCACCGAGTGCAGAGTTATGGTGTTTCTTAAGCTTCTGTATTCTTCCTTGTTGCGGATCTCTCGCCGTATGGCGTAAGCAGACGTGTTGTGGTCACTAAGTGTTCGTCGAGTAACTAAGCAAGAAAATATGGTACCTTAACTACATTGTACTAATCATTGAGACCTAATCATTCGTCCAGGCCTTTCACTATGTTGGAAGACCTTATGTACGGTACAGGTGACAACATAATCTTGTGAAAAGCTCACTCGTTAGTAACTTATTTACAGACCTCAAGCATGCTGAAGGGGAAGTATGACGGCAAGTTTACCTTTATTCGAATAAATGGTTGGAATTCTGTCTTAAGTTGCACTGAGAAATAGCCTTTATTTATTTGTAGTGACTACTTTCGGACATAATGTCCATTCTCAAACCATCTGGCTTCGTCAGTAATTGAAGTACAATGTTCACTTTAACTTGCCTGATCTGTGTTAAACTATTTGCATTGCTATTTGGATTCTCTGCTGTGTCTGTTGCAAACATGTATGCCTGACTGCATTCCAATTACTTACGAAGATGAATGATTTGAAAGTGGACGCCACTAATAAATATTTTTAATACAACTTACGACGGAATTCCAACCATTTATTTCGGTAATTTATTTGGTGAACTGATTACACAACAAACCAAACCACACTTTCAACGCGATATCGTTAGGTAGAAATGCCGTCTTACAGTTTAAGTTAGCAGATCTTCTGCCTCTTTCTGCTCAAGTATGAAATATATTCGGAGAGTACGACTTATGAAACTTAACATTAACACGTAGAATTTGTCTCATTTAAGAGAGTTTAATTCGTTATTGTATGGAAACTATTGATAATGAAGCATGCTTGCAATTAAGTACCTTGGTTTTTGGATGTTCGGAGTTAACAAATTCGCAATTGCGTGGAGAAATATTAAAAAATGTCACTTTCTCCACTTTTTTCTGGCTTACGTGTTTCGAATGCAACGCGCACACACGTTTTCGCAAGCCCACACGTGGCACTGCTCCTATTACTAGCATATCGGTTAACTAGCAGCTTTCGCATGAAATTCAATGCGGGCGAGGCTAATGTAAGCGTATCGGATGGCTGTACGTTCGCATTAGCATCATGTACGCTGAAATGTGCTAATGGCTCTAGCAGTGATGCCAGTTTCTCTGCATTTCAGTACTCCGGAAAGTAAGCATATGGCGACAGTACTGTGATCCGACGTGGCCTTCGGATACATGCTTCATTTGAAAGTGTCATTAAAATAATGCTACAATGACAAATAGCTGAATTAGGAAGTTTCTTAAATATAGGGACAAGGTCTCTTTCACAAAATTAATAACTAGTTTACAGCTTGAAAGTTTGAGACGATTTATTTTTCAAAAGTATCAGCAATTACATAGATTTGGACCTACAGTAAATGTGGATTTATACATGAAAGTACACTATATTGCAACTGACGATCATACTATAAATTTTTGTGAGCCACAAACGCAGAAGCATCATAACAGTATCTGGGAGAACTACTTTTTAAGAATCATTTTGTGTTATTCTCTTGTAACATGAGAATGAGGCTTAATTCTTATGCTGCACTGATTTCTGTCGAGTCCGTATCAATATTGTGACTATTATTACTTATTAAGTTTAACACTATTAACCTCATTGTAAACCATGTTGGAAGAAGTGGCAATCAGAATTGTTTCCATTGTCCACACTAAAAAGTGTGTTATTTGTTGTACATACTTCAATAAATAGCAATGGAAAAAGTGTATGTTTCTAGACCATGTAAACTGTTTTACATGAAGATACCTGACGGGATACCAATTCGATTCTACACAGAGTACGCGAAAGAACTTGCCCTCCTTCTAACAGCCGTGTACCGCAAGTCTCTAGAGGATCGGAAGGTTCCAAATGATTGAAAAAGAGCGCAGGTAATCCCAGTCTTCAAGAAGGATCGTCGAGCAGATGTGCAAAACTATAGACCTATAACTCTGACGTCGATCTGTTGTAGAATTTTAGAACATGTTTTTTGGTCGAATATCATGTCGTTTTTGGAAACCCAGAATCTACTCTGTAGGAATCAACATGGATTCCCGAAACAGCGATCGTGTGAGACCCAATTCGCTTTATTTGTTCATGATACCCAGAAAATATTAGATACAGGCTCCCAGGTAGATGCTATTTTCCTTGACTTCCGGAAGGCGTTCGATACAGTTTCACACTGTCGCCTGATAAACAAAGTAAGAGCCTACGGAATATCAGACCAGCTGTGTGGCTGGATTGAAGAGTTTTTAGCAAACAGAACACAGCATGTTGTTATCAATGGGGAGACGTCTACAGAGGTTAAAGTAACCTCTGGCGTGCCACAGGGGAGTGATATGGGACCATTGCTTTTCACAATATATATAAATGACCAAGTAGATAGTGTCGGAAGTTCCATGCGGCTTTTCGCGGATGATGTTGTAGTATACAGAGAAGTTGCAGCATTAGAAAATTGTAGCGAAATGCAGGAAGATCTGCAGCGGATAGGCACTTGGTGCAGGGAGTGGCAACTGACCCTTAACATAGACAAATGTAACGTATTGCGAATACATAAAAAGAAGGATCCTTTATTGTATGATTATACGATAGCGGAACAAACACTGGTAACAGTTACTTCTGTAAAATATCTGGGAGTATGCTTGCGGAACAATTTGAAGTGGAATGATCATATAAAATTAATTGTTGATAAGGCGGGTACCAGGTTGAGATTCATTGGGAGAGTCCTTAGAAAATGTAGTCCATCAACAAGGGAGGTGGCTTACAAAACACACGTTCGACCTATACTTGAGTATTGGTCATCAGTGCGAGATCCGTACCAGATCGGTTGATGGAGGAGATAGAGAAGATAATAAGAACAGCGGCGCGTTTCGTCACAGGGTTATTTGGTAACCGTGATAGCGTTACGGAGATGTTTAGCAAACTCATGTGGCAGACTCTGCAAGAGAGGCTCTCTGCATCGCGGTGTAGCTTGCTCGCCAGGTTTCGAGAGGGTGCGTTTCTGGTTGAGGTATCGAATGTATTACTTCCCCCTACTTATACCTCCCGAGGAGATCACGAATGTAAAATCAGAGAGATTCGAGCGCGCACGGAGGCTTTCAGACAGTCGTTCTTCCCGCGAACCATACGCGACTGGAACAGGTAAGGGAGGTAAAGACAGTGGCACGTAAAGTGCCCTTCGCCACACACCGTTGGGTGGCTTGCGGAGTATAAAATGTAGATGTAGAAGAGACGACTAATTTCAACTAATTTCATAACCAGCAAAACTTACTCTGTGAGACGAATATGTTGAAAAATAAAATACAAATAAACGTGATGCCATAGATCTATATATAACATTATCGCCTGTAATTGTATGGAATTTGCTTTACTTTCTGAACCTGATAATCAAAAGCACTAAATGTTTCTAGAAATTAATTATCGGAATTCTGTCGTTGGCGGTAACATTATAAGGAAACTGTGGCCTTTTATATATTTGGTATAATGTCACTAATTTTCGTGGAATTCATGAATGATGATAATAGTTCTAACTTTCATTTACTTTAAAACTGTAAAATAGGGACATCCCACAGTTAGAAATAATTCGCTTGGTGTTTTACTGACTGCAAAAAGAAACGTGAAACGCCCTGCTAAACTCGCAGGACAAGACAGATAGTGTAAATTGCGGAAAGGGGCCAAAATAAGAGGCTGTCAGTTACACTCGAACGTACAACAAAAAAATTTTTTTTAAACACTCAGCTTTAATGTTTGGGACTTAATTACTGGCTGAAAGCTACTTTAATTTAAAAACGGCTGAAGGCCAATAACTTAAAACGCAAGCATAATCAGAGATTTGAAAGGCAAGCCTTATCGTAAAACAGTTCTTTAGGCAGGCTTAAATAATCAACTTAAATTCAAAACGGCTGAAGACCTAACACTTAAAACTCCAAAACATTAATTTTTTTTAAATACCAAAGAGCTTACGTGAAACAGTTCTTTAAACTAGGCTGAAGGCCTTAAGAGTAAAAAAAAAATAAGGCGGTCCACACAAGGGCGCCCAGATGGGAGGGTCGGCCTGTAATTCAAACAATAACGCTCGCTTAGGTGAGACAGGCAGTCGGGCCAACCGTTCACGATCCGACGACAACCCAGCCGACCGACAGTCAGCGGACCAACCGACAAGATCCACTTCACCCGAGCAGGGCACAACAGGGAGTTCAACGGAGATGTCAAACTACACACCGTGCTGGACAGCAATAGCAAACACAATGAAGAAACCACACTGCCTGAAATTTACGTCAACAGCCAGGGCAGGTAACCGGGACGTTAACGGCCACAAGGCAGAAGATTCCGCTGGTGCACTTCAATTCAAATAGCCAAATATAGTGAAACTCCACCGGAGGGTGGCTAGAATTTTCAAACTTGGAAACCACGTTGTTGTTCGCGGGAATATCCCAACAGACGACTACGAACTCTAAACGACACAATGTGAACAATCTTGACTTGCTGGTAGGTTAAATCAAAACTCAACTTTCGTGTGCAGTTTCGGTGAGCCACGGACCTCGTAGCAATGGGAACAGCGCCACACTCTGCGACACCGCGCAGAGACCGCCAGCGGGCACCGGCCGAACTACGCCCCGCCGAGAATTCCTCGCTGCTCCACGTCAATCGACCGACTGCTGAGAGCCAGTACACCCACGACATTTAAAATAACTGGTCAGTCAAAATCACAGAAACTACGCACGGTTTCACGAACACTTGCACGAAGGACTAGACAACCCTAACGGCAGTGACCGTACAATAACGGGAATGAATCACGAGTCAGCACACGCAGCCAACCAATAAGCGATCGCCGGCCAAAAACACATCGTCCGGCAAGACGACCGACCGACCACCAACCAAGCTCGTCGCCACTCCCATCATGTGTGTCGGCAACCGTCGGGTGAGTCATGGCGGTCGGGACCTAGCTGCTGCCGCGCCACGACTGAATTTGTGGCGCGTGCCAACTCAAACACTAGCAGGTCCCAACTAACACGCAACACACGACGACCGGTAATTAATAGCAGTCCAGTAAAGATAATAATGCAGGGCCTATATCGATAAGCGCTGCTGCTGCCGCTCACGGGCAGGCAAGGTAGCAACTCAGTGACACCAGTCATTGAAAATTAACATAACGAGGTGGCAGTACGGTAAAAACAAGATGTAAAATAAGAAATGGAACAAACACGAGCCACACACGGCTCAAAACGAACTTTACTTTCGTAATAATGGCACTCAGAAAAATTACGGATATAAATAGATGACTGCAGGTTCTAACGAAAGAACACGCAAATAATTGCACACAAAATGGCTTTTGAAATAACCGCGTACCAAACGAAAAGCTTCCGTATTTAATTTCCTCACATTTTGTAAATGATATCAATTTTTTTTTCTTTTTATCCGAAATGAGGAAGGATCTTCAGATAACATAGTCGTAATACGCAGTATATCTTTTATGCTTTGAGGAAAAGCCAGTCTCCACACGTAAATAAAAGTCACATTTAGTAACACAGCTCAGCGGCAGTGATCACGGAAGATCTAGTTCCCAACAAGACCTAATCGTAAGAGAACAAAAGCGCAAGAGAGGAGCTATGGAACAAGAGAGCTATTCACATTCGTACATGTCATTTTACAATACTCCAACAGTGTTATCTATCCGTAAGTTTAATGTCAGTACTAATTACAAGGTTCATGCATCACTGCATTACAATGATGTTTGAATTACTAAAAAATTGTTTCACTTAAACGTACTAAACGCTGTTATGTAGTAATTATTTAGCTTCATATGGGGGAAAATTCGTTAAGTCTGACTGTAACATCATGCTTTACGGCTATATATAAAGGCAAGTCGTTGCTTAACGTTGTTCCCAAAAATCTCCGAATGTGTTGACCTATTTACTTCAAACTTTTACACGATATTCTAATGAAAATTTGGACGGATTAGACTATACGTTTTTAATGTACATAATGAGACGTGGTATTTACTGGTATCAAGAGAAACATGTAAGGGAGGACCCACCAGTGTAACTTTTTTTTCACGCAACCTTTTTATTTAAAATATATGATCATAAGTTTTTTTTCCTTACAAATTAACAAATTTGTGAAATGAATAATATTTTAGAAGAGAAATCAAAACAAGAACAACATGACAATAATTAGAAGCGCCCGGACCTGCAGCCCGCCCGTTATCGGGTGATGGTTCAAATGGCTCTGAGCACTAAGGGACTGTTGAGGTCATCAGTCCCCTAGAACTTGGAATTACTGTAGAGCCTAGAACTGCTCGCCCACTCCGGCCGGCCGTTATCGAGTGAAACAGCGGTGTTTACTACCGCGCTGGACACAGTTTCTCTTATCAAATGCCGTACTGCAACACAGGAAAAAATAAGTAATATTGATGACGAGAGAGTTTCAATTACTCAAACAGCAGTCTTTTTTTTTTTTTTTTTAATTCGGAAACTGCATGTCGAAAAGTTCGGTGTTAAGATGTGCACCAATGCTTAAACGTTAAATTAGGAAACAATTATGCCAATGATTAGGCTTGCTTCAAAGCGAGTAACCTTTTCATTTCAATCAGCAACCAAGGTGCGATTGTATCCCAGCCCGTCCTTTTTGACAATCTTATTCTGACTAAAACCCTGGTGACAGTTGACTGTTAATATGTCAAAAGTTAAACTGCTTCTCAGTTACGGAGGCCGCTCTGAGGGAACGTTTTAAAGCATTACATATAAACACTTAGTACAAGAGAACTCACTCAGCGGAACCACTAGATCCAGTTAAGAATACACCAATAATGACCCGCACTTTCAAATACAGGAACGCACAGCTTAGTACAACAGGTAGTTCAGATTATCTCAAATGCAATTACAGTCAAGGAACTGAACAGATTAACATCTAAATCTAGCCACAAGACCCCCTGTTTGTTTAACGGCGACCTGTGTCTTGGTACAATTGTTCCGACTGTATTTCTAACCAGGAGCTGATTCATTAAAACATTAATGCTCGGGTGTAAACTAGAAAGGAAGGGCGATAAAATATCAGAACAAATTTTCAAACGACAACTAGTGTCTAGTACAATACTCCTGTCTATATTTACCACCAAAGAGCCGACCGAGTAAAACTCTGAGGGTCGGGTACAAACCAAAAAATTATTAGGAGGTCGGGTTGACAATGACATAAATAAACACGAGGATTACAGAACGTTACTCCCCTTTATCAGCAAGCAGTGCCATGGATCCACGGTGCGTCGTGGCCGTTACTGACAAGGGGAAGGCCTCAGACACGGCCAACCGATTCGGCTCAAATTTGGCAGGTCGCTTGTGTACAACCTAAAACTAAGGAATCTAAGATATATTGGGTCAACAGCCCGGCGTTTTTGAGAAAATCACCATAAAGGTTATGACGAGCAATCGACTCAAAATTGACGGGATCGATAGATAATTGGAAATAGATCAGTTTTCATCATCCGGTATGGGGTCCGCAAACGCAAACTTTTCCAGAAATCGAGAAAAGAAACTTTTACAACTGCGCCTTCTGTAACCCACATGGTCAATGCTTGTCGCTGACAGCGCCGGTTGTGCCGTATCGGTAGCTCAGCGCGTTCGGTCAGAGGGCTGTGTACTATCTGTAATAAAAAAAACTGAGTCACAGAATCATCGATCAATTTGAACGGATGTCTTGTGAAGTCCGCCCAGACCAAACGCAACGAACTATATCGAATAACAACAAATAAGAAAAAAAATATAGCGCAACGGCCAGGGTAAGTGGCTGGGAATCGGAAAACCCGGGTTCGAAGCTCCCAGAAACGTAGCAGATGTTATTCTTTTCGATTGTATTTTTCCATATCTCAATTGATAGGAATAGGACACTGGGAATATGTGCTTCATCTGTTCCCGATGTGTATTACGAACCGGTAAACGATTAAACCTCGGCGATATTGCATTCATTAGATGTTCTTGGCGCCGTGAGTATATTTGTTTTTAACGTTTATATGGCAAGTACCATCAATCTAGTTGTTCGAAGAAAAGTGGGGACACGTAACAGTGACTGGAAGAGCCAGTGTAAAGTTACCTGGAGTAACATTTTAGTTATTTCCTATCATAAGAGATTTGAGAAATTTATTTGCCTACCTTATTATTATCATTCCTTATTGATTAGCTTACCTTTTTAACCCTTTTATCTCTATAAATTGAGATATGGAAAAATACAAATGAAAAGAAAAACATCCGCTGGGTTTCTTCGAAATTCGAACCCGGGTTTTCCGATTCCCAGCCAGTTACCCTGGCCGTTGCGCTATCGGTGCTGTGGCGAAACACGTTTACCATGTGGGCACAAATGCGGCACTTGTAAAAGTTTCTTACCTCGATTTCTGGAAAAGTATGCGTTTGCGGACCCCATACCTGATGATAAAAGATGCTCTATTTCCAATTATCTATCGATCACGTCAATTCTGAGTCGATTGCTCGTCATAACCTTTAGGGATGATTTTCTCAAAAACGCCTGGGTATTGACCCAAAATATCTTAGATTCCTTCGTTTTAGGTTGTACACAAGCGACCTGCCAAATTTGAGCCGAGTCGGTTGGCCGTGTCTGAGGCCTTCGCCTTATGAGTGGGCCGTTGATAGCCAAGAAGAAGGGGGCAGCCAGGCCACGAGCGGTCGTCCGACACGAATGTTGCCAACCAAGCGACGGAATGTCGGCCAGCTGCTTAGACGAGGCTGGCCCTGGTGAAGTACTCCAGTATCCTTATTCTGCGCAGGCCCTCCTTTCGTAGCTCGTGGCTTCGGCCGCGCGGACCTCGTGACCGCCTCTTGTCGCGACACTATAGCCAATCCCCAAACTTGGTGCATCCTTCTCGTTTTTTTTCCTTTATTGATTTTCGATTGCCCCCCCCCTCCCAGAGGGGGCGAGGGGGGGGGGGGGGGCGGGCTGACAGCAGCTTAATACGCCGCTCTACAGCCGAGAGAAGAGTTAAACAACACGATGGTGAGATAACAAACAATACAAAAGCGATAAAACGGTGACTTTGTTAATAATGGCCGGAAGTTGCGGAATTTAAAATATAAAAAGACGTTGGCGACGATGCGAATGAAGACACAGTAAGTAGACAGGCACAATTAAAAAACACGGCGACACTGTTCGCACGAGATAAAAGAACACAACTAGCGACAGTGTGGTGGCTGCTCGCAACACTGACAGGGGACGCACAACACTGAATACTCACTTAAAACAGCGCTATAGAGGCGACACGGCGGCAGACAGGGGCGGGGGGAGGAGCCAGATCGATGAGGGGTGAGACTCGAGGGCAAGGGGGGGAGGAAGATGGAGGAAGAGGACATAGAAAAAGGGGGTCAGAGTAGATGCGAGAAGGAGTGGTGATCCTTCTCAGGCCAGCGAACCCGTATGTATATCGGCAAGCAAAGAGCTTCTGAGGACACAACCACACAGATACCAACCCTTGCTCGTAGATATAGGCAACGTGGCCGGAGGGCGAAAGCGTCGTGACAAGAGGCGGTCACGAGGTCCGAGCGGCTGAAGCAAGGAGTGCCTGCGCAGAGTAAGGATACCGCAGTACTTCATCAGGATCAGCGTCGACTCTAAGCAGCTGGCCGACATTCAGTCGGTTGGTTGGCAATGTTCGTGTCGGACGACCGCTCGTGATCTGGCTGCCCGCTTCTTCGTTGCTGTCATCGGCATCACTCAGTAACGGCTGCGACGCACCGTGGATCCATGGCACTGCTTGCTGATAAAGTGGAGTAGCATTCTGTAAACCTACCGTTGAGCTAGTGGTGCCAGTCTACTAACTTAATGGCGTCACGGGTTATATAGTGTTTAAATATACACCTAATCGTTAAACGTTGTTAGCAAAAATCACGAAACGTTTACAGCAGATTTTTACATGATCCTGTATCAAACATTAAGATGGACATATGCCACACATTTTTAAACTAGAATGTACATGTTTTTCTGCTAAAACTGGCTATGAGAAAGAAAATGCCGTGCTGTACTCTGCTGTGAAACGCCCGGTTTTGTTGTCTTCCTCGCAGTCGGTGCTCCCGAAAACAGGAAAGTTATTTTTATGGCTTATCGGCTTTTGATTAGAATAATTATTGGAAAACTGCATTTTCAACGACAATTAACAAGGCTCAAGATCAGAGTGTGTGAGGAAAGAGAAGATCGACAGAGGGAAGAGGGAGAGGAAATGGACACAGAGAGGGGGGAGGGGGTTACGGGCAGAGACAGAGAGAGAGAGAGAGAGAGAGAGGGAAAGAGAGAGGAAACATATATACACTTCCAATACATGTGGCAAAGCATTGCCGGGTTCACTAGTACAACATAAACACAGATCTAAACAAAGAACTTTTATTGGAGTCCAAACTTGAAGGAAGCGAAGCAGACAAATACACTCCTGGAAATTGAAATAAGAACACCGTGAATTCATTGTCCCAGGAAGGGGAAACTTTATTGACACATTCCTGGGGTCAGATACATCACATGATCACACTGACAGAACCACAGGCACATAGACACAGGCAACAGAGCATGCACAATGTCGGCACTAGTACAGTGTATATCCACCTTTCGCAGCAATGCAGGCTGCTATTCTCCCATGGAGACGATCGTAGAGATGCTGGATGTAGTCCTGTGGAACGGCTTGCCATGCCATTTCCACCTGGCGCCTCAGTTGGACCAGCGTTCGTGCTGGACGTGCAGACCGCGTGAGACGACGCTTCATCCAGTCCCAAACATGCTCAATGGGGGACAGATCCGGAGATCTTGCTGGCCAGGGTAGTTGACTTACACCATCTAGAGCACGTTGGGTGGCACGGGATACATGCGCACGTGCATTGTCCTGTTGGAACAGCAAGTTCCCTTGCCGGTCTAGGAATGGTAGAACGATGGGTTCGATGACGGTTTGGATGTACCGTGCACTATTCAGTGTCCCCTCGACGATCACCAGTGGTGTACGGCCAGTGTAGGAGATCGCTCCCCACACCATGATGCCGGGTGTTGGCCGTGTGTGCATCGGTCGTATGCAGTCCTGATTGAGGCGCTCACCTGCACGGCGCCAAACACGCATACGACCATCATTGGCACCAAGGCAGAAGCGACTCTCATCGCTGAAGACGACACGTCTCCATTCGTCCCTCCATTCACGCCTGTCGCGAAACCACTGGAGGCGGGCTGCACGATGTTGGGGCGTGAGCGGAAGACGGCCTAACGGTGTGCGGGACCGTAGCCCAGCTTCATGGAGACGGTTGCGAATGGTCCTCGCCGATACCCCAGGAGCAACAGTATCCCTAATTTGCTGGGAAGTGGCGGTGCGGTCCCCTACGGCACTGCGTAGGTTCCTACGGTCTTGGCGTGCATCCGTGCGTCGCTGCGGTCCGGTCCCAGGTCGACGGGCACGTGCACCTTCCGCCGACCACTGGCGACAACATCGATGTACTGTGGAGACCTCACGCCCCACGTGTTGAGCAATTCGGTGGTACGTCCACCCGGCCTCCCGCATGCCCACTATACGCTCTCGCTCAAAGTCCGTCAACTGCACATACGGTTCACGTCCACGCTGTCGCGGCATGCTACCAGTGTTAAAGAGTGCGATGGAGCTCCGTATGCCACGGCAAACTGGCTGACACTGACGGCGGCGGTGCACAAATGCTGCGCAGCTAGCGCCATTCGACGGCCAACACCGCGGTTCCTGGTGTGTCCGCTGTGCCGTGCGTGTGATCATTGCTTGTACAGCCCTCTCGCAGTGTCCGGAGCAAGTATGGTGGGTCTGACACACCGGTGTCAATGTGTTCTTTTTTCCATTTCCAGGAGTGTATGTGGCAGATGGTAGTACCAGAAACGCACGAAATAGTGTATGGTATTAATAAAATTTTGCGATTTAGACGGAAGATTGGTTTGTACTTCAGCACAAAACGAACACAACTAATACAGATAGTGGCTATCCCAGTGAGCTGTATAGACACACAAAAATATATGATACCTTGAGCGGCGGTTCGTAGGGATTCAATGGGGTTCCCACTGTGAAATCGGCCTCACCCCAACAGGAGCTGGTGGGGAGCGTAGTAGTAACGTCTCAGAGTAAGCTCTACATGACTTTGGTGATGAGCACTTGTCCAACAACCGTATTGAGAACAATAATGACAAGCGCCATTTACAAAACGCTTAGCTGTGTAGTTGCTGCGTAGCTCCGACGACCTAGGGAAAGCTACTGTTAGAAGGGGAGGTGATTCGTTCGTGTACGTCCGGTGTCTGTGTGTTTTTGTAAGAGGTGAGATATTTCTGAACGTATGTGTGGATCCCTTAGAGACGTATGTAATATTATGGTCTGGAACAGAGGCTTGCGTCTCGTCATTATAGATTGTGAGTGTATCCACATACTGAGCGTTCGCCTTGATTTGTTTTATTTGTTTTTATTGTTTTATCTGACCTGCAAGATTGGTGCCATCAGGCCGTCTCTTACTTCTAATCACGCATCCTACATATTTTACATATTCACTACTGACCTTCAAATTGCTACACCACGAAGACAGGAAGAAGATGCTATGATATGCAAATGATTAGCGTTTCAGAGCATTCACACAAGGTTGGCGCCGGTGGCGACACCTACAACGTGCTGACATGACCAAAGTTTCCAACCGATTTCTCATACACAAACAGCAGTTGACCGGCGTTTCCTGCTCAAATGTTGTGATGCCACGTTTCCGGCTTTGATAAAGGTCGGATTGTAGCCTATTTCGATTGCGGTTTATCGTATCGCGACGTTGCTGCTCGCGTTGGTTGAGATCCAATGACTGTTAGCAGAATATGGAATCGGTGGGTTCAGGAGGGTAATAAGGAATGCCGTGCTGGATCCCAACGGCCTTGTGTCACTAGCAGTCGAGATGACAGGTATCTCATCCACATGCCTGTAACGGATCGTGCAGCCATGTCTCGATCCCTGAGTAACAGAAGGGGACGTTTGCAACACAAACATCTGCACGAACAGTTCGACGACGTTTGCAGCAGCATGGACTATCAGCTAGGAGACCATGGCTGCGGTTACCCTTGCCGCTGCATCACAGACAGGAGCGCCTGCGATGGTGTACCCAACGTCGAACCTGGGTGCACCAATGGCAAAACATTTTTTCGGATGAATCCAGGTTCTGTTTACAGCATCATCATGGTCACATCCGTGTTTGGCGACATCGCGGTGAACGCACATTGGAAGCGTCTATTCGTCATCGCCATACTGGCGTATCACCTGGCGTGATAGTATGGGGTGCTGTTGGTTACACGTCTCGGTCACCTCTTGTTCGCATTGATGGCACTTTGAACAGTGGACGTTACATTTCAGATGTGTTACGACCCGTGGCTCTACCCTTCATTCGATCCCTGCGAAACCCTACATTTCAGCAGGATAATGCACGACCGCATGTTGCAGGTCCTATACGGGCCTTTCTGGATACAATAAATGTTCTACTGCTGTCCTGGCCAGCACATTCTCCATATCTCTCACCAATTGAAAACGTCTGGTCAATGGTGGCCGAGCAACTGGCTTGTCACAATACGCCAGTCACTACTCTTGATGAACTGTGGTATCGTGTTGAAGCTGCATGGGCAGCTGTACCTGCACACGCCATCCAAGCTCTGTTTGACTCAATGCCCAGGCGTATCAAGGCCGTTATTACGGCCAGAGGTGGTTGTTCTGGGTACTGATTTCTCAGGATCTATGCGTGAAAATGTAATCACATATCAGTTCTAGTATAATATATTTGTCCAATGAATACCCATTTATCATTTGCATTTCTTCTTGGAGTAGCAATTTTAATGGCCGGTAGTGTAGTACGACAATTATAAGCTACGTCTAATACACTGCAGAATACTGTTAGTAAGAAAGAATTGACTGTATTATTAACTGTCGCTTACAAATTTTCTTCAATATGACCACTACTGGCGAAGTGCTGCAACCTAAAACGGCGTGATCAACAGCTGCTCGCAGCTGTTCTGGTGCAATATGAGAAAAGTGTTCTTGTAAACTAGTCATGAGATCAGCTAGAGGCTGAACTTGTCCCTGGCAAACGTGTTCTATGCATATCCCCAGGGCCAGTAGTCACATGGGTTCAGATTAGGTTATCTTACAGATGATGTATCTGATAAGCCTTTGGAGATAACATGTTCGCGAAAGATTGTATTGGGTGATCGACATAGCGTGTTACCCCATACCACATGAAAGCAGTGGTCTCCACACAGTTGCACTCTTCCAAAGCAGCAACGCGGAGTAGCCAGATGGTCGGAGTCGCCTTGCCACGGTTCTCGCGGCTCCCTTCGTCGAAGGTTCGAGTCCTCCCTCACGGCATGGGTGTGTGTGTGTGTGTGAGTGTGTGTGTGTGTGTGTGTTGCCCTTAGCGTAAGTTAATTTCAGTTACATTAAGTAGTGTGTAAGCCTAGAGACCGATGACCTCAGCAGTTCGGTCCCATACGAACTTACCAAAAATTTCCAAATTTCTTCCTAAGCAGGAATCACATGCTGTACAAGGAGGTCTCGATAAAGTGCAGACGTCACGGTACACCTGACAGGGACTGTGGGTGAATTGTCTTCAAAGAAGAACGGACCAAGACTAAAGGTGCTTGTGAATCCACACCATAGAGTCATATACGGCGACTGCAGTGGCTCATCGTGCACAACACGCGGTTTAACAGCGCCCAAAATGTGACAATTCTGTGTATTCATTGCACCCTGTAATGTAAAATGTGCCCCGTCACTCCTTAGAATATTGATCGGCCCCCTGTCATTTACTTCGATCCGTTCCAGAGCAAATTCAGAACGTTGTTGTGGATCGCAAGGTTTCTGTTGATGCATCGTCTGGGTCTTGTAGGGGTACCAGTGTGAAATAGACCCAGAAACTTTCCGTACAGTCTATACTCGTGATACAGCACGAGAGTAGGCGCTACCCCGCGCACGTGCCGCATGGTCAGTTACAGCAACAGCGACGTCGTCAATAACTTCCATTGAGATAGGACGCCTTCCTTTGCCAGATGCCACGGTATGCTCACCCGTGTTTTCGAACCTAATTATTCTTTAAAGCATTTGATACGACATTTCAGTCGATAATAGTCTCTCAGTGCACCACTGTAATTACTGCCGTTCACATCATATAGTATTACTAGCGGCGCACGGTCTCTCTTCTCGATACCCATATTATTAAATTTTTAGACAACATAGTTGTATGGAGATAAACAGCGATTGATTTACTTATAATCAATTATTCAAAATGACAGTCACATTCGCATTATTTATTTTGTCGCCAACCGGTTTAAGCTCATGCAGAGAGCCAACCATGCATAGTTACCAACCGTGCACAGGCAGGGTGACAACTCCAGCGAGCGACCAAATGGGCATAAAAATACGTTTATGTATGTAACTTTGACTAACTGCTTGTAGATTACGTACATGATCACTTACTAATATTATAACTTTACAGTGTAAATTGCCCTGAAGATGATCCCATCGCGGGTTGAAACCGGTTGGCGGCAAAATGAATAATACGAGTGTGACTATTATTTTGAATAATTGACCCATATTATTCACTCACTTTATGGCTTGTCGAATGACAGCGTGGATGTCATACCGTCATACAGACAGCGTACAGCATCAGATCTGCACCTTGTCCTGCGTATATCGGTTCCGCGTTAAAGCATTAGCTTATTTACTCAGTTTCGGTGTCATACGATAATTACAACCCACACCGAACGTCTGTGAGTAACTGCACTTTAATTATAACCATCCGGTACTACAGCTTCTTCTTAAATGCAAGAGGGCACTAAATTGCACACAACGTGCTGGGTAGGATACTAGATAAGTGAGACCTGTTTCGTTTATGAAGAGATGGCAGGTGTTTCTCTCTTAAGGGAAATACTGGGGTGTTTGCTCAGTGAGGAGCCGATGAAGTAGACATTGCGTGTGACAGTCACGTAGCTTGTCTGGCCGCATCCAGCCTAACTGAGCGAATGTCGCACTGACATGGTCAATTAGAGGGATGCTGCAGGTGTAACGCACACAGGTATCCATGGCTAGTTTTAACTTCTGGTGTGTTTACTACTCGTGCCGTTTTAAATTACACAGCAATAGTGGAGGTTCGCTGGAACGAGTAACTGCACGGATTCGCGTTTCAAATCCTGCACACCCTGCGGAGCCGGCCGGTGTGGCATAGCGGTTCTAGGCGCTACGGACTGGAACCGCGCGACCGCTACGGTCGCAGGTTCGAATCCTGCCTCGGGCATGGGTGTGTGTGATGTCCTTAGGTTAGTTAGGTTTAAGTAGTTCTAAGTTCTAGGGGACTGATGACCTCAGATGTTAAGTCCCATAGTGCTCAGAGCCATTTGTACCATCCTGCGGAAAAACGTCCCGAAGTTTTTTGAGGGCATGAAGGCAAGCAGAACTTTCGTGCAGTGGCGGTATTTCATGGCCAGTTGACATGCGCATCCAAAGTTAAACCCAAGTTCTCCGCTGTATGATTTACTCACGTGAAAATAATCTATTGTATTAGCATCTGTGTGTGTGTATTTGTGTGTGAGGCAGAGATAGATATAGATAGATAAAGAAAGAGAGAGAGAGAGAGAGAGTAAGAAATAGAAATGGAGGGAAGGAGACAAGACAGGCGTGTATATTAGCACGCATACATGGGGCATGCACAGTGTGTTGATGGTTTTGCGGGTGGCGTGGTTGTTTTTGATATAGAACACTGAGCAATTTGTAACTGGTAATGTACCGGTACGTACGTTACTCTCAATAGGATGACATCTGAAGATGCAGTGAAATGATACGATCGACTATTACTGACGCAGACTGTCGGGCATGCTGCCCTAACTGTAACTTCCTCTCGATATCTCCAGATGAATAATGGCTGACTTGGATGACAATATCTTCTTGACTGTGGCGGCATCAAAGAACGTAAACTCAAGTAGGTATTTTAGCAAGGAAGTGTTTGCAGAATTTGGCTCGGGGGAAAAGGCCACAAACCAGTAACTTATACAAGAAGTCCATTATACTTTTGCATATAGAAAACCATAAATACAAATTACGTGAGGTTGCCTTTGCAGACTAGAGCAGCACCAATACGCAGAGCCGGATTTTCCATAGTAATCACGTGTCCTCCGAAGCGTTCTAAATTTATAACAGCAGAAAATCAAAATATTAGTACTAATTCGTCCAGCCCCTAGGGAGTTCTGATTGGTAAGAAGCGCGGGAAACAAGTTTAAGAGAATGAAGGAAGACATTATTCGACCATGAGGGTGAACGAAATTCGAATGCAAAGGGCAGCATGTGCGGCAGCCATGACCAAAGTAGCTTTGACGTGTGTTGTGTAGTCACCTAACAAAACAGACTGGGTCCGCGCCTTCAGGGATTCCCGTTTCAGTACCCGAGGCATCTCTGTAATACTTGCGTGTTGTTTGAGCCTGCCACTAACAAATATAGCTGCCCGTCTCTGAATTGTTTCGATACCTCCCTTCAGTCCGAACTGCTGCGGATCCCAAAACTCGAGTAATACTCAAGAATAGGTAGCACTAGTGTCCTATATGCAATCTCCTTTGCAGACGAACCACGCTTTCCTAAAATTCTCTACCACAATTCTCACATGCTTCATTCACTTGTTATCGCGTTCCAGAGCTATGCCCAGATATTTAACGACATGACTGTGTCAAGCAGGACACTAATAATGCTGTAGCCGAACGTTACAAGTTTGTTTTCCTACTCATCCGCATTAACGTATATTTTTCTACATTTAGAGCTAGGTAAGGTAGTGGCACTGTTCCGCGCCAGTTTTCTCAATCCACCCAATATCAAACGCCATCGACGAGATCCGGTATCAGAGTGGACTGGAGAAAAAGTCTCCTGTTCTTTTACTGCTTAGTGGTGTGACTCCACCAGTAAAACAGTCCCTGCAGTCAACCGTACACGGAAGGCTGTGGTGACCTCTCCTACTGCTTTTTGTGTGCTGAAATCTGGTTCTTCGGTTATCCATTCTAAACCGATGATACTAAAGCACTCCGGGGAAAAGTGTCATCTTCCGTGCCGGCATGGCTACAATGCCAAACTCCTCTTTTTTTTTTTTTTTTTTTTTTTGAATGGTCCACCAGCTTTGGAATGATTTGTAATAAATATGCTTGGCGTGTATCAAAATTATGCTGACCTTACCATCCAATGGTCCTATAGTTAAGTAGGACATCGGTAAATATGAAATCCCGAGCAAAATATGTATTACTGGAGAAATTTACAACTTATTTCTAAATCTACATGATTACTCTGCAATTCACATTTAAGTGCTTGGCAGAGGGTTCATTGAACCACAATCATACTATGTCTCTACTATTCCACTCCCGAACAGCGCGCGGGAAAAACGAACACCTAAACCTTTCAGTTCGAGCTCTGATTTCTCTTATTTTATTTTGATGATCATTCCTACCTATGTAGGTTGGGCTCAACAAAATATTTTCTCATTCGGAAGGGAAAGTTGGTGACTGAAATTTCGTAAATAGATCTCGCCGCGACGAAAAACGTCTTTGTTTTAATGACTCCCATCCCAACTCACGTATCATATCTGCCACACTCTCTCCCCTACTACGTGATAATACACAACGAGCTGCCCTTCTTTGCACCCTTTCGATGTCCTCAGTCAATCCCACCTGGTAAGGATCCCACACCGCGCAGCAATATTCTAACAGAGGTCGAACGAGTGTAGTGTAAGCTGTCTCTTTAGTGGACTTGTTGCATCTTCTAAGTGTCCTGCCAATGAAACGCAACCTTTGGCTCGCCTTCCCCACAATATTATCTATGTGGTCTTTCCAACTGAAGTTGTTCGTAATTTTAACAAAAAAATGGTTCAAATGGCTCTGAGCACTATGGGACTTAACATCAGTGGTCATCAGTCCCCTAGAACTTAGAACTACTTAAACCTAACTAACCTAAGGACATCACACACATCCATGCCCGAGGCAGGATTCGAACCTGCGACCGTAGCAGTCCCGCGGTTCCGGCCGACTGCGCGCCTAGAACCACTAGACCACCGCGGCCGGCGTAATTTTAACACCCAGGTACTTAGTTGAATTGACAGCCTTGAGAATTGTACTATTTATCGAGTAATCGAATTCCAACGGATTTCTTTTGGAACTCATGTGGATCACCTCACACTTATCGTTATTTAGCGTCAACTACCACCTGCCACATCATACAGCAAACTTTTCTAAATCGCTTTGAAACTGGTACTGGTCTTCGGATGACCTTACTAGACGGTAAATTACAGCATCATCTACGAACAACCTAAGAGAACTGCTCAGATTGTCAGCCAGGTCATTTATATAGATCAGGAACAGCAGAGGTCCCAGGACGCTTCCCTGGGGAACACCTGATATCACTCCAGTTTTACTCGATGATTTTCCGTCTGTTACTACTATTATAATTTAATATGTAGGTAGTCGACACGTGACTGTGCTTAATAGATTTATAATTTCCCGTACTGTACGAATCTGTGCTTGGATTTGATATCGGCAGAACAATATCTTTATGAGAGCTGCACAAAACTTTCTGGCCAAGGATAGAATAATTTCCGAAACGGCAGTTTTCGCAGGGTCGGCGTGGTTACAATCGGATGTGGAAACGTTAGTTTGAAGGGGGTGGCCAGATGCCCTTCCTGCCGCTACTCCATACCCCCCAGGACGGAACCAGTGTACCCCAACTGTCTGCGTCATGTGCAAAGCATGGAATAGTGCGAATGTGTTTCAAATGTCTGCAGATAGAGTAATTAAGGTGGTACGTCGGGACCAGCCCAGTATTCACCTAGTGGGATGTGGAAAATCGCCTAAAAACCACATCCAGGCTGGCCAGCCCACCGACCCTCGTCGTTAATTCGCTGGTCAGATTCAATCTAGGGCCAGCGCGCCTACATGAGTCCAGGAAGGAGTGCATTAGCGCTCTCGGATAACCTGGCGGGTCATGTTAAAGTATATTGTGCAAGGCAAAATGGCACTTTTCAAAACCTGCTCCGAGGGAATTGCGGTGTACCACAGGGCTTAGATGACAGCGGTGAACAATGGCTGTGAAGCTGTGTACGGACTAAAAGACGAGCAGCTATTGAGCAACGTACCACCCAGATGACCCAAAGGCCACCAGCAGTGTCGCCTCAACAAACGTTCACCGAACGTTTCTGAGTTTGGGCCTCCGCAGCAGGCACTTTACTTGATTCATGCCACCATGCTATGTACCTATTCATCAGCGACTACGGCTGGAATTTGCACGCCAGTACCACAACTTGACGTCCACTGAGCGGTGACAGGTGGCCTTTCCAGATGAATCACTTTCTACGCTCCATTGGACAGATGGCGGTCTGAGAGCCTGCAACAAATGTCGGAAGATTCCAGGCCGGAGGAAGCTGCATTATGGTCCAGGGAATGTTTTTGTGCCATTCTCTGGGTGATCTCGCATTCTGACAGGCACAGTGGATCAGCAAATGCATCTATCCTTGGGGACGATATCTACCGCTACATGCAGTTGTTTTCCTCCGTAAGATCGCATCTACTAACAGGTCAACCGAACGTGTCACACAGCTTACAGCGTACGTGAGAGATTCGAAGAGCACCAGGATGAACCAGGATGAATTTGGCCTTCTCCCCTTGGTCACAAAACACAGTATTTAAACCTGACCGAGAATCTGTGGGACGACCTCGATCAGGATGTTGGCGCCATGGATTCTCAGCTGAGAAACCTAGCACAACTGTCCCCGGCGCTGGAGTCAGCATGGCTCCACATCCCTGTCGATACCTTTAGGAACCTCACTGACACTCTTCTTGCAAATCTCGCAGCTGACCGCGCTGCGAAAGGTAGTTAATCAGGATGTTGACAGGTAGCCACAGTAATGTGCATTTCT
The DNA here is from genome assembly GCF_021461385.2 of Schistocerca piceifrons. Classification (NCBI taxonomy): domain Eukaryota; kingdom Metazoa; phylum Arthropoda; class Insecta; order Orthoptera; family Acrididae; genus Schistocerca; species Schistocerca piceifrons. The sequence goes on from NC_060138.1 coordinate 724,205,535, forward strand.
AATTGTCAAATTGGGAACAAATTGACACTGTGTTCTAAATCTGACACAAAAATCCTACAGTAGAAGATTAAACATATGCACTTAGTTTTCCCAAAGAAAGTAGGCTTATTAATGGGCCTAACTGGTTCATAGCAAAACAGAAACAATGGTACGTCTCTATTTGCGATGTTTTTACTAACCTAAAGTGTCTTACTAAGAGTAAAGTATGTCTCCTCTATGTAACTGTAAGTGAAAATGAGAGCTGTACTGAAGCTACTAGTGCAACATTTAACAGGTATCGCCAAATGATAATTTGTTGTTATGAATCTGAATACTTGTTAATGAGCGGGTAAGCTGGAATGAGACACTTGGTGTCATACTCAATACATACCCATGACAGAAAGTATGCGAGAAGGAATTTGGTTTCCTTTAGTGTCAGTTTATTCCACGACGTGAGTGTCGACATGAAAAAAAAATGAAAAAAAGTTCAGTACACACAATTTACAACAACTATAATTGAATCAAAGTGACAAACTTAGTTTCGAAATTCTACGGCTCGCAGGTACTTACGAGTCGAGTGTTGTCTCTAAACAGGTACATTTCTGAAGTCCTCAACAAAAGTGTGCGAGTGGCACAAAGAATGTTGCCAAAGTGGGGTGGGGGTGTCTTAGAGGCATTTTTGCCTTTTATTCAAGCACATGTTGATGCCGTCGAAGTCGACATAGTCCCCTCCCTACCCCCCCCCCCCCATCCTTTCCCCCTCAGCTGTGTTTTAATCACGCACATGTTGATGTCGCACACCCTCCCTCCGTGATTACCCCAAAGGACGGCGCTTAACAAGATGGCTGTCACAACATTAAAACACTTTGCTGCTTTGGATCACGTTCAAATTTCGTCGAATGATTTTAAACAGTCGCTACTAATGATTTCACCCTCTAAAGCAGAGCAAAAATAGCGGTTGTACTACACTCCAAAGGTATCAGGTCACGTTCAATGAAGTTGCAGCTCCCCGATGTCCCTAGAGAAGCGCTATATCGTCCTATGGATCTCAGCAGTGTCAAAGGTTGTCAGTAACGTCGTCTCTGAAAGGTTTCTCACAGACACCTATAAGAAAAGGTATGAATTCAACGCTGGGCGTCGCTGTACTGATCTCCATCACAACAGAGGCGCCGATGGAATATATGGTTAAGGAAAGTGGGACACCGTGACGACCTTTCATCGTGTGACACGGTGCACGGTGGCGCTGGGCAGAATTTTGGAAACATTTTATGACATTGTGACCTCATTAACGCATCTTACACCTCACAAGAACTTTTGAGGTCCGGCCACACATGTTGACATCTTGCATTTTGTTGAGTCCCCGAGCCAGAGAGTGACGACACAGGAGGTCACGTTTTTACACCATTACAGAGTAATTTTGTAGGCACTTTGAGCCAGGTTTCAAACTTCTACCTCTTATCAGGGGAAAATAACGTGCCTTGAAAAAAGTGACTTTTTAATTCTTTTGTGCAGTGTACTTCTTGTTGAGGTAGACCATGGGCGATATTTGAGCCGAATTACACGAGAAATTGATTTAAAAGTTTACATTTTAAATCAGTTTGTACCAAGTAATACAGTATTTCGTACAGCTCGTTTTTGCGCCCTAAAGCAAAGCAAAACCAAACCAAACCACTCTCCTTGTTTTGCATTCGTCGATGTTCACCTTATATCCTCCTTTCAGGACACTGTCGATTCCGTTCTACTGCTCTTCCAAGTCCTCCACTGTCAATCACTGAATTTCAATGTCATCGGCCAACCTTAGGGCCCACTCCCAATTATCTCGCAAGCGGCCCATTTGTACATCGAGGTTTACTGGGATATTTTTGCATCTGTTACCGTAAAGAGAGCAGTTGCTGACAGGTGTGAATATTAACAAAATATCAATTTAATAAGTGGTGGTTGCAAAATACTAACACGAATTCTGTACAGAAGAATGGAAAAACTTTTAGAAATCGACTTCGGGGAAGATAAGTTTGGATTACGGAGAAATTGCGATATAATACTGACACAGCAACTTATCGTAGATGGTTGGTTAAGGAAAGATAAACCTACATTTATAGATTTGTAGACTTAAAGAAAGCATTAGACAGTATTGACTGCAATACTCTCTTCGCAATTCTGAAGGTAGCCAGGGTAACATACAGAGAGCGAAAGGCTGTTTACAACTTGCACGGAAACCACACGGCTGTTATAACAGACGAGGAGCATGAAAGGGAAGCAGTGGTTGAGAAGGAAGTGAGGCAAGATTGTAGCCTATCCCCAATATTATCCTTTCTGTACATTGAACAAGCAGTAAAGGAAACAAAAGAAAAATTTGGAGCTGGAAGGAGAAATAAAAACTTTAAGGTTGGCCGATGACATTGTAATTCAGTGATTGACAGTGGAGGACTTGGAAGAGCAGTAGAACGGAATGGACAGTGTCTTGAAAGGAGGATATAAGATGAACTTCGACGAATGCAAAACAAGGAGAATGGTTTGATTTGGTTTGGTTTTGATTTGGGAAGCAAAAACAACTGGGGTCATACGCGCCCAAGTCAAACTATAGAACACGAAGAAAGAGAGTAGTTAAAAAACGACTACACGTCAGTCCCAATTGACATAATAGAAGACAGCTAAAAGCAAGCATGTGGGAAAAAGCTAAAAAAGACACCTTACAGAAAAGGCGGTCCAACACTAAAAATTAAATGGCTTTCGCCATATTGCTTTGGCGGATAAAAAGTAAGACGCAGCTGACAGCCCGCGCATCATTTGCTGAAACGGCCGATAAATCAGACGGCAAACCCACACGGGTACGTAAAAGGCTAAAAAATGGGAATTCCATCAGGAAGTGGCGGACAGTTAAAACTTGAGCGCAATGTGTACAAAGTGGTGGCGTAGCGCACGCAGCAAATGACGATGGCTAAAAATGCAGTGCCCAATACGCAGCCGAGTTAAAATAACCTCTTCCCGGTGGGAGGGCCGAGAGGAGGTTCCTCAAGGCACTGGAAGAGGCTTAATAGGCCGGAGCTTATTCCCGTGAAGGGAGGACGATTGGCGATGCCAAAGGGACACCTCCTGACAGACGGTAACACAGAGATCATCGGAAGGAATATAGGCACTCGCGGGCTGAGGTACGAGGTCTGCAGCTTTGGCAGCAGTGTCAGCAGCCTAGTTTCCTGGCATACCGACATGACCAGGAACTAAAAGAAACATCTCACAGGCTCCACCAAGATGAGCAGTTGACAGTTTTTCTAGACCCGCTGCGCTAAGGGATGAGTGGTGTACAGCGCACATAGACTTTGAAGGGGACTGAGTGAGTCTGAGCAGAGGACACAATTGAAAAGGCAGTGTCGCTAGATGTACTCCATGGCCTGGTACAAGGTGAAGAACTCGGCTGTAAATACTGAGGAATGTGCCGGAAGCTGATATCAAAAGACACGGGTGCCAATGACGAAGGCACCCCCGACCCCATATTCAGTCCGAGAGCCATCAGTGTGTACAAAGGTACTATCGCGAAGTTCCTTCCGAAGGTCAACTTCGGAACGCCGCACTGGAAATCCACACTGTCCATTCGTCAGCAAATTGCGAGATTCGAGCCACCATTCCAGCCGGGGATGAATCATAAGATCCATCACCTTACAAACGCAGCTGGTCAGAGAGATGGGGTGATAGCTAGAATGAAGGTTTCTGTCCTTACCGGGCTTAGGTATGGGCATGGCTGTGGTTTCACGCCAGCGCCCGGGAAATGTGCCCTCTGCCAAGATGCGATTGTACATGTTAAGCACAATGTGTTTGCCGTCAAGGGAAAGGTGCTCCAATATATGAATGTGGATGGCATTCGTCCCGGGAGGGGGGGGGGGGGGGAGGATTGGGATGAAATTAGAGCATGATCGAGCTCCCTCACAGTAAAGACGCCATTGTAGCACTCACGATTTGGAGAAGAGTATCGCCAGAGCCTCCTCCGCTCGTTTCCGATGGAGGAAGGCAGGGTGATAGTGGGAAGAGTTCGAAACTTCCGCAAGATGGTGGCCCAAGGTGTTGGAGATAGCAATAGGGTCGTCTGATACGGTGAGACCGAAAATGGGGGGAATGGATCTTGGTCCCAGAGAGCCGTCTGACATTAGCCCACACGACAGAGGAAGGGGTGTAACAGTTGACAAAACTAGTGGATGAAATCCAGCTAGCTCGTTTGCTAGCCCTAAGAACGCGACGAAACTTGGCACGCATCTGTTTATAATGAATGCAGTTTGCCATCTTCGGGAGACGGTTAAAAACACGGATAGCACATGTCTGTGCACGAATTGCATCGCGGCATGCCTTAGTCCACCAAGGGACTGGGACACGACGTGATAAAGAGGAAGTGCGAGGAATGGAACATTCTGCAGCAGTAAGGATAACGTTGATGAGATAGTCCACAACTGGGGAAATCTTCTTCTTCAAAGGCCACCAGGGAGGACTAAAGCTTCCATTCAGCCTTAGTAAGCTGTCGTTTGGGCGTGCACGCGGATGAGGTAGGAGCCAACAAACGGAGAGCACATGGGAAATGGTCGTTCGAGTAGGTGTCAGAAACAACGGATCACTCAAGACGACGGGCAAGCTGGGCAGTGCAAAAGGATACGTTCAAATGGGAATAGGTGCGCGTGGAGTCGGAAAGGAAAGTGGGTGCTCCAGTGTTAAGGTAGAAGAGGTTGTTGGTTAAGAAGGTTAGCCAAGAGGCCACCTCTCTGGCAGGTCCTGGGAGAACCCCAAAAGGGACGATGCACATTAAAGTCACCGAGTAGCAAAAATGGGGGAGGTAGATGCTTAATAAACTGAAGGAAATCTGCCCTGGTGACATCGAATGACAGAGGGACATAAATGGTACAGAGGGAAAAAGTCAGGCGGGGAAGGAAAAGGCAGACTGCAACAGCTTGAATATGGGTAGTCAAGGAGATGGGTTGACAATGAATGCCAAACCGTATGAGCAGCATGACGCCCCTATGGGATGGAATGCCGACCTCAGGGGTAGGTCAAAACGAAAGTAATGTGAAAGCTCAAAGTGGTCGTGAGGGCGCAATTTCGTTTCCTGAAGGCAGAGTACAAGGGTATCCTGCGATGCTAAAAGCACCTGTAAATTCTATTCGTTTGACCGACGGTCACGTACGTTCCATTGGAGCACAGTCATGAGGAGGAAGAGATGTAGGGGGTGTCAACTAGGCGGCCGCCGAGTGATAGCCGGTGTAGAGTCGCTACTACATGGCACAGAAGCAGGAGAATCCTGCTCCATGGGGTCCACCGATGCGTCGGCTTGCTTGTGCGGTCGGTCCGTGGAGTCCAATGCTGAGAAACGGTAGATGGTGGGCACCGGCGATACGGAGGCCGGCGCTAAGGGATCGCGTGACGACACCGTCGAACATCACTTTCGAGTTGGCGAAGGAGAAGACCGTTTGCCTTTGATGGACTTCTTTAAGCCTTTCCGGTTAGAGGAAGACTCCGGTGTTGTTTGGCTGGAGGAACGGAGGAAGTCTCCACGGGAGTACTCCTTCTGTTCTTTCCTGACTACTGGTTGTGTAGCTGGTGGCTTCGCCACTTGAGGCGAGAGGTTGACGGTGTGTTATGTTACACAGCGGGACAGGGGGATGGTGATGCTACCTTAACACTGGGCGATTTCAAAACCTCAGACCTGAATTTGAGGTCTCATGTTTGAGTGGCCATGTCCTTCATGGAGCGAGGGGTAACAAAAACTATAGGTGCCAGACGGGAGAACACAGTGTTTGCGACCTACTAGGTAAGGCACTTTATCCTTTACCCAAATCTCTTGGAGAGCCCGCTTATCAATATACACGGGACAATCTAGAGAGCAGACGGCTTGGCCGCCATTGCAGTCGATACAGTGAGGAGAAGGAGGCGAAATAGTCGCCCTCATGTGCCCCCCTGCCACATGTTACACAATGTCGACAAGACGTTCTAGTGTGGTTGAAACGATGACACTGGTAGAAGCGCATCGGGTTCTGAATGTAGGGCCGGATTGTGATAATTTCGTAGCCTGCTTTGATCTTGGACGGCAGCACCACTCTATCAAAGGTCAGGAAAAGAGTGTGGGTGGCCATTAAGGAGGAATCTATGACCTGATCAGTGAGGTAAGATTGGATTTCGGGCTCGGTTACGCCGTCGAGCAGCCTGGTGTAAATTACACCGCGGGAAGAATTCAAAGTTCTGTGGGCCTCGATACGAACAGGGTAGCCCTGGAGAAGCGAGGCAGCAAGCAGTTGTTGTGCTTGAGAATCAGAAGCAGTCTCCAAAAGCAAAGTGCCATTCCGTAAACGAGAGAAGGATTTCACAGGGCCAGCAATTGCATCAACACCTTTGTGAAAATAAATGGATTGACCGTGGCGAAGGATTGACCGTCTTCAGTATTTGAGACCATAACGAACTGTGGTACAGCGAGAAGGGTCTTCGAATTATTAGCCTCATTACGTTTACGTGTCGGAGACATTGATTCGGAAGATGATGGACTCATTGCGAGACAATCCGCCTCAATTGCAGCGTCTCCGATGGCGCGCTCCCTTCACAAGGGGGCGCACCTACCTTAGGTGAGTGTTCATACCTCAGGTCACACGTCCCGAACATCTGACAGAGAGACCAATCGGCAATTTTGGAGGGCTGCACCTCAGGCAGTCACCCCTCCCTGGGCCTGGCCTGTACCAGGGATTACGTGCGAACTCTACCTGTCGACCTGGGGCTGGGAATTACGCGTTATCCAGTCACTTGTAACATGCCAGTCGATTGGGACGGCCTTCAGGACCGCACAGGGAGGAACCTGAAACGCCGAAGCGGAGGAACGAGATGAGAAGGGGAAGGAAGAAAGGAAAAGGGAGCGAAAAACATAGGTGAGACTGTTCTTGCGTCAGCGACAGACAATGCGGAACATTCCCAATAATACCCTAGACATGTTCCCCAAAGGAGAGGGGGGGGGGGGGGGGGGGGAAGAATAGCAAGAGGATAAACATGCAGCACGGAAAAGAAGTAACGCTGCAAAGGCTGGGGCCCCATGGTATCCAAGCACGAATCCGCCAAAGAGTGGCGGGCCCCCTGCGGGGACAAGGATAATGGAATGTAGCTGAATTAAATAAGGTGATGCTGAAGGAATTAGATCAGAAAACGAGGCACTTAAAGTACTATATGAGTTTTGCTATTTTGGCAGCAAAATAACGATTGATGGTGAAGTAGAGAGGATATAAAATGTACAGTGGCAATACCAAGAAAAACGTTTCCGACGAAGAGAAATTTATTAACATCGGATATACACTTAAGGGTTAGGAAATCCTTACGGAAGGTATTCATATGGAGTGTAACCATTTATGAAGTGATACCAGTATGAAAAACAGAGAATATAAGCTTCTGAAATGTGATGCTACAGAAAAATGCTGAAGATTAAGTGGATAGTTGATGAAGATAATGAGGAAGTACTGAAAAGAACTGGGGATTCAAGAAATTTGTGGCACAACCTGACCAGAAGAAGGGGTCGGTTGATAGAACACATTCTCACACATCAAAGGATCTAAAATTTAATATTGGAGTGATGGGCGAGGGGGGGGGGGGGGGAGAAAGAGGAAGACCAAGAGACGAATACAGTAAACAGATTCAGAGGGATGCACCCTGTGTAAACTCAGGTGTAAGTCACTGCAGTGAAGAAGTCCAGTATACAGCTAAAGGAAGACAGAAGCTGCCAAAGATACATGTATAGTTGGAATTCATAGCCTACTCGTCCATTAAGCTCGTGACAGCGTTGAAATTGATTCGGTTATGACGGTAACGCGTGGGCTTTTTGGCACTCCAGCCGCATCAGTGATAGCTTTTACTTTAAAAAAGAGAGAGAGAGAGAGAGAGAGAGAGGATTCCGATGGGCAGAAATGAAACGCTGTCAGATCGATCTGCAATTTAACTGCAGATAAGAGCAAAAAGCGAGGGGCGTCGCACCGCACCACAGCGACGGTCTCTGGCGGTGGCTGCGGAGATTAGGCGGCAGCAGCCAGCCAGCGGTAACCTGATATGAATCGCCGGGCGACGCCCGCTTAAGCGTGCAGAGGCGCTCGAGGGAGCATGGCGGCCAAATAAAAGAGCCGGTGCAATAAACGCAGGCAGGGCCGGCGCTATTAAAAAGATAAAGGCCCGCCGCGTGCACTTCGGCGCCGGCAATAAAAATTAAAAACTGAAATATTGTGCGCAACTACAGTTCACAGGCTGCGCCGGTGCCTGCGCCGTGCCATCGCTTTTTGTTTTCGCTGCAGCAGGACAGAAGCGTCGCCAAGTCCGCGGTGTTCACGTCTCCAGTGCTACCACCACTGCACGCCATGTTCTGTACAAAGCGTAACTGTCCTATTGTCGCACTGTCCAGCTTTTAATGTCCTCGACTATAAACCTGGCAGACTAATGGCGAGAGGTATTAAACGGGTCTCTAGTCAGCGAATTAACCCGCTGCCGTAATTAAATTCCTGACTACTAAGAATGAATATTCGTAGATTGATCCGTCGCACATCGTAAAACCAGCATCACCGCTGTCAGCAATACTCCTCTCATGAAATATGGATACGTAGCTGTATACACGTTCGGTTCTCAATAAGTAATGCGACTCTTTTTTTGAAAGGAGGTTGTTTCTATTCAGGATTCCAATGCATCATATTACGAGGGTCACTCCAAAAGAAATGCACAATACTTTTTTTTTAAATCCATCTTTTATTCTTCCTTTTTGAAACTTTTACAGTGTGTAGATACATCCTTTAGGAACAATATTTTCATTTCTACACATAATTTCCATCCCTCTCAACTGCCTTACGCCATCTTGGAACCAGCGCCTGCATACCCGCACGGTAAAATTCTGGACCTACCTGTTGGAGCCACTGTTTGGCAGTGTGCACAAGTGAGTCATCATCTTCAAACCTTGTTCCACGAATAGAGTCTTTCAGTTTCCCACAGGTTAGCGCTTTCCACCTCCGCACAAAACAGGCAAACAGGAAGCTGAATGTCACCTGGAATGGTAACAAACTGGACCATACAGACAAACCAACATACCTTGGTGTCGTGCTGGATAGATCACTGGCGTACAGATATCACTGTGAAAAAGCCTGCCAAAAAGTTGCTGCCAGGAACAATATTTTAAGAAAACTGACGAATAGTAAATGGGGAGCTAGTCCGACTGTATTACGAACAACTGCTCAAGCAATTTGCTTCTCCACGGCAGAATATGCATGCCCTGTATGGTCTCGATCCACACATGCCAAAAAAGTCACTACAGTCCTTAATTAAACATGCAGGCTAACAACAGGATGCATGAAACCCACTCCACTTGGGAAAATATACAAAGCAGCTGGATTCTCATCTCCTCAATCCAGAAGTATTGCACACGAACATACAGAAAAATTTATACAGATTTTCGACGAGCGCCACCCGCTGCATGGTTCTTCATGTGGACGTAGCAGACTTAAATCCCCCAAGAGATTTCTCACTAGTGAATTGAACGACCCTCCGAAGGACTACCCTGCCTCACGTGAAATACCCAGTGACAGTACATCAAGCTGGAAGATTTGGAGAACACTGAACCGCATCAGAACAGGCGTAGCACCAGTTAAAGCAAACCTAGTCAAATGGGAACAACAAATGCGACTGTGGTGAAGTTCAGGATATAACATCTTCTACAGTGTTCCACCTGCCCCACAAGGTGTACCCTTGACGAACTATGGCTTGAGAAGAGAGAAACATTGGACTTGGCCCGACATTGGGCTGAAAGGCTTTGAAACAAATCTCCGGACACGAAAAAGTAAAATAAGTTCCCAAAGAGATGATAGTCACATGGTGCCAGGTCAGGACTGTAAAGCGGGTGTTTCAGTATTGTCCATCCGAGTTCTGTGATCGCTTCCATGACTTTTTGACTGACTTGTGGCCGTACATTGTCGTGCAACAGCAAAACATCCTGCTTTTGACGATGTGGTCGAACACGACTCAGTCGAGCTTGAAGTTTCTTCAGAGTCGTCACATATGCATCACAATTTATGATGGCTCTACTTCGCATTATGTCCACAAGCAAGAGTCCTTCGGAATCAAAAAGAGCGTAGCCATAACTTTTCCAGCAGAAGGTGTGGTTTTGAATTTTTTTTTTTCTTGGGTGAATTTGTATGATGCCACTCCATTGATTGCCTCCTCGTCTCTGGTGAAAAATGATGGAGCCATGTTTCATCACCTGTCACAATTCTTCCAAGAAATTCATCTCCACCACTCTCGTACAGTTCCAAAAGTTCTCTGCATACCGTTTTTCTTGTTTCCTTGTGAGACACTGTCAACATCCTGTATTACCAGCACTACTAGCAGAGACGTCCAGTTGAGCGGCCAGGTGTTTGCGATCACATCGAATGAGAGTGCCCGCACGACGCAACACTGTTGGTTTCACTGCTGTGTGCGGCCTGCCGGCACGCGGTAGATCAGACAGGCTTGCAAGACCTTGTTGCCATGGTGACAGACGACTCGGCCAACGACTCACCGAGCTTTTGTTCACTGCCAGGTCTTCGTAGACATTCTGCAAGCCCCTATAATTATCTCTGATGCTCTGACTTTCAGCCAAAAGTAACTCAGTGACATATGTCTGCTAGGGATGCACTTCCGTTACAGGCGCCGTTTCGAAGGCTGCGTATCGCTCCGCCACGAACCAGAATTTGATGAAACTGCAGAGACTGAAGTGTGAATATTCCAAGATATTCCACACTAATTCTGCATTTTTCCTCCAAAATTAGCCTAAGAAGAAAAAGTACGTTGCATTATTTATTGAACGACCCTCGCAAATCACAACATAATCTTGTAAAGGAACTGAAAATGTCATTAATAGTGTGGTTTGATTGTAAAACTTAGCAAAATGATGAGTTTATTCCCAGCTTTAACAGTGTGAAGGAATTGGATAATACATCTGAATTCACTAATTTCATTCTCCTCAGAAAGAAGAGTGCAGTTCTCATTCTTAATTCTCATCGCAAAACGTCAATGTTGCTCAGATGTTTCTTTGTTGACGTCATTCATAATTATTAGGATTTTCAATAAATGCGATCTTCCACAACAGTGCCTGCAGAAATATTTACAGCAATAAAGAACGCTTTTTTTTGTAAACTAAATATTTCTTTTTAGTTTCTTACCCAAATATGTTTCAGTAGACACACTAGGCTGATGGTTTTCATCTTATCTGAATGACAGAAAGCAATGACGAACAGTCTCATGTCAATCACGTAACAATAGGCGCTTCCAAATTGGAGCAGTTAGACACTGAGCCCCACAAGGTTCGAGATTAGCTTCTCTCTCATTTCTGGTGCAAATAAACGATGTTCTATTTACAGTTTGACAAAATGCCAATTTTGTTCTCTTTGCAGATGATAGAAGTGTAGGAATAAAAGCAGTGCCAGTAAGCTTACTGAAAAATTCAGCTACTGAAATATTCATAAATATATGGAGATGACTGAAAGCAAATGGATTATCACTGAATTTTGACACCGGCGTTTAGATACGGTCCAGTGTTTCGCACAGAACCCGACACGTTTTAAAAATAGGTTTTTCATCTCATGAAATGCGAGAAGCAGATAGTGTTAAGTCCTTGGGTCTTAATTGGAAAATCTATTGCCTAGAGTTAACGAAGGACCGTATTTCTGATGTGTTTGCAATATGTGTGATTATTGTTACAGGCGATTTGAAAGTGAAGAAACTAGTTTATTCTGCATTTTCCACTCTGATATTATTTTCTGGTGAAACTCAGTGTACAGCACGGTATTTTCAGAATACAGGAGTGTGTTTTGACAATTATGTCTGGTGCTGAACCTTGAACATCCTCCACAGACTCTCCTTAACATTCGTTATGCTGATAACTGCTTCACAACATATAGATTCATTAAAGTCGTTTGCCATTACCAATATTTCCATTTCCTTAAAAATAATGAGAAGTATAACACAACGCTAGGGACAAAAATAACTCTACAAATGCGTCATCGGGCTAACATTAGTACAGAAAAAATTAAGATACCTGGGTATATATGTATCCCGCAACCTATCAGAACACATTAATGTAATGTAAGTAATGTGCTGGAGTTTAAGCCTGAATTAAGGAACTTTCTGTTGGTAATCTCCTTAAAGCCCGCTGAAGAGTGTCTTCACAGAAATACTTATATTCACTATTGAAATCGGTAATATATAGTTTATAATTACAATTAGCACAGTGATAAAGTAATGTAGTACTTTTACTGTACTGCATTTAAATTAAATAAAATGAACATCTTTGACTTCTTTTCATATCCTAGAGAACACATCTCGTGAGACTGGTCTCTGTTTCTTACCACACTTACTATTTTGTTCGGTTGCAGAAACCACCTCCTTACCAGAACGGAACAACCTTTACAGCTCAGTGAATGTTTATATCGACATATTAACTTCTTTGATACATTTAACTTTTAATGACATTGGATGTATGTGACAACGGGACAGTCATACAATAATACAAAGACTTTTTTACAGGTCCCAATGGTGGGTTGGGTAGGAATGGTTGTAGCTGTAACTCAAAAGGGCTGTTTCCGTTGAGCCACAAAGGAGAGCTTCACTCCGTTACGACACTATTCTCCATGTAGGACAACCTTGAGGGGTGCTGCATCAGCGCTCGTGGACAACTCTAGAAACGAAGAGAAGGATGGCGGTGGAGGCTAAGTCGGAGGTGCTTGAAATGAAAATCACCTTAATATACACTCCTGGAAATGGAAAAAAGAACACATTGACACCGGTGTGTCAGACCCACCATACTTGCTCCGGACACTGCGAGAGGGCTGTACAAGCAATGATCACACGCACGGCACAGCGGACACACCAGGAACCGCGGTGTTGGCCGTCGAATGGCGCTAGCTGCGCAGCATTTGTGCACCGCCGCCGTCAGTGTCAGCCAGTTTGCCGTGGCATACGGAGCTCCATCGCAGTCTTTAACACTGGTAGCATGCCGCGACAGCGTGGACGTGAACCGTATGTGCAGTTGACGGACTTTGAGCGAGGGCGTATAGTGGGCATGCGGGAGGCCGGGTGGACGTACCGCCGAATTGCTCAACACGTGGGGCGTGAGGTCTCTACAGTACATCGATGTTGTCGCAGTGGTCGGCGGAAGGTGCACGTGCCCGTCGACCTGAGACCGGACCGCAGCGACGCACGGATGCACGCCAAGACCGTAGGATCCTACGCAGTGCCGTAGGGGACCGCATCGCCACTTCCCAGCAAATTAGGGACACTGTTGCTCCTGGGGTATCGGCGAGGACCATTCGCAACCGTCTCCATGAAGCTGGGCTACGGTCCCGCACACCGTTAGGCCGTGTTCCACTCACGCCCCAACATCGTGCAGCCCGCCTCCAGTGGTGTCGCGACAGGCGTGAATGGAGGGACGAATGGAGACGTGTCGTCTTCAGCGATGAGAGTCGCTTCTGCCTTGGTGCCAATGATGGTCGTATGCGTGTTTGGCGCCGTGCAGGTGAGCGCCACAATCAGGACTGCATACGACCGAGGCACACAGGGCCAACACCCGGCATCATGGTGTGTGGAGCGATCTCCTACACTGGCCGTACACCACTGGTGATCGTCGAGGGGACACTGAATAGTGCACGGTACATCCAAACCGTCATCGAACCCATCGTTCTACCATTCCTAGACCGGCAAGGGAACTTGCTGTTCCAACAGGACAATGCACGTCCGCATGTATCCCGTGCCACCCAACGTGCTCTAGAAGGTGTAAGTCAACTACCCTGGCCAGCAAGATCTCCGGATCTGTCCCCCATTGAGCATGTTTGGGACTGGATGAAGCGTCGTCTCACGCGGTCTACACGTCCAGCACGAACGCTGGTCCAACTGAGGCGCCAGGTGGAAATGGCATGGCAAGCCGTTCCACAGGACTACATCCAGCATCTCTACGATCGTCTCCATGGGAGAATAGCAGCCTGCATTGCTGCGAAAGGTGGATATACACTGTACTAGTGCCGACATTGTGCATGCTCTGTTGCCTGTGTCTATGTGCCTGTGGTTCTGTCAGTGTGATCATGTGATGTATCTGACCCCAGGAATGTGCCAATAAAGTTTCCCCTTCCTGGGACAATGAATTCACGGTGTTCTTATTTCAATTTCCAGGAGTGTATATAATGTTGTGAGCGGATTTTGCGGCTGAAGACAACAACTCGGGTCCATAATTAACCTTTCCATTAACCACCTTAACCTGAAGGCAACATCGTAATAATAACTAGACTCAAGCAATCTTACCAACAGCAGCAGTGCTAGGGCTGTATTGTAGTCAGTGTCTTGAACCAGTTTGGAACGTGATAGAAGTCGACTCAGAGATGAATAGACCTGCAAGTATGTGCTTCTACGTGGAACAGTTGTCTCATTCGTGCTTCAGGTACACGTTTTCGGGATTGCTACATTTGTCGCCCTTGCGATATATTTAAGAGGCTTTTCGTTTCTGACTCTTGTTCGTTCCCTTGGCTGCTGAGTATTAGGGAAACAAGCAGTGGTTTTAACTGCAACTGTAACACTGCGGAACGTTCTACGCACTTAGTCGTTACTAGGCCAGTGTCCTAACAGTAAAGCATTCATTTTGTGTAGGAAGTCAGATACTAGCTACTGTGAAAGTGTAAAACAACCTCGTATTCTTTCTGGGTTAGATAAAATAAATGCTACTTAATGCCTTATGCTTGACTGTCAAAACTTCTTATTTATTCATCAGTGTCCAACCAAAAGCAGTCTCAGAAAATTCCCAATGGTCGACAGTTTTTTTCCCTAGTTACTTTCGACTACCGCTTGCAAGAAAGAGCGTATTGCTAATATCCATTTCCAGTACTGGACTGCGAATTTGATAACATATACTACTCGATGTAAAAGGCAATGCAAAATATATTAGTTAATATTTATGCAATACCTTTTCACTTAGACTGAAACTTATTTTGTTTGGGATGTCCTTGTAACAGCAGTCATTTAAATACTATACGCTAACGATACCGTACGACTGGTAGGCCAATAAAAAAATAGAGAAACATCTGTACCTCATACAGCAACGAACTAAATTTTTAAGGTTGTGTTGGAATCTGAGAATGATATCCAACTTCAACAATCTAAACCCCTGTAATGAACAGAACCACTGAAATGACTAAGAGTTTCATGGATTCGTGAACAGTTTGCAAAAAAGGGCGCTGTACTCGGTGCTCCTAGATTATGGGTTTGTTGGAACGTTTCTCACATTCTGTGAAAATGCCTCAACGACATAGATAGACGCATCACAGATACACCACAAGGGAGTGATGTATGTGAAGAAGTTAGACTAAAATATAGTTTCTGAAAATGGTCAGCAGGTTTTTCAGTTGTCGCAGGGGCAACAGTCTAGACGACTGACCGACATGGTCTTATAACGTTAACCAACGTTAACCAACATGGCCTAAATATGTCGGTACTGCGAACGGCAACAAGCACGCAGAAACTGAAGCCGTTATACAAGGTGATTCAGATAAGTCAGAACTCATAAACCATCATTTACCATATTCTTTGTCAATATCATTTAGTACATTTAAATACATTTATAAAATATGCTGACACTGTCATCCGTTTTGTACTGAGCATATATCGACTCGACGGCACATGTTTGTAGATACTCACCTCAGTAAGTCGACTGTTACTTCCTCTAAAGCAGCGGTAATGTTGTCCTTTAAATCCTCCAGCGTTCTCGGATTACTGCAGTACACGTTCTCCTTGAGATGACCCTACGAATAACGCCCAAAGCATCACCTTCGTATCATTGGAGGCGTGACATGTTGTATCATCATATTGAACCTAGAAATAGCGTTCACTCGCTTCAAGCATGGCTATGGATTGATTTATGATATATGCATAAGCAACTGGAGTTAAAGGTGTTGGTCCCAACAATTCGCTGGCTAGATATGACACACCGCACTCCAATTTTTGTGAGAATTATTGACAGCCCAAATACGAGTGTTCTGGCTCTTAACATTTCCATTAAAGTGGAACCATGTGTCGTAACTGGAAAACATACTGCCAACATTATTAGTCACTTCGTTAAAAGTGAATCTCTTAAACCACTGACAACAGGCGCCATACTTCTCTTAGTCCAAGGCACGTAGTTCTTGAACTATTCGACGTCGGTATGGCCGCAACCTCAGACGTTTAGAGGTCCTGTGGCTGGTTTATTGAGATTCTCCAAGCTGCCGAGACAACAGGCAAGGTGATTTTAAGAGAGGCTGCAGCAGAGATTGCTGATCATGCTCCGTAAATAAGGACGTTAACAGCGGCTTCGAAACCAGTCATTAACACGTCGTATTTCACACAAAACCTTTCACAGTGTCCTAAACTGTATTTTTACCTGAAACAGGGACGTCAGGGAACTTATCGTGAAATAAGTCCATTCACAGGTTGTAACATAATACCGCGAAGGAAGTTTCCAATAATGCGACGTTCTGCTGTTATGTGGAGCATCAAGATGGCCCGAGTAGCCACCACCTAACAGCGGGGACACCAGCGCGTGTGTGTAGAGTAGGGAAAGGGTGCATTACTACACAACGTTTCCCAAGGTCAACGATATGAACAACAATCTAACAATCAACAACGCAGAGAAAAAATTATTACTTTTAAAAACCTTTTCCAAGGATATGTAGCTCCACAGTATCGTTTTACGATTATCGAATACGTTTGCGTAAAATGAGAGACAGAATCAGAATAGAAAAGAGGATAGGGGAAAGTTAGTTATGATGCGAATCAGTCATGTGAGCGCAGGACCAAATGCTGGTAATGCAAGAGTAAGTCTAACTGTTAACAAGAAAATAGAAATACGAGTAAAGAAAATAGAAATACGATTAACCTACTATGCAAAGCCTAATGAACGCATTATCATTGCCATGATAGACATGAAACCAGCACCTACCGTCGTATTACAGTTTTGTATGCCAACTAACTTCTCTGATGATGAAGAGATGGAATGTATGACCAGATAAAATAAATTATTGAGATAGTTAAAGGAGATAAATATTTTATTGTAATGGCGGGCTGGAATTAGATAGTAGGAAATGGAAGAGATGCAAACTCAGTTGCGGTTGGAAAACGTGGGTCGACGGAAAGTAATGAGAGAGCCGCCTGGTAGAGTTTACTCATCACTATCGCTAGATTTAAGAAACTTGTAAAACGGTCCTATACGTGCAAGACACCTGCGGACACTGGAGGGTTTCAGATTGATTACATAACAGAAAGGTAGAGATTTCGAAACCAGATATTAAACCGTAAGACATTTCCAGGTGAGACATGAACTCTGATTCTGCATATTAAAGTTGATTAAATTTCAGAAAGGCAGAAAGTATAAGAGGTGGAACCTGGATAAAATGAAATGACCGGTGGTTGTCGAGAGTCTCTATAGAAGCATTACTGAAATCGAGAAATTCAAAAAGGGGCACTAGGCAACTATTGGCCGTAACAGGAGAAAGGAATACAATAGTAGGCCAATGGATAGCTTTGAGACATGAAATAACAAAGTCTGCATATTTATTTCCAGTTTTTTATTTTGTAAGAAATGCTAAAGCTTCTTCACTAGATGTATTCTTGATTACGTCACCTTCTGCTGTTAGTTCAATACATGCCCTTCTTTTAAAACGCTGTTAAATTTCCTTGTAAGAGAAATTTTAAGATTTGGTTCTCCCTATTATTTTAGTTTTAATATTTTACTTTCTTAGTCTAACTGTTCTCGATATTGTTCATTGCAATCACTTGCTTCACTGTGACAAGCGTTTGGTAACGTTGCTAAGAATAATTTTGGATTTGCCTCAAACCATTACCTTGTTATCTATTCTGTATCGTACTACATCTACTCGTCACTGATAGTTTTCTTGCTTATCGACGAAACACACTTTTAACCGGGTCTAAGTCAATTTAGCGGTTACTAAGTTTGTCAGAATATTTAACAACTGCTGTTGAGCAATTGTGGTTTAATTGCACTTAATTCTAACTCAATTGTAATACATCTGTGGAAGACACTTATAAATTGCGTTTAAAACGATTTTTTAATTATTTTTCTTGACTTCTTACGCCTTAACCACTACTTAATTGCAAGTTTTTTGAACTTTAAAATTTTTCTTTCATGATATTATTGGCGTATTTTCATAATTTAGATATTGTTTTAATATAATTGTTGCTTTCTACACCCCAGCCATCTCCCTACCGCTTCATGAACATTAAAAATTATATAACAAAGGTAATTGACTGCTGTGGAATTGAGCCATGCAATGCAGAGAAAATTAGAGGCGGAAATGAGACACTAATAGTGGTGGATCAGTTTTACTATTGGGCCGCAAAATGAGTCACAATGACTGATACTGTACAAAATGCATACTCGCGATTGCAATGCCAAGAAAAGCTTTTCTGGGAAGGTAAATTTGTTAATGTCGAGATTATAATAGTTCCTTCCGTTCAGTAAGTTACTAACATTGGGTGCAGTACATGTAAAAGTCAGAAGAGGGGAAGAGCGATTATAAAGATTAGATGACTGACGAAAATCGGTGAAGACTGTGGCGTAGACCTATCTTTAACACATCGATGCGCGAAGGAACTTGCCCCCCTTCTTGCAGCGGTGTACCGTAGGTCTCTAGAAGAGCGTAGCGTTCCGAAAGATAGGAAATTGGCACAGGTCATCCCCGTTTTCAAGAAGGGACGTCGAACAGATGTGCAGAACTGTAGACCTATATCTCTAACGTCGATCAACTGTAGAATTTTGGAACCCGTATTATGTTCGAGTATAATGTCTTTTCTGGAGACTAGAAATCGACTCTGTAGGAATCAACATGGATTTCGAAAAAGACGACCGTGTGAAATCCAGCTCGCGCTATTCGTCCACAAGTCTCAGAGGGTCATAGGCACGGGTTCCCAGGTAGATGCAGTGTTTCTTGACTTGCGCAAGGCGTTTGATACATTCCCCCACAGTCGTTTAAGGAACAAAGTAAGAGCATATGGACTATCAGACCAATTGTGTGATTGGATTGAAGAGTTCCTAGATACCAGAACGCAGCACGTCATTCTCAATGGAGAGAAGTCTTCCGAAGTAAGAGTGATTTCAGGTGTGCCGCAAGGGATTGTCGTAGGACCGTTGCTATTCACAATCAATTGAATCTCAATGTAGACAAGTCTAATGTGCTGCGAATACATAGAAAGAAAGATCCTTTACCATTTAGCTACAATATAGCAGGTCACCAACTGGAAGCAGTTAATTCCATAAATTATGTGGAGTAGGAATTAGGAGTGATTTACAATGGAATGACCATATAAAATTAAACGTCGGTAAAGCAGATGCCAGACTGAGATTCATTGGAAGAATCCTAAGGAAATGCAATCCGAAAACAAAGGAAGTTAGGTTACAGCACACTTGTTCTCCCACTGCTTGAATACTGCTCACCGCTGTGGGATCTGTACCAGATGGAGTTGATAGAAGAGATAGAGAAGATCCAACAGAGAGCAGTGCGCTTCGTTACAGGATCATTTAGCAATCGCAAAAGCGTTACGGAGATGATAGAAAAACTCTTGTGGAAGACTCTGCAAGAGAGACGCTCAGTAGCTCGGTACAGGCTTTTGTTGAAGTTTCGAGAACATACCTTCTAGGAGGAGTCAAGCAGTATATAGCTCCCTACTACGTATATCTCTCGAAGAGACCATGAAGATAAATTCAGGAAGATTAGAGCCCACACAGAGGCATACTGACAATCTTTCATTCCACGAACAATGCGAGACTGGAATAGAAGGGAGAACCGATAGAGGTACTCAAGGTACCCTCCGTCACACACCGTTCAGGTGACTTGCGGAGTATGGATGTAGATGTAGATGTAGACCTTGGAAAGATGATTAGTCAGTCTTGTGCGTCAGAATTAACTTTGCAATAAAATGACGCTTATGAATTCAACTGAATGAAGATTCAACTGAATGAAGATGGGTTCGTTTTTTGGAATGTGCTTAAGACTGCAACAATGGCGGCCGACCCATTACATCATCATATTGTGGCCACCAACGACGAATACCAACAACGAATATTTGCTGAAAGGCATTAAAAGTTGTTAGATGAACACAAGGAGTAAATTAAATAATACAAATGAAGAAACTAAATATTCATATTATGTAGGTATTCACATTATTGTAATTTACTGTAATTAAGCTAATGTAACAAAGTAAGACACAACATTTTATTACATGCTCTCACTAAGACGGCTACGACGGAAGAGATGTACAAGACAGAGACACACTTCCATTAGTTCTAAAAACAAACTCGGAGCGAAAATCAGTCGTCGAACATATCTCTATCTCTGATGATAGTAATAAATTATAGGATTACAAAATTAATAATTTATATCGTTGGGATGTCTTTTGTGAAGGCATTTGGCCGGAGCGCAGCCTTGTGTAGAAGTGATACGCGGACAATAAACGGTTCAAGCAAGAAGAGAATCGAAGTTTTGAAATATGTTACAGGAGAAGTCTGAAAATTAAATGTGTACATCATATAACTAATGGGGAGGTACTGAATCTGTTCGGTCGGTCCCGGAATGTTTGCCCAGAAATAGATGGTTGTTGTGACAGTGAGCAAAATAATGAGAATGTATCTCTGTGTTTTACTTAATTTCAGTTCAGCAAATCTAGCTGTGTTCCAGCAGTTCCTTGACACAAGCAAGTCCGTTGTAAACAATAACATAGAGAGGTGGGGCTAACTAGTATGGTTCAAATGGCTCTGAGCACTATGGGACTTAACTTCTGAGGTCATCAGTCCCCTAGAACTTAGAACTACTTAAACCTTACTAACCTAATGACATCACATATACCCATGGCCGAGCAGGATTCGAACTTGCGACCGTAGCGGTCGCGCAGATTCACACTGTAGCGCCTAGAACCGCTCGGCCACCCCGGCCGGCTAACTAGTATGCTTCGCATGTACAGAGTGAAGTCCGCTATCAGACTGGCTTGGCGACGGCACGGCATCTTCTTATGTCGGCTCGTTGGTGGTGCTACGCGCACTTGCAACAAAGGATGTGCCCTTGAGGTGGACGCGGATTGGCAGGGCAGTCAGGACAGTTACTGCTAACCTCTTGACGTCGACAGCCTGGCGTACGCCACCACATAATCGAATTGGAAAAACTATTAAAACTCTGCCACAACTTCACCAAAATAGTGGATCGGATGATGTGACAGATCCTGAGGCGTCAAGGGATCCCCAATTTGATAACAGAGGGGTGTGTGGAAACTAAAAATCTAGAGGAAGACTCAGGCTTAAGTACAGTAAGCTCGAATTAATTTATGTAGCATTATGCGACATCTCCTCTAGTATCGATATTATCTGTGATAGTTTTGTCTCTGGGGTGCTACCGCGAGATCTGAGGATGTTTGGCCACAAGAGTGTGGGCATAAGCAGCGGAGGACGGATATACGCTATGAAATCTTCGCCTGAAGATAATGAATACGCAATCCATTGAAACGTTGCGACGAGAAGACGACGCCACTCGGCTGATAACACGTGAAGATGTCATGGCTGAAATACGCCGAGAAAGCCTGTAAACCGATATACGCTGTCTGAAAGAACTTAGTACGCCTGGAAAGAAGACGTCGATTTTCAGTCGATGGCAACATATGCTACCTGCGTAATGCCATAGCTACCAGAGCTCCATTTGTATCTATCCTTAAATGGGAGCCACAGGCCTCATTGCGGTGCAAACATGTGAAGCAATCGAGCAACCATGCCACAAAGACACTCCCGGATTTCCTGCAGCCTACTGAACGAGTTTGAAAGGGCTCAAATTGCCGCCTCCAAAGTAGCAGGATGGTTCTTTTGCAGAACTGCCACACAAACTGGACGTGCTGCATCAGTTGTGCGACGACGCTGATGTCAGTGGCCAAGTGAACATTTTCACACCCTTAGATGACGTTCTGGACGTCCACGGAGCAAAGACGCCCGCCAGGATCGTCGTATTTTGAGGGCAGCAGTGGCAGATTATACAGATACCATAGCATAGATAAGGCAGCTTATGAGCCAGGACATGTCAACACGAATTGTTCCAAACCGATTATTAGCAGAGGGCCTACGGGCAGGCACACCTCTAGCCCCTCTTCCACTCACACTACAGCATCCACACAGCTTGCACATTATGTCCGTTACACTCTCTTCCCTATTTCGCTACAATATATGACAACCTGCCCTTGTTTGAACTTTTTCAATGTTTCCCATTACCCTATGTGATGAGGATCCCACAACGCACAGCAGCACACTAGCAGAGGACTATCAAGTGCAGTGTAAGCAGTCTCTTTACTTCTATGTTTTTCATCAATAAAACTTTGGTTTCCCTTTCTCACAAAATTATCTATGTGATCGTTCCAATTTAATTTGCTTATAACTATAACTCCTATGTATTTAACTGAATTGACAGCCTTTAGATTTGTGTGATTTATCATGTAGCCTAAATATATCGTATTACTTTCAGTGCTCATGTGGATGACTTCACTCTTTTCATTATTTTGGTTTCAATTGCCAGTTTTCACAATGTACAGATACCTTGCATAAATCATTTTGTAATTGGTTTTGATCTTGGGATGACTTTACTAGTTGTTTAGTGACATCAAGTGGAAACAGTCTAAGAGAGCGGCTCAGATTGTTTCCCAAATCTTTTCTATGGACTAGAACAGCAGAGAACCAATAAAACTTCTTGAGGAACGCCAGATATCATTTCTGTTTTACGCCATCATTTTCCGTCAGCTACTACGAGCTGTCACCTTTATGACAGGAAAACACGAATCCAGTAACACGATTGACATGATACATTCTACTGTTGATCATTACTAAATTGTGGTCTCAATCTAAATCTGCTTCTGGATACAGAAGCCTTACAATCCAGTATCTGATTGCGGAATCTCTGTCTGACCATGAAGTAATCCAGACGAAATCTTCCCCTGTCTCTGGGTCTTTGCCAAGTATACCCACTCCTCTTGTGATTCTTGAACAGAGTTCGCTAGTACTATGTGAATTTTGATGGAGAAATCAATTAGTCTTTCTCCTCTCCCATTATATTACTAAGTCCATTTTCTTCCCTAACTCTTTGTTCCACTCCTTCACCTCCAATCCCATTACAATCCCCAACGAAAATTAGATTTTCATCTCTTTTTACATAATAAATTACCCTTTCAGTATTCTCATATATTTTCTCTACCTCTTTATTTTCTGCTTGTGACGGTGGCATGTGTACCTGAGTTATTGTCGTCGGCATTGGTTTGCTGTCGTTTCTGATGGGAAAAACCTTCTCACTGAACTGTCCATAGTAACTTATTGGTTTTAACCGAGTCAGTTTACAGGATATGTTTACGGGCTAAGTGACAACATTAATGAACAGGTTATCACTTTATTCTCATTCATGCAACTACACTTAATATCAAGATTCTTTTTCGTTTTACTGGATAGTATTTTAAGTAGAAATTCGTCAATGAAGTAGAAGGAGTTGCCCATGAGAAATGATTTTAAATTAGATTTAAAACTTATTTCCGTACATGTCATACATTTTATGTTATTGGGAAAATTATCAAAAAATTTTATTGCTGCATACTGTACTGGTCTCTAAGCCAGTGAAAGATTTAACAGTGGGTCATGAAGATCACTTTTTCCTCTAGTGTTGTAGTTATGTACATCACTGTACTTCTCGAATTGTGATGGACTGTTTATAACGAAATTCACAAGCTAAAATATGAACTGTGACAGTGCAGTTTAAATGCCTAGCTCCTTGAAAAGGTACTTACATGTCGTCCATGGGTTAACACGACCTATTATTCTTACTACCTACTTTGTACAATCAACACTTTCTACCTAAGTGTTGAGTGACCCCAGAAATTATGTCAGGAGCTTGATACGTTTGTTTTCAAGATTAGCATTTATCTGAAGAGCAAAAGTAGTTGAACTAATTGTTCGAGAAGTTCAGTAATATGCTCCTTCGAGTTCAGGTTTTCATCAATATATACAATTAAAAACTTGCAGCATTCTACCCTACTTACTGACTCATGCTCATGTGATACCTCAGTTGGTATGGCACTATTTGTTGTACAGAACTGAATGTTGCTTTTTCTTATAAATGTCGGGAGAGTCAATTTTCAGAGACACACTTAATAATTCTTTGTAAAATATCATTTACTAACTATTCTGTCGCTTCGTTCCTAATGGCATTGATTATAGCACTTGTATTATTTGAAAAAGTACCAGTTTTGCTTGTTGAATGGTAAGTGAATGGAAGTTCATTTAAAAGTATAAAGAATGGGAGTGGACCAAAAATTGAACCCTGTGGGACTCCTTTTGTGATTTTATTCCACTCAGTAAGATTTTCTACGTTTCCAACACCATTTGGATTATTTAACACAACCTTTTTTGTTTTGTTGGTCAAGTATGGTTCAACCAGCTGTGAGTTACACCATCAATTCCATAAAACTTGAGGTTCTCTTAGAGAGTTCCCAAGATATACAATCGAAAGCCTTGGAGAGATTCCAAAAAAAAAACCAACAAGTGATATATTATTATTTAAGGCTTGTAAAATTTGACGAATGTATATGTAAATAGTTTTCTCAACTGAGAATTCTTTCTGGAAGAGCATTCTTTCTGGAATCCAGTCTGTGATATGCTAAGTAATTTTTTCCATGTAAGTGTGCGACTACTCTTAAGTACATTACATTAATCTAATATTTTGAGAAGATGTCCGTAAGGAAACCGGACGATAATTGTTTCAGTCTGTCTTGACAGCTTTCTTATGAAGTGGTTATGGCGTATTTTAACCTGTTCATAAAAATTACCTGTAACAGTGATGCAGTGGAGCCATATCACTAAGAATATTATTTTTTAAATTCAAGCAACTTTTCAGAATTCTGAGTAAACCAGCGCCAACTCCACAAGAGCTTTCAGTTTTTTGTACAACTTTTGTAATTGCGTTAATTTCATTGAAGGATGTTATTGCTACTTCTAGTTGTTTAAAATTTTGTGGAATGACATTTGTAATATAGTCTCTTGCTTCTTCAACTGAACTATTTAATCGTAAATTTGCTGCTATGTTTATAAAGCGATTGTTAAAAGTTCATGCAACTTCTGAATTAACAGCCACGAAATTGTCATTCATTTTAATTGTTATGGAACCTTGTGCACTTACTGGCTGTCCTGTCTCCTGTTTGACAATGTACCAAATAGTTACATACTTATTACATGCATTATTTATTTCTGTCAGGACATGCCTATTTTTGGACATTTTAAGGAATTTTCTTAAAATACTACAGTATTTTTCGTAGTTTGCGCGAGATCTCGGCTCTGGGCTTATCTGGCCTCCACAGATATTTTCCTCTTCCCTTTACATGAGATTTTAATTCCCTTAGCTATCCACAGCTTACTTGTTTCTTTATGGATCTTTTGAATATTTTTTTTAGGAAAGCAACATTCAAATATTGACATACATTTATTATGGAATAAATTGAGTTTTATGAATTTTACGTTAGAGTAGCTTTATATACATATGCCTCATACCCTACCACACCTTTTAGCTTACTCTTAAACCATTGTATCCTGTTCCAATTAGTAAGCGTTGCTGCTTTGTGTGAATCACCCTTTGGGTAGTAAGGTGCTATACGGTTTATTTCCTTCAATTGTGCATAGTGATGAGATAGACCATTAACAACTGGGTACACTTTAATTGTTTCAATCTGAGCGCTGACTATAAAAATGTTAGCAGTCAGTGTCCTACTATTTGTTGCATACGAGTTGGCCGAATGAATACTGAATTTAGGTTGAAACATCCAAATAGTACTTCGAGTTCGGTTTTCCTGTCCGTATGTCTTAACAAATCTACATTGAAATCTGCAGAAACTACTAACTACTTCTTCTTGTCTGACAGGTAGCTCAATAATTAACCTAAATTCCTCATAAATAGCTAAAAGTTTCCTAGAGGGGATCTGCAGACAGTTACAATTATCAGAGAGGTATTCTGCTGGAACAACACATAAGCTCATGCTTTTAGGTTCTGATCAAAACAAAAACTATTTGTTTTAGTATTTCTGACTTTTACATATATTTCAACTCTCACTTTTTCCATGTTAACTCTACACGAAAATGATGAAATTCTGTAAACTCTGATATTTAAATTTTCCTTCCCTGAGGTTACATGGCGTTCAGAGAATAGCAGAACATCTATCAATTCAGAAATCTCAACATGTTTTAGGTTTATAGTATATTCATTAACTTGTTTTTAAACGCTGTACTGTCCTAATGAAAGAAATTATTTTTATTTTTATGGAAACTGTTACATGTATTATGGACTTGCACTGTACTAATTTCTTTCAATACTCTCTGTCTGTAACCTGACCCTACCCTTACAAATGTGCCCCTTTGTTTCCACTAATCACAGGGATTCAGCTTGTGTGCTTGTGGCGCTCTTACACTGCAAGGTGCTCAGCTAATATTTCCTTCCCCTTTCTATGCAGGTGCAACCCATGATTACTTGATCACCATCTCCCAATCGCAGCAACAGGCACGGTACACATACGAGGCTTGATTTCAGTCAAAAGCAGCTCGCTCAGCTCTTTGTCACACAGTTAACAACTGTGTTAACCCATGGCTGGCCATGTTGTTGCAGGACTTCGACAGACTCCACAGGAGTGTGTGCTACTGACCCTCCTATTTTCTTCAGGTCACCTTTAATGTTGTATTCAAGTAGCTAGCTAGGATTTTTGTTGATCCTCCTACAATAAATACCTTACCCCGCCACCAAATCTCCACAAAAGTGCTAGGTTCCACTATGCTTGTGATCTTCGGCCTGCCTTCTTACGCATAACCATTCCTAAACTCTTTACACCATTTTCTGTTCCTGTTAATATTACCCTATAGTCGTCTGACCAGAAATTCTTTTTTTAATTTCACTCCACTGAGCCTACTACACGTAGATTAGCCTTAGAATTTCTATTTTCAGATTTTTTGGCTTCCCTACCACGTTCAAACTTCTGACATTCCACATCCCAACTCGTAGTATCTTACCCCATCTTTGGTTATACAGTCTTTTCCTCATGATGACCTCCCCTTTGCCAGTACCCTCCCGCGTGTGAATGGTGAACTGTCCAGAATCTTTTACCAATAGGGAGCTCATCATAACTTCTTCAGTTACAGATCACGTGCCCTGTGGAGACACGTTATATGCCCTTAATGCAGTGTCTCCCACTACCTTCTCCATCATCAATCCGTTGATCTGTGCTGAATCATCCACCTTTTAGTGATCGTTTTTCACCCCAAGGGTACGAGGGTGTCCTGGACCTCTGTCCGCTCCTCCACCCTCTTTGACATGTCCGTTGGCAGAACGAGGATGAATTCTTATACC
This sequence comes from Schistocerca piceifrons, assembly GCF_021461385.2. Taxonomy (NCBI): domain Eukaryota; kingdom Metazoa; phylum Arthropoda; class Insecta; order Orthoptera; family Acrididae; genus Schistocerca; species Schistocerca piceifrons. The sequence goes on from NC_060138.1 coordinate 724,232,951, forward strand.
GGAAGTCATCGTCCGCCATTGCTGCAGATTTTTTTTTTTTTAATTTGACCATTGGCTAGCTTCGAATCTGGGACCGAGGCTGATTTTATTACTTGTCAAAGACGCTGTCCGCCCCCGCCCGTCCTTTTTTGTTTCCTGGAACCCCAAAACAAAAGTTGCAACACTTGAAATTTAAATTAAAATAAAAATCGTCTTATCATAACACGGTACCGAAATATTTACTTGGACTGTAAAAACTGGTTATCACAGGCACAACCGCCATACTGTGTTTCGATAAACCTTGAAATAGTTCATCGGAATGGACAAGGATTAGTGAATTAAGGAAAGATGAAATAAAGTTAAGTTAGTGAACTACATAATGTTGTGTCTTCTGCAGAAGTTAAGCAGTTCTCTTGTGTTCCTGCGTCGAGAGCTTATTGTAGAGCTTATTGTATGCGCTATACTTAAAGTGAAGAATGAAAGGAGATTCACCTGCAAGCTGTGTGGACCTCTTGTCACTCTGTGGTTCCCTTCATGGCTGCTGTCGTGTTACATCGGGTTAAAATGATGTGAAAAAGGTAAATGGAAAATTTTCAGACTTGATCCACACCTGAAATACACCACAGTTGACAGCTTCTGGCCAAGTTCCCTAGGTGTTTAAGACAGATCCTTAACATTTTACAAAGTGTAACAATAGTTCTAATGCAGAGCAGGACAGTACAACCATGAAGAATTTTATTTCAGGTTGGAGTGTTTACCTTTTATGAAGCCCAGCTGATGGTCATGTAACTAATCCCCATTTTTTTTTCACTCTTCTGTATATCATTGTTGTCGGCAACTTGTATGCATGAGCTGTTAAGTTGATTGTGCGATAGTTTTCGCACTTATCTACCTTTGTTGTCTTCGGAATAGTACGGATGATATTTTTCCGAACGTGTGATGGTAAGTCGCCAATCATATAGATTGTACACACCAACTTGAATAATCGTTTGGTTGCCACTTCCCCCAATGTCTTTATAAATTCTGACGGAAAGTGAGGAGCTCTTATATTAGCAACAAGTTAGGAGGAAACCTTCTTCCTAACAGTCAGGCACAGTGCGGCCAGCCAGGGATCGCCCTGTGAGCCAGGAGCTCGCTGGAGAACGGCTCTCGTTTGCGGCAGGCACTCTGCGGCAGTTCGACACGGTCTGCGCGGCAGCCGCCGTTGGGCTGCGCTAAGCGTCGAATCCATTTGCAGTATCTCCCCATTCTGCTGGCTGGGCCAGATGGCTGCTGCCGCCGCAGCCGTAAGCTGCGCCTGGACCTCCCTCGTTACCATCAGCAGCAGTGGCGACCGTGAATGTCCTCATTACGTCAGATAAGCCGGCGTCAGCAATGGAATACGCGACCTGCAACCGCATACGTAGCAACTCATCATCCTTGGAGGGGCTTGACAGGGCAACAAGCGGAAGATGAGTTACACTACAAATGAAAAGTTGAGAGATCTGTGAATTTGACCAGTAACAAAGTAATGTTACTCATCAGTTCTACATCGGTTAAAGGTAATATCTGGAACCGTTTTAATCTGCAGAGCAAACGAAATTACATTTTCGCAATAGAGAACAACGCATATAACCAGTTCCCACAGAAATCGGTGTTGATAACACAATAACGTTTTAAATGTGACGTGAAATCTACGCATGACGTATCGAATATTTACAAAAAAGATCATTGGTATGATTTTCCGAACACATTGAACAACGTAGATGAGGTATCTCAAAGTCGTATGAAAACGGTCAATGATGTATGACACGATATTTACAAGGAGTGAGCATAGTAAAAACTATCTTTGATCCACAGTATCGCCAGTGTTGCTGGCACGGGGTGTTACGTTGGAAGGGAAGTTGGGATTCGAAAACGTTACGAAGTACGACATGAGCAGCCAACCAACTAAGAATAAATTGTCAGCAGAAGTTTTACAATAGTAAGACGTAATAATTTGTATAATACGTCATATGGAATTTTTGCTATAAATCATAATGGTGTTAACGAGCTCATTGTCTTGCTTGTGAAAAAAATTCTGCTTCACAAGAGGGACGTACCATATTAAACTGACAGATTTTCTAGCCGGGCGGTCTAAGGCGCTGCAGTCATGGACTGTGCGGCTGGTTCCGGCGGAGGTTCGAGTTCTCCCTCGGGCAAGGGTCTCTGTGTTTGTCCTTAGGATGCTTTAGGTTAAGTAGTGTGTAAGCTTAGGGACTGATGACCTTAGCAGTTAAGTCCCATAAGATTTCACACACATTTGAACATTTTTTGACATATCTTCATCAAACATTAACTTACTAACGTGTTGGTCATTATGGTCAAGATACTGAACTCACTGACATTTATTTGTAGTAACTCAAGTGAGTTGCAGCAGCCATAAAATCGGCATGAAGTGTACTACACGCTGGAATATACAAATTATTTGCATTTCAACGCAACAACAGGCAGAAGGTAGGAGTAATTCCGTTTAAATCATGTGTATAATGAGAGACTACGCAATAGGTTCATCCTACACGGTTCGTATAACTGTTTTTTTTGTTTTTTTTCTTTGAGTAAAAAGTTTTCTTTTAACCTCTCCTTTTATCACCAATCAGTGTAATACCATTTTAGTACTGGATTAAGTGCATAATAAAGAACTGTAATTTTGTATCGAGAGTCGATTCCTTTTATTTACTATATGTTTTCACATAAATGTAATTGTAATGTGTTATATCATTTTGGTGCACTATTGTTCCGTAAATTTAACTGTACGAAATTTTTCTGTAATTTGTGTGTAATAACAATTCGGTAAGATAACAAATAATACCCCAGCAGAAATGAATGCGGACAGACTACACCGGGGCTCAGATGTATAAAGACGGATGAAAGGGGTTTGTCTGATTGGTAGTGGAAATATCTACTGAATTTTGTAAGAAGAAGGTGTATTTTTAATAATAACAAATGTAAGATGGAATGTGCTGTACATAACTCGAAATGTTGAAGTGGAGTGAGTGTGGTCGAAAATGTGAAGCGCATACATGGACGGGCGCGGACGTGGAGTTAATTAGTGGAAAAATCGATTAACTTTGTGGGAAAGATAAGCAGCATTTTTGGTGATTGAAATTGAAGGCATTCAAGAAAGCACGAGAGACATTAGACTGATACGGAGAAATCAGTATAAACCAAAGCTTAGCTATGGCTCCAATAGCATGCCGAAAATTAGAGAACAATTAAATTCTGCAATTCGACGCACTAGAGGGATCACAAAAAGGTAGTAGACAGTGATTGTTGAGAAGAAAGAACGAAGGAGAGAATGGCATTGTGAGAGAAGGAGAGGGACACAGTGGCAGTGAAACATAGTTGACAGTACAGAACAATCCTAGGAAAAGAGAGAAGGAGTCAGTGCCAGTGGGAGAAGAATAAAGATGAAGAGAAAATAGAAGTGGGTGAGAGCCAATGGTAATGAGACACAGTGTATGACAGTGACAACGAGGAAGATAAATATAGCGACAGTGAGAAGAAACAGCAGCAGTGCGAAGGAGTGAATGAGATAGTAGCAGTAAAAAGGAGGAAAACTGGGCAGTGACAGTGAGAGGAGGCAATAGTAGTAGGGCAGAACGAAGGAGACTGTGGCTGTGAGACACGAGAAACTAACAGATAGACAGACACAAGAGACAATGAGTTGGGCTGAATGAGCGAGTGAGAATGGGAAAAGTGGGACTGAGTGGGTATGAGTGGCTTACAACGATGGAGGAGCTTGTGGGAATGCGAGGTGAGTTGTGTGCTAAAAAGAGCACGTATGTATTTGCATGCAAAAACTTTTGGGAAACTTTTTAAAAGTACTGAGGAAAGTAGAATGACGCAGCTGGTATCCTCCTTCCCTATCAGTATTTTAAACATGAACATGTTGGCCTTCTTTGTGCTCTTATATGAGCATTTTTCTGGACATCAGTTTAGGAAGACCACCATTAACCCGACTTGTCATGGTAGCACAACAGTAATCGTTTTGATCCTTGTTTGGTCCATGGAAGCAACTTGGACGTTGTATAACATGATCGAAAAACATATGCCCTGACGATGTGTAATTTTTCATATCATCTCAGTTATTGTATCAACGGACAGCATGGTACAAAATTAGTTTAAATGATCGAAAAATTTTTATATCAGCTATTAATTATTGGCTCTCAGTAGTTGTTCTGCAGTGTGTACACTAGATAACCATCAACCCATTTTCAAGGTCATTCTTAAGATAGAGGGGTAATGCCAGGAACTGATACGCTAATGATATGGGTGTCTTGTTACATTTTACCTTAAGGATATGTATCACGCTGCAGTTGAGACAACTGGCTGAGTTAATTTCAAGGTCACCCTCCAACCTCAGCCTGTCTATGCACTTGTGTATTCAAGGTTACCCCGTACCCTGTCCGAGGCTGGGTCCTGATGGATTTGGTTTTAAGTATCAGGCTACACATCCTGCCCATGCACCTCTACCTCCCGCTCGCTTCCTTCACCACTTCCTCCCCCGTAGACCAATAAGAGCCAAACTACCACTCTCTCTCTCCTCATCCTTCATAACTGCCAGATCACATGGTTAATGCGGGGAATAAAAGGATAGGTGAAGCAGTAGCAGCCAAGAAGGCGTTTCATGACCTTCAGGTAGTTCAATAAGCCATCTCCCTGCATTCTATCAGCTCGATGGTGAGGTGCAGATGTATCCGACCTCTTTCTCTGTATCATAACTGCGAAGAATATTAAATACTACCAATGACTAACCAGATATCTGCGTCTTCGCTTCCCTTTCTTTTTTTATGGTGACAGACTTATTTTTTTGTATAGTTGAAAACTTCCAAGCCGGCTGGGGTGACATAGTAGTTCACTTAACGCGGCCAGAAGAGGTCATAAGTGTGTTCAGATCCGACAGATGACGTTCAGCGCATTTCATATAAAGAGCCAAGTTTCAGAGCATTAAGATAGAGAACACTTGCCGGAGGGGGATTGAAGAGTAAACACAACTGCAGGTCGAAAATTGAAATGTGAAGTCTTGCTGCCAGACGAGGCTTGCTGTCGTACGGAAGGACTTGAGAGCAGAAGGGGATATGGGTTCGGAATCAGTAGTCGTTACTGCCGCCACCTTCCACCTTCATGTTGCATGGATGAGGTAAGAATGGCTGACGTTTCAATAGCTGATTTTAGTTAACGATGTTAGCTAACGTTCTGCAATCAGCTAGTTGCTTCCATCACTGTGGTGAGTTTATTAGTGTTTGTACATGTTTTCTATGTGTTTTCTCGGGTTCTTCCTTTAACACTTTAACCATTTTTGCCGTCATTGGCAGTCTTCGTGATTTATCCCCGTAACTATGCTTTTATCATACCCACCGGTGCCCAGATCACATTTCACAATTATAGTCCTCTGTCCATTTATTAAATGTTTATTTGCTAATGTCAGTGGATAATTCATATGTTCATGCTTTATGATTATATATAAGATTGTTACAGTGACTACCTGTTTATGTTAAAGATAGGTGACCCATGCTCTCATTAATATATCAATGTATGGTGTGGTACCTGTATTCTGATGCTTAATTTGGGCAATGCTATTAATTTTCGTTGTGAGACTTTGTCACTTCTTAAAAAGATGCACGACCTTATGGGGGATTCCCTTGTCTGTTGGTCATCATAGATTAGACTATAGCATCTTAGGGGTATGCTAAAGAGTTCACCCGGCATCCCGCACTCGAATTTGTTGGCCCTTAGCCAGGATTTTCGAAGCCTGGAATCCTCTGATTTTCGTGGTCAAATTTCCTCTTAATTGATCGAACTCTAACCAGAAAAGTAAGGAACACCCAACAATAAAAGAGCATCAAGAATTTAAAACATTTGTAAGTTGCTGGCGCTTTTACTAATTTGCACATCATTACAGGAAAGATTGATAAGGAAAAGTCCAACGCTGTCCCAAGTTTTTTTCTGGGGAAATATTTTTATGTGTTGATATCTGGTTAGCATTTTACTGCGTTTCGTGGGGTACAGTTTAGAAATTTGGTTGTCAGGGAAAGGTATTTAAATTTTTATATCAATGTTTTGTAATGTCAAGCGTGCTCGTGGACGTAGTTTAGAGAAAATAATTACTCCTAATATGGAAAAAGCGAGATAATATATAAACCACGAACTTGACATTGAAATAAAAAGGGATTGTTCGCACAGTTCTGGTATGAGGTGTAGTCGAGAGAATAACTTTAGATGAATTATTAGCGACTGACAGACAAGCAAGCAAAGTGCAGGAATAGAGTAGAAAAATGCGAAGTCGAGACGTTAAGTGGAGTGGACGTGAGACTGTCTGGTCGCCAAAACGAGACACATGGTGTTCCCGATCATGTACCAAATATTTCTACACTGGTACCAGCCGCGCGGGATTAGCTGAGCGGTCTGTGGCGCTGCAGTCGTGGACTGTGCGGCTGGTCCCGGCGGAGGTTCGAGTCCTCCCTCGGGCATGGGTGTGTGTGTTTGTCCTTAGGATAATTTAGGTTAAGTAGTGTGTAAGCTTAGGGACTGATGACCTTAGCAGTTAAGTCCCACAAGATTTCACACACATTTGAACATTTATACACTGGTACCTTTCGATCAGCATTCTTTCTTAATAGAAATGGGGTTGAGAAAGAAACGTTGGCATTAAAGGAACTACGTGCAGCATAACCAGTCTGCAGTCCGTCCCTGGTAGCTGAGTGGTCAGCGCACCAGAATGTCATACCTAACGGCCCAGGTTCGATTCCTTGCTGAGTCGGAGATTTTCTCCGCTCAGAGACTGGGTGTTGTGTTGTCCTTATCATCAACATTTAATCCCCATCGACACACAAGTCGCCGAAGTGGCGTCAACTTGAAAGACTTGCGGCGGCGAACGTTCTACCCGACGGGAGGCCCTAGCCACACGACATTTACCAGTTTGCAGAGCAGCAGAAAAGTGCGGAGTGTTTTGTGAGAAGACTAAAGACCTACATACATGAACGAATTTTTTTCAAAAAATGTCATACGAAAACTTCAGGAACAAAGACGAAGATTTCAAACATCTAGAGGTGAAAAAACAAAGTGACTGTTTTACGAGATCAGAACAACAGTTAACAGAACACGTAAAAGAGTGTGAAGAACGAATTGACAAATTAAACAAAAAGACAGGTGAAGGAGTTAAGAAATCAGAAAAGAGAACGAAACAGGTAATTTAGCATCAAATCAGTGTTTACGAAAATACATTAGCCATGACAACTCAGTAAGTGAAGGACGCAAACATTAATTTACTAACGTAAGTTCATAGCAGTAAATAGTGGAAGGACATAGTCACAGACGATGTTTCTCCAAAAAGCGGATGGAGGAATTGTGATCATGTAATGAAGCGAAGACATATAGACAGCCCCAGTTACTCTAAAAGATCAAGAAGAAATAAAAGTTCTGTTTCATTTCAAAGAAATTCAAGCAGGTATCTATACCGCAATTGTGAAGCGTTGGTGGAATTGTTTAAAGAGAGAGAGAACGGAATAGTGTGTCAACAAACAGCAGGTATGTCAGTGAGAAATTTAAAACTTTCCCGGTGTACATATTGTTCCACAAAATTTCGGGAGAACTGCCGGATGTTTGTAACTTCTTGCCACAATGTTTCGGCGCGGTGCCTTCTGGTGATCTCCAGCTGATACTTTCGAAAACGCACTGAGCTCTGGTATTTATGGCTCCGCCGGCACATGCGTGGTTGATTCACTTGGCGTTGCGCGTGCGCTACTTGACCGCGTTCGATTTTGCTGCGCCGCGCTGACTCCGTGGTGAAAACTCGCCGCATCGATATCAGTTCGATTGTCTTCCCGAGGCTCCATCACGTCGGCTACGAAGGACACGAAGTTTTGCAACGATTGGATTCCATGCCGAATTCAGTTGGAAACCGTCGTTTCAATTAATAAGAGACTCACTGTCAGCCAGTTGTATTTCACGGATTCATTAATAATAAAACTCCAAAAGTTAGACGTATGGGCCACAGTTTTTGTCTCACTGTAATTAATGACATGACCAGTGGAAATACAGTGTTCAGCGATTGCAGATTTACAAGGCTGAAGAAGGCGAGTGTGCTGCTGCTACAATGCGATCCTGCACAGTACGCGTCGTTTGCCCTATATAAGATTTGCCACATTCACAATGTATCCTGTAAACACCTGCTTTGCGGAGCTCTAGGTCGTCTTTGACTGATCCCAACGGCGATGAAATTCTTGCAGGAGGGCGAAAGATTGCTTTCACTTTATATTTTCTTAGCATACTGCCTGTTTGCGCTGAAATATTACCAATATATGGTAAATAAGCAGTCGTCTTAAAGGCCTGTTCCTCTTCTTTGCTCCGTCGTTTACAGGTCTGCAGCGCTCTCTCCACTTGCTGGGACGAATACCCATTGTTCAGAAATACAGTCTGCAGGTGCTCCAGTTCCATTTGCAAACTATCGGTGTCAGAGATGACGTGGGATAGGTGAATTAGTCTTCGAAACATCCATCGTTTGTGCCGGATAGTAGCAACTAGCAGCATGCAAGTAAAGGTCTATGTGAGTGGGCTTTCTATATACTGAATGACCAGTGCCACTGCTCTTAAATCGCATCAAGACGTCTAAAAACGGCAGGCAACCCTCCTTCTCCAACTACATAGTAAATTTTACACTTTTGTGTGTGGAGCTCAGATGTTGTAGGAACTCTCACAGACGATCCAAATCATGAAGCCAAACCATAAAAGTATCATCAGCATATCGGCAAAATGCAGTTGCTTTAAAGGTTCCTGAGGCAAGTGCTCGCTCCTCAAAACCTTCCATATAAAGATTGACCACCATGGGAGACAAAGGGCTCCCCATGACGACACCGTCTGAATGCTCATAAAACTCGTCGTTGCCGGCCGGTGTGGCCGTGCAGTACTAGGCGCTTCAGTTTGGAACCACGTGACCGCTACGGTCGCAGGTTCGAATCCTGCCTCTGGCATGGATGTGTGTGATGTCCTTAGGTTAGTTAGGTTTAAGTAGTTCTAAGTTCTAGGGGACTGATGACCACAGATGTTAAGTCCCATAGTGATCAGAGCCATTTTTGAAAAACTCGTTGTTAAATAAAAAATATGTAGAGGGAAGGGTGTGCTCCAACAGGACTGTAATGTCAGCTCCAGACCTATTGGTAATGAGATGTAGTAAGTCCACAAGAGGTACATTTGTAAAAAGTTCCTACAAAATCTGAGCTCCACACCCACAAACATAAAATTTACTGTGGAGTTGGAGAAGGAGGGTTACCTGTCGTTTTTAGACGTCTTGATAGGACGTAAGAGCGATGGCACTGGTCTTTCCGTACATAGATAGCCCACTCACATAGGCCTTTACTTGCTTCACTTGCAAGCTGCTAGTTGCCACTACCCGGCACAAGTCTGCTGATGAAATCATCAGAATTCTTTGTGTGGCTCAAATGGTTCAGACGGCTCTAAGCACTATGGGACTGAGGTCATCAGTCCCCTAGAACTTAGAATTACTTAAACCTAACCAACCTAAGGACATCACACACATCCATGCCCGAGCCAGGATTCGAACCTGCGACCGTAACGGTCGCGCGGTTCCAGACTGTAGTGCCTAGAACCGCTTTCCCACACCGGCCAGCCTTTCTGTGGTGTGAACACGTTTCTACCATTGTTTTGAGCAAAGACGAGAAATTGCTAAGTCGAAGGTGGTTGCTCCGATATTAATCACAATTGGACGGAAATGGCAAGTTATCCTTGTGGATCTTCGACAATCCATATAGCCTTGGTGGAACTGAGCTCATAGTTACCTCCTTTGGTACGGAACTATTAGAAGTTCTGCTGTTTTCCGCACCACTCGGGTAGTAGGATCATGATCGATTTTGCTATATGCTGAATCGCTTAATAAAGCATTTATATTAGTAGTACAGTCCTCATGCAGCATTAAAACAGTATCATTATCTTTGTCCGATTTACGTACCAGTGTATCCGGGTCCGCTCGCAAGTTCCGGAGGGCTGCCCTCTCCATAGGCGAGATGTTTGTCTTCTATTGTCAACACATGACAAGACACCCGTCGCACTTCCTCAGCTTCATCTGTAGCAAGACGGCGCACAGCTTCTTCGATGAAACTGACAAAGTCCAGTAGTGGTGGCGAAACAGGTGTAGGAGCAATATTGAGACCTCTTGCTAACAAAAAAATGGCTCTGAGCACTATGGGACTCAACTGCTGTGGTCATAAGTCCCCTAGAACTTATAACTACTTAAACCTAACTAACCTAAGGACACCACACACATCCATGCCCGAGGCAGGATTCGAACCTGCGACCGTAGCGGTCGTGTGGTTCCAGACTGTAGCGCCTTTAACCGCTCGGCCACTCCGGCCGGCTCTTGCTAACACAGACGTAGTCGAGTCATCTATAGGTTTCTCCGTCAAGTTAATAACGGATCGTCGAGTAGGAACTTCCACCAGCATCTGTGTCGAAAGTCGGTCGAACTCGTAGCCTTGTCGTGGCTCCAGTTTGCTTTGGCCCATGTCACACCATCCACCCAGTTCCAAGAGAACTTAGACAGTCTTGCTGCCAATTCTAAATGATACGGAATACAGTTCACGCTGACTGAAACGAATCCTTTCTCTCACTAATGCCATACTTGCTATACGTTTGATGTTATTTGCAGTGGCGCTATTAATAAAATACACATTTTTGAAAATTTGGAATAATACCCTTGCCTCTATAACTTAATAAAAAATATCAGAGAGCTCAGTAAACTTGCTCTTTTTACTCGTAACTTACTGAATCTTCGAATACACTGTGGCATCAGTTCTCCCCGTAGAGATGCTTGATGTGAGATTTAAAACATTCCCAGCGTACACAATGCTCCACAAAATTTTCTTCCATGGCGATGCGCCCAAGGAGATTGGGAGAGGTGAGGATCACGTCGGGAACGGTGCTGGAGTTGGGTCAGGTGTGCTGGGGGAGGGGAACCAGGTCCTCCTGGAGAGTGGTGAGAAACCGATGCCACTGGTCGAGTTCGGCAGGAGCACAGCTGTGGATATTGAGGTCAGCGGCAGTCACGTAGGTGGAGAAGGTGCGGTCAATGTGCGCCAGGAAATCATGCGGGATGAGGGTACGAGGGCGGACATAAATGGTGGCACAGGTGACGGTAAGGGTGGAGAAGAAGAGGCTGACGGTGAGATGCTCGGCAGAATTGTTGAGGAGAGTTTGGAGCTAAACAGAGAGGTGCTTGAGGTGGCCAATAACAACCCCGCCACGTGTCAGAGGGTACAGGTTATCGATGTGGTGAAGGGTGTAAGGAGCTGTGGAGATAGAGTTACGGGGTTGGAGGAAGGTTTCATTGAGGATGAAGGCATCCAAGCGGTGCTGATGGACGGTGTGGAGGAAGAGAAGTTTGTGAGTGGGCAGGGAGCGGATATTACGGTACAGGATACTGTAATGTTGTTATATGTCGTTGTCATTACCATCAAATACATCCATGACGATGGTACATATTGCGAGCACCCATATCCATATGTCATAAAACAACATAGTCCGTAGACACTCATGTTCATTAGCCCACCACTAGTCACGTATCCACTAAACTGCAGCATCAAATTACTGTTTACATGCTACTGGCAGCCGTTTTGGAGCGTAAACGAATTACAGATATTGTTTTTCTCTGTTTGGGAGAGCCATTACCGTCCAGCGACTGTACTAGGAAGCATAGAGTGTGCGCTCGTTTTCACCAGTATCACCTGAAGATGGCCAGAAGACTCTGCACGGAAATATTGTTGCAGGAAGTTACAAACATCCGGTAGTGGCAGTGACCATGCTCCAGTCTTCCTCACTAATGGTCGCCATTCCCGCCCCACTCCTCACCCTGACATCCCTCCTAAACTTGTCCATGAATACTCCTGCGCCAACTGGGATGCCTACCGGGATTCCATACATACCCAGGTCGAACGCCACGATCTTACCCTCCAGTCTCCTGATGACATCTCCCACACCGCTGCCTTCCTGCACCAGACCTTGTCTGACGCCATAGCCACCCATATCTTTACCAGAGCCATCCAACTTCACCGCCCAGCCCGGTCCCCACAGGCCATCCTTCTCCTTCCTGAATCCCGACACCTCTATTGCTCTTTTCTCTACACTCGTAACAGGGACACACTCACCCGCCACCTGAAATTACGACGCATCCACCACATGCTTACTGTGAAGAAACGCCGTGGTTGGTGACAGATATGTACACAACTCTTGCCTGATGTCATGGACTGTACAGATACCTCTGTTCCTCCCCTTGCTCCTAGCTTCCGCTACCTGGGCCACACATCAGCACCTGAACTTAACACTCCCCTCACTGTAATGGACATCAGCCTCACACTCAGCACTAAACGCAACACTGTTCCTGGCCAAGACCACATTACCTACCACCACCTCCAACACTGCCCACCCTTGCAGTCCTTCCCATCCTCCAAAATATAATATTTGCCACCAGCTTCTACCACAACCTGTGGAAAACCTCCCATATCCTGATGTTCTTCAAACCCAACAAGCCTCCATCTGATGCCTCTTCCTATTGCCCTATATGTCTCACCTTTGTGTACAGCAAGCTCTTGGAATCCATCCTTACCCAGTGTATCCACCTCCTTCCCAACACCCAATGTGGCTTTTGACCTTCCTTCTCTGCCAATGGCCAAATACTACACCTCACTCATCTCCACTCCCTCCAGCTTAACTCCTGTTGCTCTGCAATTTTTGTCTCCCTGCCCTCTCAAAGACCTGTGTCTGGCATCCCAGTCTCCTGTTTAAACTCCAGACCTATGCCCTTCCTGTCAACTACATCCATCTCTTTGCCTCCTTCCTCTCCCACCGTCCCTCCTATGTTACCATCCATAACGCCGATTCCCACACCTTCTACCGTTCCACATGTGTGCCTCAGGGCTCTGTCCTCTCCATTCTCCTCTAACTCATGTACAAGGCAGATATGCCCCAACCCCCTATCCAGTACACCTCCTGCAGTATGCCATTGCCACTGCCTTCTTGCCCTGGCTCCCACCCTTCAATGGTCCCAATGCCTTCTCCAGAATCACCTTCACCTTTTTGCCACATGGTGTAACCAGTGGCTCCTGAAAATCAATTCTTCCAAGACCCAGGCAATCATCATAGGTCATAGTACTCGCTCCTTCTGAATACTTGATTTCTCCCTTACCATCTGCACCCATCCTGTCCGCCTCTCACCACCCTCGCCTACCTTGGCCACACCATTGACCATCACCTCACTTTGATCCCTCATCTCTGGTCTATCAAATCCAAAGCCCACAACTGCCTCCAACTCCTCAAAATCCTCTCTGGCCGGACATGGGGGTTGAACCCCTCTACCATCCTCTACACCTACAAATCATTAATCCATCCCATCCTCTGTTATGCCAGTCCTGCCTGTATATCCTCCTCCCTCCCAAATTCTATAAGTCCCTCCAGATCCTCGAGCACCATGCACTCTGTCTCGCCTTCCGTATATGCCTCCTGTCCCCCACACGGATCCTCTATGACCTGGTTCCTTTCCCCCATCTGCTTCTATTTCTCAAACGTATCCATGACCTCTACAGCACTCACCGCCTTGATGCCCCTCATCCCCTGGTTGCTCTTCTCCTCTCCAACCCCAGCCCTCTGCTGCGCCTTCCCCCCTACCCTCCACCTCTACATCCTTCGTGTCCTTTCTCTAGCTGGCTTCCATCGACTCCCCCTCCCAGATGATGCTCTCTCTCTCCCTCCATTTATCCCTCCCACCAACTCTGATCCTCACCTCCCCCTCTTGTCTTCTGTCATTATCCTAGACTCCCCCTTCCATCCCCTTTCTCCCCCACCTACCCTCTCTCTGCCTCCCTTCTCTCCCCTTAGTCTTTTGCATTCCCCTCCTCTGCCTTTCCCCACTCCCTCCCACACCTGCCCTGCCCCCTCCTCCTTCTGAGTCCTGACCCACCATCAGTCCCCCCTCCACTTCGTTTTTCTTCTCCTCCTCCCATTTTTTCCCCTCATCTGTCCGGGCCCCACTTCCCATCTGACTTGAGCTGTGGTGTGTCATCTTCATGCCAACTTTAAGTCCAGTGTTTCAAGTGAGTGTTAAGTGTAGTGCGTCTTTCCCGAAGTGTTGTGAACGAAAATCTTACTGTTGCTGAGTGTCATTTTTATATCTCTTGCGAACAGAAACCAGACTGTTGCCATGTTGTTTCAATTGTCTGTCTACTATTTTACCTGTCTGCTTCCTGTGTACTTTATTAGCATCGACAACCCTTTGTTCCATGTTTTAACTTCCACAATTTTCCGCCATTTTACAATTTAAGTCACCATTTTTATCGCCTACTTTTATTGTTAATATCTTCTCCTTATGTTTTAAGAATTCTGTACGCTGAAGAGCAGCGTACCAAGTTGCTGCCAGCCCACTTCCTTTGGGGGGAATCGAAACTGAATACAGGAAAAAAAACGACATATAAATGCCAGGCAATCATTGTAGGGCACACCACCTGCTCCTTCCGTCTCTACCTCACCATTTATGGTCGTCCTATCCAGCTCACCCCCTTCCTGAGATACCTTCGCCTCACCCCCAACTGTCACCTCACCTGGAGCCCTCACCTCCTGACCATCCAGCAGAAAGCCCAATCTAACCTCTGCCTCCTGAAACTCCTGTCTGGCTGGACATGGGGATTGCATCCTTCCACCATCCTCCACACCTACATATCCTTCATCCTTCCTATCCTCTGTTATGCCAGCGTTGCCTTGATCTCCACACCTGCCTTCTTTTACAAGGCCCTCCAAGTCCTTGAATGCCATGTGCTCCGCCTTACCTTCCATATCTCCCTTCCTTCCCCCACACAGCTCCTATATGACCTCATCCCTTTTCCCTACCTCCTCCTTTTCCTCCAACGTCTCTGCATTCTTACACTGTCCGCAGGCTTGAGCCTCCCACCCCTTGGTTTCCTCCTTCCTCTCCACCCCCGCCAGTTGTGGCACCTCTATCGCTGTATCCCTCGCTCTCTCCACCTCCACACCCTCCACCTCCTTCATCAGGGCAAATTCCAACACCTCGTCTCCCAGATGATGAACGTTGTGAGGTATACTCTTCCTTCCAATTGTAACCTGGCCTTGTTCCCCCCCCCCCCTAGGGCCCCCATTTTCCTCTCCCTTCCTTTTCCCAGTGCGGATTTTCCTACTTCCTTCCCCCCCCCCCCCAGCGTCCCTGCACCCCATCCTCAACTATTTCCTTCCCACATTTTTCCTTCCCCGGCCCTCTTTGGCGTGCAACACGCCCATCTCTCCCCCCTCTCTTTCCCTCCATTCCTTCTTCTCTCATCTCCTTGCGCCTGGCAGATACTCTGATTTGCTCATCGTCATGAGTGTGCTATGTCAGTGTTGTGTTTGGTGATGTTCTCCTATGTGTCGAGAGGCATAATTTTAATTGTGTTCTGGAAGTGTTACTGTTAGTGATTGTTATGTCCTACACCATCCGTCGATACTTCTATGCTCCAGTCATACTTAACCTTGTGTTCTTTTAACTGTCCCAGTGTGTGGTTTTTGTGTGCATTACTTTTTTATGATTTTTATCTTTATTTTACTGTCGCCCCCTTTTGTCTATTTTCTTGCGTAATGTTACCCCCTTTTTTATATCTATGTACACCATATTTTCTCCTTTATGTTATTTTCAAATGTCTTATATTGTATGTTCTAAGTCTTTCGGCTGAAGAGCAGTGCATATGCTGCTGCTAGCCCTTCCCGATGGGGAATTGAAATACAATAAAGAAAAAAAAAAGAAAAAGACATATAAATGTGTCAGCTGATTTTAAGCTGACATGGCTTAAAGCCGCAAAAATGTAAGTAACATGCTTACACAATTCATTCCGTGTAGCTGGCCGAGTATCAAGATAGAAAACGATTTTGTTAAATAATTTATAAACATTCTGTATTTTTCAGCTGCACTTGATAATGGCCTAAGGCCCAAATTGCAATCGTGTAATAAAGAAAGCGTTAGTCACTGGAGTAAATATGTCTTTTATAAAGTTCTGCATGACTGTGAATCCCAGGTATAAAAAGTTAATGAACTGGCAAACTCTTGAAGATAGACGCAAACTATCACAAGAAAGTCTGTTAACAAAGTTTCAAGAACTGTCCTTGTATGATTACTCAAGGGATATATTGAAACCCCCTACGTACTGATCACACGGGTATCGTGAGGATAAGATTAGAATAATGAGGCAGTGTGTAGTTTTAGTGTGTTGCGAAGTAGGTGTGGTTATCCACACCAAAACCTAGATCAACATCCGGTTTCTATTTGCAATCGAGGTGGATTCTTTATAATCATTAAATTATTCACAATTGTTGGCGCACTGCAATGTTAGAAGTTCTGCACACAGAGAGGCATTCCATACATGTATGGAACAGGAAGAAACCCTAAAATGTTGTGCAATGGGACATGCCCTCTGCCAAGCACCTCATGGTGGTTTGCAGAGTAGATGCAGATGTAAATATAAAGCTTTTTGTTTATCCTGTTTTTATTTATCCCCTTTCGACAGAAAGGCTAAGTAATATGACAATCATTAATGTTTCAGAACGTGGGTGTCATAATTATTTTATTACAGGTTTACCTCTTTAGACTGTGTAAGTGACCATACATTGTTCTCCTTTGTAATTTCTTATCCAAAGCTCTGTATGGTGGTGATCTTGTATTGTGTGTTTATTCTTTTTCTTTTTGTCCTTTATAGAAAGTCATATTTATGAAACACAAAGAGCTATTGATAAAATAAGCTTTATTGACTACTAGTTTCGAACAACCTATCATCATCAGGTAATATCAAATTATTTATGTCTGCCTTTATCTTATGAATCTGTGGCTTCTAAAATTACAATATAATCCTATATCACTGACCCTACTGTGACTAGCAAAATGTATCAATACAGTCAACAGTAAAGTACAGTAATACAGTTAAATAATCTTAGTATGTATCGTGTACTTAGGCTCAGTCCTTTTTTGTAGAATATACGCCATTATTTATAGTATGAAGCATATCACCATAATATGTCAAGTGCACAGGGCGATTGAACCTCAATACAGGCAGTGTACAAAGACTAACTACATTAAAGCATTTCAGTGTCGACTGTACTGACGCGTTTTATTGTTGACAGCAGTTTCAGTGATACGGAATGGTATTTTATTTTCCAATCCCACAGTAAGACCGGTACCATAAAAAGTGATATACACCACCTGGTCAAAAGTATCCAAAGATGTCAGTGGGCATTAATATGGCGAACACACCCTTCGCCTTTATTACAGCTGAAACCTGTAACGTGACAATGTGCCACATAGTGAAGGCCAGGCATAGTCAAGGCACAACGATAGAGAAAGTGGACGCTTATGCCAGCTGTGGACCAGAATCGAAGGAAAAGCGGAAGTTGTAACACCTCCGTTTATTTATCCCGACCTGATCTGATCGAATAGCAGCCCAATATTTATTATTAATATGACCGTGTGCCTAATGGGGCTGATAATCGGAATTGACTGCTACGGAAGTTGTTACTTTCCAGTTCGTCCTGTTCAATACTGTAATAATGAAATGTCTAGTAACAAGAAAAACACCAACACGGTTACACTAATTACGAACCTATATTCTTCTCAAAAACACCAAAAAAGGAGACAGCCACTGCCTTCGTCATACATATCTAATTACGGCTAATCTCAGCACAGGCTTCTTCATTTTCCATTATCGTCACACGCTAATCCATCACTGCATCCAACCCTGCAATCCAACACTGCAATCCAAGGTGATGCCGGCGCGGTAGACGCGAAACCAAATATCGGCCCTAGAAATGTCACTGATCACTTTCGTAATAATACTTCTTCACCTTCCCGGTATTATTCTAGTGCAAAGGGGTCTAGCCACGGCGATGGCGACTCCCTTCTCCGTTAAAGCCTTACATTTCAACAACGACCTCCACACACCTCTACCCGCAACATGGCACTCGCTCAACTCCACACTCGCTCTCGCAACACGACACAATCGATTGTTCGCCCTATCGGCCCGTGCCGAGTGCAAATTTATAGTAAGGGCCTACGGACCCCTTACAAAGTGCTTCCGCCTGGTGGCAGCTAAATTAAAGAACGCTATGCGGGAGACAGTGTCTGGTTTGTGCTGCACTCTGACAGCGAAATAACAAAAGAATTAAACAAAATAATATTGTTACATGTAGTAAAAATATAAATGTAATATTACTTTTATATATGAAAATGACTGTAATTGAATATTGTAATGCTATGGTGTGTTTAACTGTAAATAGAGAACTCGGCGTAATGTAAATTAATGTTTAGGTGTGGGGGGAATCCCCGAGAATGAGAACAGCGTACAGGTAGATGCGTAATATTGGCGGTAGAAGTAAGTTGGCGTAGCTCTGAGGCAGAACAAGTGTTAAATGGAGTAAAAGTGACTGCCAGTGTGTGCTTAAGGACGTTGCTAACAGACCAATTAGAAGCGAGCTGAAAACAGATATCGACTTCGTTTATCGCATGGCTACAAGCCAAGTGGACGCTAAGGCTTGTAAGACTCGGTATTTCGACGGAAATGGACTCTAAGCAGCAGAATAGTACGGTTTCCCGCTCTGGGGTACATGGCATTGCATGGTGCAATGCTGCGTTCATTGCGACGAGTTGCTTGTGCCAACGATGAGGTGTGAAGGGACCAGTAGCCGCATCCAACGGTGCATGGTGATCTCAATAACTGATGAGGTCCATTGGTGAGCTCACTTCGGTAGCAACGAACTAGAAGTTATCTTACAAGAGTATTATTATGAGCAGTGGTTGTTATACCGACGCTATTACCAGTAAATTTATATTTTGTGAATCAGTTTGTGTAATAGTCAAACCAAGTTCTCTGCAGTGTGTAAAGTTTGGAGGCAATAAAAATTTTGTGTTTTAAATTGCATTCCCCGAGTGTAATCAATTATTTAAAGGAAACAGCTCATTATTACCCCATATACAGTGATTTCTATGTGCTGCAACATCAGTGAAAAGTTATGGTGCGTGAGTATCGGCGTAGTTATATTGCAAGAGAAAATAGTCGGAATTAACGCCGAAATTGTCAGCAGACGCCGCTTCATGCAACGGATGGAACATGCCAGGTACTGTGCCACCTTAATTACTATCCAGCTCGATGTGGTGGCTCTTCAGTACATTGCCATAGTAAAAAATTACTCGGTTCCGTCCGAGCAACGTAGCTCTCAAATAGTGTTTTCAGTAACTATATTGACAAGCAGATCTATATTGTTTTTTAATTAAGATTTCAAGTAAATTGCTGCCAGCACAGTGCACATTGTGCCTTCAGCACAATGCAAGCTCAATAACATTAAATTCAGTAATTACAGTTTGTGTAGTTTACATTAACATAAAACAAGTTCAAGTATTTATCATGTGTGTTTATGTATTGTGAAACGATTTCAAGCTGTGGTATTGTTTTAAATGAAAAATGTCCTCCTGCTAGGCAATATCAAACATACAGAATTAAGTGCTCCCTGTTCAGTCACTTCAAAGAGATTATCAGTGCGACTAATAATCAAACATAAACGTAAAAATAAGTTGGTTACTCGCCATTATCATTATTTATTCCAAAAATTCCGTGTAGTAGTTGGATCACCATTGGGTGTCTATTCAAACCTATTACACGTGAGAGCCGCTTTCCGGAAGTCCGATGCCGCATGGTCTAATAATAATACAGTACATTCGAGTAGTGGCATCGCAAACTCTGCTGGAGACACTTTTAACGTGGTGTGGAATGCCTGTGGACAAATGGGAGCCCATACTTCCTTAAGACCCAAAAACAGAAGGCAGTGAAGTTGGACGCTAGGGTGTGGAGCAAAATCAGCGTTTTAATTTCTCCCAAATGGGTTCCATTGGATTCAGTTCTGGGATCTGGGTAGGCGTTTCAGCAATGTTATTGTCCACAAATCCTGGCTCACAGATATTCAGATATTGCTTTACGAAGGGGTGAATAGTCATGCTGACACAAGCAATCACCCTCTTCAAACTGTTTCACTGACATACACGGTACATAATATTGTAATATGTTAATTTTAATTTTAATAACCAACAGCCTCAGTTGCACTGTTTACCTACAATTCACCTAGGTTTCAGTCGGGATAATCCAACCTTCTTCAGAATAAAAGTAATTATCGTTTGTCCGCAGTGGACATCGTCAAACTAAAACTAAAATTCCATAAATTATCGTCAGAATGTAATACATATCTGGCACTGCCTCGGCCCCAATTCGCGACCGCGATGCGGAAGCCACGAGTGGGAACTGACTTGTTAAAGCTAGGAAGCCTAACAATCCAGCATAAAAGATTTTGTTGCTGTTAACCCAATTAGGAAATCGTGAAACTAAACAACTCAAACATAAGTGCTTCTTACAGTCCACGCAACACTTCATTGAATGCTTGAAACTATGCACAAGTCGTTCGGTTCTACGAATATCCATAGTTTTGAAGGACACATTACTCGTCGTCTTGAGAATTGAAGTGTAAAATGTTGTACTATTTTGCTCAGGTGATCTAGAAATAAACACAGAATATCTCTTGCAGTCGTCGTGAAGTGTTATTAACGGTAGGGGGAGCACATTAGTTAGAAGCACCTGGGTTTACCACATTTCTGCGGGTGCAGCTAGCCAGCAGTCGCAAAGATTTATAATTTACCCGTTGGGTAGTGCCCAGTCAGCGGCTATCGGCGTCGGAAGCGAATGAGGATATGGGTACCAGGATTTGCACGTGAGCAAGGAGTTATTGCGAATGAGAATGTCGATAGCAAAGAAGGCGGAACGGTTCTGTCGATCGCAGCAGGAATGAGAAATGAGCCAACTACGGTCACGGTCCTTCGCGGAGAGGCAGGGATTCGAGAATTTTGTTCTAGAAGACAGCCACTTCCCTAGCTGGAGGGACGTACATAGCAAAGAAACTTCCACTTGATGGCTAACTGGGGACAACCTTCACTATTATGTACGAGTAGTAGGTTTCAACATCCAAGTTACAGCCACGTAATATTTATTTATTAGCTATTTAATAGGTTACGCTATGGGCATTAATTACACTGAAACCTGTCCAGTAGTTTGCCTTACTGTAGTACTTAGTCTACGAAATGGTAACGTGTTGTTGGATGTCTTCGCTCCAGATGTGACACTCGTTTTAAAACTTAGCGTTTGACCACAAATGTCACACTCCCAGTTTTGTTACTTTTGTCTTCTAAAAAAAAAAAAAAAAATCTTCCAAATGACTAGATTTGTACCTTTTATTCGACGTTGACAACCACATGCAACTACACACAAAATCGAATGTAGAATTTCTACACTTAAGAATGAACCAGTAAGCCTCGATCATTTAAAAAACAGAGCTCCAGTGTACAAAACAGCGTCAAACGCCAGATTACTTCACAAATCAGTTAATTCGGTAAATATTTCATGTTAACCATGCAAGCAAGAAAAAGTTTAGAAAAGGTTTGAAATTGTATTTAAAGTTTGATGGATATCGCAAAGTACTCTCATTGTGAGGCAATGGACGAGTAAAGTCTGGGAAATTTGCCCTTCATTTAAAGCAAAGCTAGTTTCTCATGAGTTTCAATATATATGACATCATAACTCCTGAAGTACTTGTCATGCAGTTACATATTCTACCACAAAAAATTAGTACACCCTTTTAGAGATTTCCAATCCGTTCAAGATTTATTGTTGCGGCAGTGCATATGAAATCCATGAAACGATTACGTTTAGTGATCAATAGCACAACACTGAAACCTGACAGTGCATATGAAATCCATGAAACGATTACCGTTCTGCGGTACCAGGTGTCGACCGATGCTGAAACATCCATTTTAGTACGTGGTGTAGCATCCATGTGTGACAATGCAGGCACTCACTCTAGTATCCAGTCGATCGTTCAAATGACGAATACTGTCCTGAGGTACGTTATACCACGCCTGCTTGACCTGTGCACATAGTTCTGTAAGAGTTGTTGGTTGACAAGTCACAAGAGCTACTTGTCGTTCCGTTATCTCCCGCACGTGCAAGACTGGAGACAATTCCGTTCCGGAGA
Source organism: Schistocerca piceifrons (assembly GCF_021461385.2). Taxonomy (NCBI): domain Eukaryota; kingdom Metazoa; phylum Arthropoda; class Insecta; order Orthoptera; family Acrididae; genus Schistocerca; species Schistocerca piceifrons. The sequence goes on from NC_060138.1 coordinate 724,255,049, forward strand.
TCGCACTGCGCACGGAACGGCATTGTGCGAGCAGCATTATGCTTGTGGAACAACACATCACCTTTCTGTTTCAAAAATGGCAAAAGAACGGGTCCAACATCCTGCAGGAACCGAGCGCTGGTTAGCGTTCCCTCCAGAAACACAGATGGTAAATAGCCTGGGGTGGAGGCATTGTGTGTTGGACTAGTACACTCTATAAAACAGTGCTTACCATAACTGAGTCGTACGCGAAAACGACCTTTATCTGTGCGCAGGCAGATTCTGCTTTCATCGCTGAAAACCATGGCGTGCCATTCTATCCTCCAAGTGATTCTCTGACGGAACCAGGCCAGCCGCGCACGTCGTTGCAGTGGCGTGAATGGGAGACGGGCCAGAGACGTGCGTGTCTATAGCCCACTGCTAGTAACCAGTTCGCAACAGTTCGTGTTGACATGTCAGATATCTGTGCCGTGCTAACTGTACGATCTGCCATTGCTGCTCTTGCAATACGACGATCTTGAAGGCTGTCTGTGCTGCACGGAACCTCGTCTACAAGCGTCAGAATGTTCACATGACTACTGATACCAGAACCATTGCACAACTGGCGCAGCACGTCCAATTTTTGTGGCAATTCTCCGAAAGGATCATCCCGTAACTCCAAAGACCACAATTTGACCCCTTTCAATTCGCTCACTTGGCTGTAGCATGCACGAGTGCGTCTTTGTGGCATGGTTGCCTGCTTGCTTCACAAGTTTGCACCAGAGTATACCTTCTGCCTGTGAGCACCCGGTAGTTGAATGGTCAGCATGGCGGATTGTCAGTCCTCTGGGCCTGAATTCGATGCCCGGCTGGGTCGGGGAATTTTCTCTGCCCATGGATTGGGTGTTGTGCTGTCCTCAGCATCATCCTGTCATCCTCATCGACTGCAGGTCGCCGAAGTGGCGTCAAATTGAATGATCGGCACCCTGCGAACGGCCTGCCCGACGGGGGGCCCTAGCCATACGATTGAGTTAAATAAATTAAGGGGTACACACAGACGGAATTCTGGCAGCTATGCCATTACGCCATCTATTGGCACACGACGTTGCAGCCATTGTCAGTGCATTTAGTATCACCTAGGTGGCACAAACTGTCATCGGAATAAAATCAACGTCGTCTTTCCAGGAGTACTAATTCTTTTTACGTCAGTGCATTTTTCATGTACATTCAGTGGTGTTGTGGATACTGTCTGCAAAGTACCTAGCGAATATAGTCAGTAATAAAAAGTAATAAACTGAAAAGTTATGCCTGATGCTGACGTTTTAGTAAGTTCCGTTTTACGCAAAATCTAGTTTTTCAAGTATTTCAGTTATTATAATGTCATATTTACTGAACATGTAGGCAGCCGCAAAACGCGCGGTGTATTCTGCGCTGCTTCGCTCTTTCCACAGTCCAAACGCATTCATATTACTTGTTGCAAAGTAAAGGCTGTTGAAATGAAACTACATGATTCACAAAAGTGGACTGTATTTAGAGATTACATTGCGAGACACAGTAACAATTGCGTGCGCGCTGCTTGGTTGTCACGGCCCTTCTCCCTTGTCCCGGCCAGCTCGGCCGTGCTTTGTGTGGACGGGCGGGCAGAAGAATTCTTACCTGCACCGAGAGTCCGGTCGCTGCTGCACGCTTATGGCACGTTGCACCGATACAGAACAGAACGATGTGTCGTACAATGATATAGTTTTGTAGGTACGTTCAGTGGTATATGTATGTCACACAAAGATTCTGTAGTAATGAAGTAATAATTTATAAGTACCTGCCTGACGCAGAAGTTTTACTGCAAGAACAGCGAAAGTGTAGTAACGTATAAATTTTTATCCTTTCATCAGTTTTTTGGAGTGTCAGCGAGAAAAGGTTTCGTAAGGGTTTGAAATTGTGTTTAAAGTTTCCTGAAAACTGGTAAGTGTTTATGTTCTCAAATACTATATGAATATAGTCAGGGTAATTTGCACGCAAAGAGCACAGTGTTGAATAACATCCGAATTTGTCTGTATGGCCGTGGTTCCTTTAATCACAACAGAAATCTTCCTAGTTTGCTTCTTTATACATTATGTCTCTGCAATCTCTTACTTGCTACTATGAAGCCATTCCACGGTAATCTCAAGAGCAGTTGATTCTTTAGCATGAATGATTTCCTGTCTTAGACAAAAGACAACTGAACAAATAAAGGCTAGTATTCCAATAGCATTAGTGGTTGATACACTGACCATAATGATATTTCATTTACAGTTCTCTTTATATTGCTTTACATCTCAAAATATTTGATCTTTCAAAGTTTATCCTGTCTCTGAAAAGATTATATCACCTCAAGTTTCTGTCAAAGGATCACAGGAATGTAAATTAATGGAGATCACTGCTGTCAGCAGCAGCAGGAAATACAAGGAATCAGCAGCGACAAGTGAAAATGTGCGCCACACTGTGATTCGAACCCAGGGTTTCCTGTTTAGCAGGTAGGTGCGTTAACCACTGCGCCATTCGGGACATAGGGTTATCACAACTGCGCAGTCTATCTGCGCGTGCCTGACGGCCGATCCACATTTCCACCGAGCGCCACCTATCCACAGTCCCTGTACATTGACTCCACGTTCGCCACTTTGAGATTCCCACAGGACATCGAATGTATTTGTGGATCCACACTGAAAAGGATGGATCAAATGCCCAGCTTGGTGTATCAATTGTATTCGAAAGTGCATGTTAGATGGATAAAGCCTTTTAAGGTTACCATTAACGTGTTAGTTGGATAAAGCCTTTTAACGTGTTAATGGTAATCTTAACAGGCTTTATCCAACTAACATGCACTTTCGAAATTTTAAATGGCAACTTTACCTTGACATTGGCCAGTGAAGTCATCTGCACTACCTGACATAAGTCTTGCAACCTCCAAGATTTTCCTGGTTTTACCCTTTGGAGTATAAAGGTTCGCCAATAGGACCCACTGCTCTACTCTTTACTGAAGTAACTTACTTTTTCGTTGTCCGGTGTATTCTTGATGCTTCAATGTTTTACGTCTTGCCATACCTCTTTCAACATTTCTGTCAATTGCTTAACATGTTCGTCATGTGTATCTAACTTCGGTTGGATGACACCAAAAGTTGAAGGCATCTTTCAGCCATATAATACTTCGTGTGGAGAAAGACCTATTCCTGTGTAAATAGTAGAGTTGCACACACTCACCACATCACTTAGAGATGGTGGGGGTCAGTTCGTACGACTAAACAGACTGGTATGCAACATCTTCACTTTTAACAGGCGACATAACCACTTCAGATCAGACACAAAATTAGTTCCTTAATCTGTTACTATAGTTTCAATAACTCCAAATTTAAGTACCAAGTTGTTTACAATGACCTGAGGTATAGTGCTTGTTCTATGGTCTGGTATCACTGTCATTACCGGTTACTTCGAAAAATGGCCAGTCAAAGTTATTACACATTCCGTGCTGAACTATTAAATTGTCCTTGAACGCCAATCTCTATCATTTGAAATGTGTCGTTTGATTCCGGTAACCTATGTAGCTACTTTTTCTGGCGACAAGTCTCTTCGTTGAATACATCGGATGCAATTTCTAATATATTGGTCCAAATCATCATGTTGTATTCACCAAAATCTCGCTGCCATTTGTCCGTCAGTAGTTCTTTTACTTCCATGTCCCACCAACATCTCTTCTTCTGTAGTCGACAAGTTGTATTCAGTTTTATCCAGCCGACAAGACCTGTGAAACATGGCTCTACTACGGAATAGGGAAGCAAATAGGAAGGACTGGACCCCTTTTGTTATCACTCGTTTTATTTAACAATCATATGAACAAATTCATTTAAAACAAGACTATCTTAATCTGCAGCCAATGTCCTTTTATGAAACAGTCTATCGCATACATAAAAAAATTGTAAAACCAGTAACAATTATACGCCTGGCGGCTTAAATTAATCCACAATTGTATGTTGCTCTTCAGACAGAGTTTAATAATTATAATGAATATAATAAATACCAGAGTAAACATAATTAGCACCAGAATTAATTAGCGAGGAGTGACGCCAGGTCGCTCGAAGGCAGAACGAAAACTTAACTTGGAGAAGCCAAAGCGGAAGGGGGAAGCCGGCAGTTCGTACAAGACCCACTTCTCGAACTTCAACCCGGAGTCACCCCCCGCTACCCAGGACTTCACAGCCCCGAGCACCCATAAGTGGAAAGGTAGCGCTTACTCCAAACCACCAGCCAGCCAGCTGTAACATTTAACAAGCGCACAGAACAGGTCCGCAGGGGCAGTGTAATCAACCACCATAAGATATTAAGCTACAATTTAAATTATTCACTAATAAAACGGCACACTGCCTCTGCCCAACTACTAATGAATTACACAGGCAAGGTACAATCAACAGCGCAAGTGTTATCAATAACCTTAAGGAAAATTGTCTGCTATTACGATATTTAAAAAAACTTACAATTACTAGTAAGGCCAGAGGGCACTCCAGTCTTAGTCACAATTAACTTACGTGAACTCTGGTGCCCCACTGTTCAGTCAAGACCGTAACGAGCACCATGGTAACACCCATGCGTAACACCCATGCGCTTACAGTTACCAGAAGTGAGGTAGCAGTCCTTAACACCTTCACACACATGCCCCAAGTACAATCTCAACTTTTCACTGGACGTCCGAAATGGCCTGTGTCGTGTACAGCAGGCAGCAATAAGGCAGCGGACGACCGTAAACAGCCGTGTGCGGAGCAAGCAGCACACAACCCGAGGCAGCAACAAGCCTCCTCACAGGAAACAGGAAAGGCTCTCCACCCAGCTGCCCCACGCACGTGGTCGGTTCCCGCTCCACTACAAGAGCACTCCGACCTCATGCAACATCGAACGCCAACTGTCCCGTTCTTCGCGAGAGCCTCCAGTTAAGTCCTCTGGCAAAGACAAGGCAGCCAAGACTCAGTACTCGTCACAAGCAAAGATAAGAGCGCGAAGGTGAGGTTCTTGCAAAATCGCGGGCACGCCAACAAAACGCCGCGGCTGAACCTGTATTCTACTTTCCATTTACGTTTCAGTTTAAAATGGTACCTAAAACAGTACTGCTTGCATCTTAGGATAGTACAAATTCATTGGTAAAATCAGGATAAACTACTACAAGGTCTGCCGTTAAAATCTAATTTAAATTTTGAAATTGTGATCTCACATGAAACGTACCGGAAATGTAGTCGGTGGCTGTGCAATTTGTGCAAACCTTTTGATGAATTTTCAGTAATAATTTACTAATCCAAGAAATGATGATCAGTGTTTTAGTGTGTGCGGAACCGCAAAATTATGCACAGCTGACATGAGATGAAGATCTGTCCTCATTCAATCTTGGCTATTAGTATGCCCAAGGAAATTAACTTGTGAACGTGCAAAATGACTCGTCAGTGCTGAGCCTGAGACGAGCTGTCCTTAGCATGCTGGCTATTTCCCTTAGGCGCTTTACGCATGTATCTAAATCTTTAGAAAAAACTGTGACGTCATCCAAATAGACCATGCATTTTTCCGGTTTCAAACCCCAAAGGACTACACCTAACAAGTGCTGGAATGTTGCAGGCATATTCTTATCTTCTGGACATACTTCAGTTCTGTGATAACCACTCCTTAAATCTATTCTAGAAAAGAATTTACAGTTTCTCAGATATTCGAAAGTTTTGGTTATTTTAGGAATCGGATTTGCATCATTTACTGGATGTTCATTTAAATGGCTGCAATTACAACGGAACTGATGTTTTTCAGGTGACTTTTCCGGTACATTTACTATACTTGCTAAGCAAGGGTTATCACTGTATTCTGTTACGTCTTTTTCAAAGTGCTGATTCACAAACTGTTGTATAAGTGGCTGGAGGTGCGTCAGTAATCTATATTCCTTATGGTACAGTAATATATGACTGCCCATTGGAATCCGATGATGTGTTAAGGATGTGAGTGGTAATGGACGTTCTGAATTAAACATATTATGCACAACGCTAGCATTGAATCCGTGATTGACTGACTGTCACCCTCTAAATGAACATCCTTATAATACAACACAGATGTTCTGACGGTGTGCTTGACACTATGCTTTATAACTGACTTATCGATGTCTTCTTCATCGAGTACTTTTTTCATGAAAACATGTATTTCCTACCATAAACTTGAGGTATGTTCATCCTATTATTCCCTGCAGTCTATATCTCAGAGTTTTCAGTCCCTTCTTGTTCACAAGGTCCAAATCCACAAACAATATGTGCGCCCCAGTATTCACTAGAAATTTATACTTTTTAATTTTTCGCCGAAGCTACCAAGCAACAATCTATCTCTACATACAGTCTGCTGGGAACACGTCGTGGTGTAAGGAACATTTCCACAGGTGTTTAACCATTTTCTTTTCACATTGTATTTGCCCTGGATTTTGGATCCACAGTCCTCTGCTTTATGTCTGGATCATTGGAAATTGTAGCACTGTGGTTCAGCGACACTGTGCATTTAAATGCCCCTGCTGATCTGTAGCGGTAACATTCCTCCTGACGAGACGTCAATATCTCTCATTGCGCATTTTTGTGCACTATATTTTACTGCAAATATGTGGGAACCTGAAGTACTGCAGGTAAATCCTCATGGTTTCCCGTTCATACCAGTCACGAAAAATCTGTACGAGTCCCTCTCAGGTAAACATCTAATACCCTATTCTCTTCTCCTTTAATAATGACCCTATCCACATGTAACGTTTGTGTCAGCATGTAACTCACTTTGTGTATCGTGTCAAAAAAAGATTCAACCATTTTATTCGTATTATGCGTCAAGATACTGAGTTTTTCCCTAAAAACCCATGCACTATTTGGCTTTCTATATCTTTGTCGTAAGGTCTCTGCTAATTCTGCAAATGTGGATGCCTTATCAACAACTTCTTGATACATGATATAAATCTTAACCTCACTCGTGATGTGCAACTTGGCCATCTGCAAGCTCGTTTGATGTAATCAGCTACTTAACTCGGTCTTGCCTAATATATCGTTTAAAAATACTGTTACGTCCTCTGATGTTTTTCCGGAGAAGAGGGTTATAAGATTCGTGACTGAAAGGTCAATAGATGAGGAAGAACATTTATTGCGTTTTTAATTTCACCTAAACCCGGTTATACCTGCTGTTCTGCCAGTAAAGCTTGTAACTGCTGCTTTAGCTGTTCACTATTTACCTTCTGCTGTTCACTATCCTCTTACAATTTAGGAACTTGATCCATAAGAGATGTTATCCCATCAGTTGTACTAGCCATTGGCGCCTGTGCCATGTTTGTGCAATCACTTTTCCGTCTTTAATACCACTTCCAAGCATTAACTCAATAAATACAGTACCGAACAAGGAAATTACAACTCATTTGTACACCAAATCATTGTTTAACGACACTGTGAGCGGTCATCTGCTGTTTGTCATCTTCTGTTTGCCTGGTTCTTCTACATATAACACATGTCACAGGTTCGAGGGGTGTTCAATAAGCAATGCAACACATTTTTATCGGCCATTTTCAGTCGAAAAAAGTGTTATGGTACTTTGTGAACTATCCCCGCATCAGCTCCTATAGCTTCATGAAATGCTGATAGGCGATGGCATGATATGCAGCAACGAAAATTGCGTCTGGAATGGAGGTCCGTTCCAAGCAGCGAGCTGTCATTGAGTTTCTTTTGATGGAAAACCAAAGTATCACAGATATTCATATGCTGTTGTAGAATGTCTAAAAGAGACCTGGCAGTGAACAAACACATGATGAGTCACAGGGTTAGGTGTCTGCCAGAACTGCAACAAGGTCACGCAAACCTGTCCGACCTCCTGTGTGTCGGCATGTTGCAAACAACTGCGACCCCTGCAGTCTTCGAACGTGTCAACATTCTCATTCGTGGTAATCGACGGATCACAATCAAACATCTCGTTACACAACTGAACGTCTCTATTCGTAGTGCTGATACACTCGTCCACCAGTTGGGACACTCAAAGGTGTGTGCTGATGGGTTGATCGCCAGCTGACGGAAGACTATAAAGAGCAACGAAGGACCATCTATGTGAAATTGTTTGCGGGTTAGGATGCTGGGCACGAATATTTTTTGGTGTACATCTTCACAGGAGATGACACCAGGGGATCATCACCTCCAACCGCAAATACAATGACAAATCATGGAGTGGCGCCACGCCACCTCTCCTCCGAAGAAAATGTACAAAGCCGGATCCTCAGCTGGTAAAGTGATGGCGACTTTCTTCTCGGACTCTGAAGAGACTATTCTCTTTAATGTCGTCCCTCATGGTACAACAATCTACTACGCACCACGAAACTGACGAAACGACCTCAGCTTGTTCATCGCCACCAAAAATGCAAACGAAATTCTCCTTCTCCATGACAGCGCAAGGCCGCACACAAGTCTGCACACCCGAGATAAGCTCATGAAACTTCATTGGACTGTTACTTCATTGGACTGTTCTTCCTCAACCATCCTACAACCTCGATCTCGAACATTTTCACATCCATCTCTTTGGCCCAATGAAGGAAACACTTTGCGGGAAGCAGTACGTGAATTATGTGGAGGTTACTGATGCAGCAAGACTTCGGTTCTGATGTCGACCAGTAGAGTGGTACCATACGAGCATAGAGGCCATCCCAGTAAGGTGCCATAAGGTCACCGCACTGAAGGCACATTATATGTATACAGGGTGTCCCAGCTATCTTGTCCACCCAAAATATCTCTGGAACAATAACAGCTATTGGAAAACGACTTTCACCAGTATCAATGTAGGGCTGGGGCCCATGAATGTACATATCTGGAAACATTCTAAAACGAAAGCATATGTGTTTTTTAACACTTATGTTTTTTTAAATGGACTTCCTATATTTTTTCTTCAGTAATCCATACCATTACAAAGCACATACACAATGGCGTTGATTGCATCGCAATTTTCCCATTACATCCCGAGATATTGAGACGCGAAGTTGACGCTTGAAACACCCGACATGCGCTGCTAGCGCACGTCCTGAGGCTCAGGCGTGAACCCCATGCTGCAGGATGGCAGCAGACCGTATTATTCGTTTCGGACCTCTTGATAAGTATGGAAGTGTGATTACGCATGTCAATCACATCGCGATTACGGGCAGCATGGGATTCACGCCTGAGCCTCAGGACGTGCGCTAGCAGCGCATGTCGGGTGTTTCAAGCGTCAACTTCGCGTCTTAATATCTCGGGATGTAATGGGAATATTGCGATGCAATCAACGCCATTGTGTATGTGCTTTGTCATGCTACGGACTGCTGAAGAAAAAATATAGGAGGTCCATTTAAAAAAACGTAAGTTTTTGTTAAAAAACACATATGCTTTCGTTTTAGAATGTTTCCAAGTATGTACATTCATGGGCCCCAGCCCTACATTGATACCGGTGAAAGTCGTTTCCCAATAGCTGTTATTGTTCCAGAGATATTTTAGGTGGACAAGATAGCTGGGACACCCTGTATACATCGTTCATCTTGGCAGTTGAGAATATCAACAATATTTGCCTGTTATCGATATTGGTCCCTCGGGTTCTAAGACCACATCAAAGTCTCTGCAGTAGTTCCTCAGATTAGCCCAGACATACAAAAAGTGAGCACGAGATTTCAGTTTACACACGTAGAGAGAGAATATTAATTAACACGTTTTTTTATTTACCTATTAAGACATGGCTATAACTTACATTTTATGTCTGCACGCGGTAATGTTCCTTTGTTATGCTTCTAATGGATGATGAGTATAACGTATGTTCAAATTGAAAAAAATATTTTTATGTGATGTAATTACAGTTTGGCTGTCAAATTTACTTTAATTGTACTGTGACGATTTCAGATCAAAAAGAAGTACCCTATAGGTTTTGATGAGCGAGATTGCGAGTTTCAAAATATGTGACGTAAATCGCCAAATCTTTCTTTCGCAATGACCTAGAAGCTTGAGCTTTTTATACCGCTAAGGGATCGTAGACATCAGTATGTGACATCAATTGTAACTGGATACGCCATCCTATTCTATAGAAAAAGGGTATTAACAGATATGCTGATAAAAAATGACAAAAAATATTTTTGCGTGTTATGTAAATACATATTAACAATTTTCGGAAATTTTCCTTACTTCTACTATGAAACCTTGCTTTTTGCTAAATTTGATGTTTCTAGGTGAACGGGAAGCACCCTACAGTTTTGATGAATGAGTTTTCGGATATGAAAATATGTAACAATGGCCGTATCTTTTGACTGAATTGACATACAAGCTTAAATTTTTTACGCTGCCAAGGGATTGTACACTTCAATACGTGACATAAATTTCAACCTGACATGTCCACCCGTTCCAGGAGAAAGGTTCTGAACAGTCGGACAGACAGAGAGATAGACAGACAAACAGACAACACAGAGATCCTGCAAGGGTTCCGTTTATACAGATTGAGACACGGAATTCTAATAATAGAGTTCTGTAGCCAAAAGAGTAAGGGATAATATGTTGTACTGGAATCCTGAGTAAAGCCAAATGAATCAGGAAAGAAGTGTGTTGCATAACTTATTGAATGTCCCTCAAATAAAATTATAACAAGATGCACTTGACTTGGTAAATTACAAATTGTACGACGTGACAGAACAAGGTACTGTTGCCGACTATTACCCTTAAATTGACATAAATTAACTGCCTCACCCGGCCTGCTATAAGTGTCTTTCCGGTCCTTAAGTCATATTGTGAGCACGGCAAGAAATACAATTTTCCTGAAAACAAGTACATTTATTTCCTACTCACCTTGTGTGAGTGTTGCAGATGGTGTTCCGGATCAGAATCACTTCCGCAATCGTTGTCCTCCTTGGGCTTGACTAATATTGCTTGCCGTCAAATTCCAATCGGTGCTGGGCTTGGGCACTTCTGACATCCAAGTTGTAGGGTTCACCCACTGTCAGGCTTGAAACCCCTACTGTTTTTTCAGGATGGCGGTTGAGGGACCTGTGCGTCGTCGTCAGACGCAACAAAACAAGATTAAATATTACTTCCTTTATTCCGCAGAATGCATTTTGTTGTCATGCCTTCCGCGGCGGCTGCTGACTTGCGTAAAGCGGAAGTGGAATCTGTTGACTCTAGTGAGAGACTTAGGGATGCCGGAGATCGCTGCATCAGTCCAGAGTGCAGGCTGGTGACTATGAGTTGTATGGCGATCTACCCGCCTGTTAGCGCTTCTCTTCGACTGGTCTTCTGCGGGTTTGGCAATGACTGCAGCTGACACGCCATTCTCAAAGTACTCTGTTCCTCTTAGGTTACTGCCCCTGCTGTCCCATCAGATGTACCATGGTGTTGGATGCATTAAATACTGATGCTGGCCTGCCGGTATGGTAGGCTGTCTAAGGCGAACGATGATGAAGTATCGGAGTAGTTGGCGCTCTGAACTGGGATGGGGTTCGTAGACCAGTGGACTATCCATCCGTGGTGGCTTCAGTTCTGGAGGCTGGTCCATAGTCATCTGTGGCAACGGATTGATGGTCATCACAGCAGGCAGCAAGAGTACCACTAACACAGAAACAATCTCACACAAGCTGTTACAGTACAACGGTCAGAGAATCGCATTTGAATGATGTGAACCCCATTGATCTACTGCCTCCTGGCTGGTGGTGTGACTATTTATGGTATCGAGGACCAGCTCTGCTGTACGACGCCATTTGTAATGATCGAGTCGGCCTCGCTCATTACAATTGTCCAGCGTTCTTCAGTTTTGATGCGTTGGCTTCATCCGTTTGTTTGAGTATATAACTGCCTCGTCAGCCCCCGTTGTGTGTAGATGGGCCGTATGTAGTATTCTCACATAATGTTATGATAATAACAGCAGCAGGTTGGTATTGCACCTGTCTTGCACTTTTCCGCTGAGCTTGCTCACATTCACACAGAGATGTGTTGATGTCAAATTCCTGTTGACAACTGTTGTTGTTGTTGTGGTCTTCAGTCCTGAGACTGGTTTGATGCAGCTCTCCATGCTACTCTATCCTGTGCAAGCTTTTTCATCTCCCAGTACCTACTGCAACCTACATCCTTCTGAATCTGCTTAGTGTATTCATCTCTTGGTCTCCCTCTACGATTTTTACCCTCCACGCTGCCCTCCAATACTAAATTGGTGATCCCTTGATGCCTCAGAACATGTCCTACCAACCGATCCCTTCTTCTGGTCAAGTTGTGCCACAAACTTCTCTTCTCCGCAATCCTATTCAATACTTCCTCATTAGTTATGTGATCTACCCATCTAATCTTCAGCATTCTTCTGTAGCACCACATTTCGAAAGCTTCTATTCTCTTCTTGTCCAAACTATTTATCGTCCATGTTTCACTTCCATACATGGCTACACTCCATACGAATACTTTCAGAAATGACTTCCTGACACTTAAATCAATACTGGATGTTAACAAATTTCTCTTCTTCAGAAACGCTTTCCTTGCCATTGCCAGCCTACATTTTATATCCTCTCTACTTCGACCATCATCAGTTATTTTGCTCCCCAAATAGCAAAACTCCTTTACTACTTTAAGTGCCTCATTTCCTAATCTAATTCCCTCAGCATCACCCGACTTAATTAGACTACATTCCATTATCCTTGTTTTGCTTTTGTTGATGTTCATCTTATATCCTCCTTTCAAGACACTGTCCATTCCATTCAACTGCTCTTCCAAGTCCTTTGCTGTCTCTGACAGAATTACAATGTCATCGGCGATCCTCAAAGTTTTTATTTCTTCTCCATGAATTTTAATACCTACTCCGAATATTTCGTTTGTTTCCTTTACTGCTTGCTCAATATACAGATTGAACAACATGGGGGAGAGGCTACAACCCTGTCTTACTCCCTTCCCAACCACTGCTTCCCTTTCATGTCCCTCGACTCTTATAACTGCCATCTGGTTTCTGTACAAATTGTAAATAGCTTTTCGCTCCCTGTATTTTACCCCTGCCACCTTTAGAATTTGAAAGAGAGTGTTCCAGTCAACATTGTCAAAAGCTTTCTCTAAGTCTACAAATGCTAGAAACGTAGGTTTGCCTTTCCTTAATCTTTCTTCTAAGATAAGTCGTAAGGTCAGTATTGCCTCACGTGTTCCAGTGTTTCTACGGAATCCAAACTGATCTTCCCCGAGGTTGGCTTCTACTAGTTTTTCCATTCGTCTGTAAAGAATTCGTGTTAGTATTTTGCAGCTGTGACTTATTAAGCTGATAGTTCGGTAATTTTCACATCTGTCAACACCTGCTTTCTTTGGGATTGGAATTATTATATTCTTCTTGAAGTCTGAGGGTATTTCGCCTGTTTCGTACATCTTGCTCACCAGATGGTAGAGTTTTGTCAGGACTGGCTCTCCCACGGCCGTCAGTAGTTCCAATGGAATATTGTCTACTCCGGGGGCCTTGTTTCGACTCAGGTCTTTCAGTGCTCTGTCAAACTCTTCACGCAGTATCATATCTCCCATTTCATCTTCATCTACATCCTCTTCCATTTCCATAATATTGTCCTCAAGTACATCGCCCTTGTATAGACCCTCTATATACTCCTTCCACCTTTCTGCTTTCCCTTCTTTGCTTAGAACTGGGTTTCCATCTGAGCTCTTGATATTTATACAAGTCGTTCTCTTATCTCCAAAGGTCTCTTTAATTTTCCTGTAGGCGGTATCTATCTTACCCCTAGTGAGATAGGCCTCTACATCCTTACATTTGTCCTCTAGCCATCCCTGCTTAGCCATTTTGCACTTCCTGTCGATCTCATTTTTGAGACGTTTGTATTCCTTTTTGCCTGTTTCACTTACTGCATTTTTATATTTTCTCCTTTCATCAATTAAATTCAATATTTCTTCTGTTACCCAACGATTTCTACTAGCCCTCGTGTTTTTACCTACTTGATCCTCTGCTGCCTTCACTACTTCATCCCTCAAAGCTACCCATTCTTCTTCTACTGTATTTATTTCCCCCATTCCTGTCAATTGCTCCCTTATGCTCTCCCTGAATCTCTGTACAACCTCTGGTTCTTTTAGTTTATCCAGGTCCCATCTCCTTAAATTCCCACCTTTTTGCAGTTTCTTCAGTTTTAATCTACAGGTCATAACCAATAGATTGTGGTCAGAGTCCACATCTGCCCCTGGAAATGTCTTACAATTTAAAACCTGGTTCCTAAATCTCTGTCTTACCATTATATAATCTATCTGATACCTTTTAGTATCTCCAGGGGTCTTCCATGTATACAACCTTCTTTCATGATTCTTAAACCAAGTGTTAGTTATGATTATGTTGTGTTCTGTGCAAAATTCGACCAGGCGGCTTCCTCTTTCATTTCTGTCCCCCAATCCATATTCACCTACTATGTTTCCTTCTCTCCCTTTTCCTACACTCGAATTCCAGTCACCCATGACTATTAAATTTTCTTCTCCCTTCACAATCTGAATAATTTCTTTTATTTCATCATACATTTCTTCAATTTCTTCGTCATCTGCAGAGCTAGTTGGCATATAAACTTGTACTACTGTAGTAGGCGTGGGCTTCGTATCTATCTTGGCCACAATAATGCGTTCACTATGCTGTTTGTAGTAGCGTACCCGCATTCCTATTTTCCTATTCATTATTAAACCTACTCCTGCATTACCCCTATTTGATTTTGTGTTTATAACCCTGTAGTCACCTGACCAGAAGTCTTGTTCCTCCTGCCACCGAACTTCACTAATTCCCACTATATCTAACTTCAACCTATCCATTTCCCTTTTTAAATTTTCTAACCTACCTGCCCGATCCGTAGAACGCCAGTTTTCTTTCTCCTGATAACGACATCCTCTTGAGTAGTCCCCGCCCGGAGATCCGAATGGGGGACTATTTTACCCCCGGAATATTTTACCCAAGAGGACGCCATCATCATGTAATCATACAGTAAAGCTGCATGCCCTCGGGATAAATTACGGCTGTAGTTTCCCCTCGCTTTCAGCTGTTCGCAGTACCAGCACAGCAAGGCCGTTTTGGTTATTGTTACAAGGCCAGATCAGTCAATCATCCAGACTGTTGCCCTTGCAACTACTGAAAAGGCTGCTGCCCCTCTTCAGGAACCACACGTTTGTCTGGCCTCTCAACAGATACCCCTCCGTTGTGGTTGCACCTACGGTACGGCTATCTGTATCGCCGAGGCACGCAAGCCTCCCCACCAACGGCAAGGTCCATGGTTCACGGGGGGGTGTTGACAACTAACGGTGTCGAAATGCGTACATCTAGCGGATGGCTCGTGTTAATACTTCGAGACATATTTTCTCTCCCGTTCCCTTAGTATATTGGTGCATAACACTTACCTCCAGTTTAATAACGTTCCTTCAAAATTTTACTCTTCCCTCATCCGTTAGTTAACTATCTGACGTACTTAAATTTACTGTGAACCTTTGGTTCTTTCAGTCACAACAGAAATTTTACCCAAGTTTAGTACCTTCCTAATTTACTTCTTTACACGTTATATTCGCTTAAATCTCTTACCTCCTAGTGCGAATCGATTCCATGGCTATCTCATGAAGGGTTGCTTCTTTCGCATAAGCGATTTTCCGTCTTATAAAAAAGTAACCTATACAAATAAATAGAAAATTCTAGTCTAAGAGGTCTTTCGTACAGTTGGTAATCATGTCACCTGTTAACGGTGACATTTTCTGTTCGAAAGTAGAATTAAGAAACTATGCGGAATGACGTATTTGCCATTCATAGGGGTCCGCAGGATGTGAAATGGGTAGGTGAGAGGCAAGAAGGCACATTTGCTGCCTTCCCCCTCTTCAGCCCATTGGAATAAACAGTATTTATTCATCGCAGAATTTTCATCCAATTGTATAAGTTATTTCTCGTGATACCGCTAAACATCTCGTTTAGTTAGCTTTAGCATTAAGTTGATGATCACCGTGACGCGTCCCGACACTAAACGCTTTACTTCAAAATTGACAATTGTAGTCTTGTTCCCTCCTCCGTATAAATTTCTGTGGACGCCCGTGCTGCTGTTGTATAACCCAGAACCCAGCTCCCTTGATATCCTCATTAGTTAGCGTTTGCCGTGCTTTTTTTGCCTGAACTCCGAGTCTTCAGTAGAAGTCACAGCACGGAAAGGATATTAAAGCGGCTGTGAATGAAGGCTGTCTTCTACTGGCTGTATTGGTGACACGGAAGCTGATGTGTCAGCATTATCATCCAGAAGCCACAAACAGACTGCAATGGGCGTGCTCTGTAGCAACCTGTACTGTTGGCGCACGAAACGCACTTCATCGAGTCTTGCATGTTGGAATTACTGGTTGGACGCTCTCTCATTGACGACAACCCCAAAGCTAGCGTTGTTGAGCGTCATTATGTACTATGTGTAGTCACGTTGGGCGCCTTATATATTAAGACAATCTATTTATACTCGTACATGTTGAGAAAAAACGTAGCAGCAGTCACTATATTAGGGAAGTGCTGGAAAGGTGTTCCTTCTCCTTCAGGTAACTACATGTGACATATTTCTGCAGGACAATGTCTAGCGACAAGCAATAAAGGATACGCACTGCTTGGCCTGTACGTCTACCTGAGATGTCGTCCATTATGAGTAAATATGGCTCTGTTATAACTTGTCGGCAACTTCACGGTCTGTCACCAACCACGGTAGATACTTCATGGATTAAGATGTAGGGTTTCTCTAAAACATATCTGCTTTCGTCCCCATACGTCAACATTTTTGTTGCCGTTACAAAACCACGCAGCATAAATTGGTCCCTTTCGTCTTACCCCCTACGCCCCAGGTCCTGCAGTGTTGCTATGTGAGGCAGTGACTAGTCACGCTTTACTACTTCCTATGTTTCTTTCCTCTTCGTGCCGTGAAATCATTCTGCTTTAGAGGTAGTTACGAGTGGTACTGACGAGCAGCGTTGTTTGCCTACTATAGTCTCTTTGGTGCACATTAGAAAGCAAGCGAAATATGTAATATTTAATGTTGTACATTTTTCAACACATATCTAATGCTTAAAATTTCCTTCCATAATCCGATGGGAGCGTTGACCTCGCTGTTTGGTTCCCCCCCACCCCCCCCCCCCAAACCAACCAACGAACCAAGACGTATCAATAGCTCAATCGCAACAAGGAGGTACCTGTAAGACGTCTGCAAGAGAACAACAACGGATTTAGCTTGGCTGACGCTGACGCGGAATAAGGGCTGCATTTTGTCATTTTACAGAGGGATTTCACATCTGTGTAAGGAGCTTGAAAATGCCCAAGGGGGCGAAATAAGCTAATAGCTAAAACCCTATGAAATAAAGTGTTTATTAAAGACTTACCCAAATTACTGCAGCCAGTCGCCTTTAAAGAAATTAAAAAATAAAAACAGCCTAAGCAGGACAATGACTTCCCTGAAGAAATTTGTAGGAGCTGTGGACTCGGCTACACGAAAGATTCCTGTTAAAATTTCTCTATTTACCACCCTGTCCGGTATTTTAATTTTAAAGGCCTACTACGAGCTTTTATGTGTCACGGTTCGTTATTCTTGAGAACAGCATGTTGTGTTGTATTTGCTAGAAAATGTGAAATGCAGTTACTAATCTGGACTGGTGTACCGCCCGCATCTCGTGGTCGTGCGGTAGCGTTCTCGCTTCCCACGCCCGGGTTCCCGGGTTCGATTCCCGGCGGGGTCAGGGATTTTCTCTGCCTCGTGATGGCTGGGTGTTGTGTGCTGTCCTTAGGTTAGTTAGGTTTAAGTAGTTCTAAGTTCTAGGGGACTGATGACCATAGATGTTAAGTCCCATAGTGCTCAAAGCCATTTGAACCATTTTTGAACTGGTGTACCGTAATCTCTATTATTTTCACTCAAACGATTTCCGAAACAGAGTATCAAACTGTTATTTCCAATCCACTGAAGCTCTATCATGCACAGTTGCTGAAGCGCAACCATGTTCAAAATCTTCATCTTCTTATGCTAAAAAAAAAATTAAAAAAAGTTCCAGTTTTGGCCACCAGGTTCGCGTAGCCCGAAAAGAATAAAAAAAATGGTTCAAATGGCTCTGAGCACTATGGGACTTAATATGTGTGGTCATCAGTCCCCTAGAACTTAGAACTACTCAAACCTAACCAACCTAAGGACATCACACACATCCATGCCCGAGGCAGGTTCGAACCTGCGACCGTAGTGGTCACGCGGTTCCAGACTGAAGCGCCTAGAACCGCACGGCCACATCGGCCGGCCCGAAAAGAATAAACAAGTGACATACGCACGATGTTTATTCTAATAATAGCCACCGACTTAACAGTTTGTGCAATACGAGCACAGGAGACATCGACGAGATGCTATACAGCGCCTGTGTTGCACCTAGTGGCAAAAATTTGGACTAAATTTATTCCAAAGAAAACCGGTTATGCATTAACGCATTAGCGTATTTACAAAGTTTCGCTGGCACAAAATAACTACAGCCCACATTGGACCTCCGTGAGTAGCTACTCTTTAATTATAATCACCCAGCTCTTGTACAGTTGTGTGTTCGACGACTTTCCTTGAAACCTATAATGCTCTAACCATTTTTGAAAAGCCTCGTTCCTCCTGTGACCTACGATATACTCTACTGTTATCTATTTTTTTCTTAATTTTTCTTTTTCCGTAATCTTCACATACTCCTGTCTCATACCTAATTATGTATGCTGAGGCGTAACCTACAAGGCGCACCAGAAGACCACCGCCGCTCGGAGGGGACTACTTAACTCAAGGCAGAGCCGAACGCAAACTTGTCTAGCCCAACCGCCCACCCACCGCCCTCGCCGCAGGTGGCGGTAAACCGGCAGCGGCTCACACCGGGTTTGTTTGCGCAGCCTCTGCACAGCCACAACCATAGCGGGCCGATATGCTAATTCCTGGGCCGCTACAGATAAGCTGCGCCATGCCGTGCAACTCACTGCCTGCGGAGCCTCGCCCCCTCAGCTTGGATAACACCAGACGGGTGTGTGTGTGTGTGTGTGTGTGTGTGTACGCGGCAGCGTTTCAGCAGTATCTAGCAGCACAGCAGCAATGCAGACCATGCTTCAGTTTCCTCCGCAATATCTAGAAGCACTCCTGCTTTATCAATTATGAAAGGTATTTTAACGCGAAAACGTAAAAGTATTCCTACATAAAAATATAATACCGAAAGAGGTGTGAAACTGTTTCACCTGTGAAATGAGAACTATAGTCGATCATGAATTTGCATTCTGCTGCAACTTGTAGAAACTTCTAGGGAGCAAGTTGTTAAGAAAACTATAAAATTAATTTTTAGAACATCTAGGACATCATTATTGTATCATCTATGATAGCATTTCATTTGCGAAAGACTCGGGCCACAGCTGCAGGCGAATGCTTGCAGGCCGCCACCAGGATTTTAGTTATGACGGCTCTCCTTTATACGCCAGAGGATTTCCCTACCTTCTGAACTTTTTTATTTACATCAGTTACTGAAGCTGCGTCACTGCACCCATTATCCAAATCACCAGAATAGCTAAACAGAAGTAGCTGAAGGTAATTTCAGGCCAAGATTTTCGTTGAAGTCGAAAAAAATATAGTTTTCTGACATCCAAGTTTTACTGATGTCCTCCGCAGTGCACAATGAGTGTATTGTGCATAAAATTTCGTTCTCGCTTCTACAATGTCTCTCCATTTCATTAAAAAATTTGTGATTGAAAAACGAAGTGAGCCGAGTACACTAAAAATGGAGGTCTCTGAGGGATAATACTCTTTTTTTTTTTCACCGAGGCCACCGTGTGCATGGATGCGTGTTCAAAGGAACATTTGCATCGTATTTCAGAATAACGCAGGCTCTGCGGTATCGTATTTATCCGCCGACACCAAACAAACGAATTTCGGATAATACGCACATCATAAAATGTTTTGCATCGCCTCGTTTCCGAGAGTTCCCGAACCTGTACATAAAATCGGAACAGAGACCAACATAACCATCACTTTCGCCCTTTTTATTGCTCTTGAAAACCACACGTTGCGTGTTGTACAACGATACGGTGAGACCTTCAGAAGTGGTGGTCCAGATTGCTGTACACACCGGCACCCCTAATACCCAGTAGCACGTCCTCTTGCATTGATACAAGCCTGTGTTCGTCGTGGCATACTATCTACAAGTTCGCCGGCCGGAGTGGTCGAGCGGTTCTAGGCGCTAAGGTCGCAGGTTCGAATCCTGCCTCGGGCATGGATGTGTGTGATGTCCTTACATTAGTTAGGCTTAAGTAGTTCTAAGTTCTAGGGGACTGATGACCTCGGAAGTTAAGTCCCATAGTGCTCACAGCCATTTGAACCATTTTATCTACAAGTTCATCAAGGCACTGTTGATCCAGATAGTCGCACTCCTCAACGACGATTCGGCGTAGATCCATCAGAGTAGTTGGTGGTTCACGTCGTCCGTAAATAGCCCTTTTCAATCTATCCCAGACATTGTCGATAGGGTTCGTGTCTGGAGAACATGCTGGCCACTCTAGCCGAGCGATGTGGTTATCCTGAAGGAAGTCACTCACAAGATCTGCACGATGGGGGCGCGAACTGTCGTCCATGAAGACGAATGTCTCGCCAATATACTGCCGATATGGTTGCACTAGCGGTCGGAGGATGGCATTCACGTATCGTACAGCCGTTACGGCGCCTTCATGACCACCAGAGGCCCCACATCACGCCACCCGAAAACAGCAGGGGACCTACACCTTGCTGCGCTCGCTGGACAGTGTGTCTAAGGCGTTCAGCCTGACAGTGTTGCCTCCAAACACGTCTCCGACGATTATCTGGTTGAAGGCATATGTGACACTCATCGTTGAAGAGATGCCAATCCTGAGCGGTCCATTTGGCATGTTGGGCCCATCTGTACCGCACTTTATGGTGTCATGGTTGCAGAGATGGACCTCGCCATGGAGTCGGGAGTGAAGTTGCGCGTATGCATCCTATTGCGTACAGTTGTAAAACGACGTCCTGTGGCTGCACGAAAGCATTATTCAACATGGTGGCTTTGCTGTCAGGGTTCCTCCGAGCTATAATCCGTAGGTAGCGGTCATCCACTGCAGTAGTGGCCCTTGGACGGCCTTAGCGAGGCATGTCATCGACATTTCCTGTCTCTCTTTATCTCCTACATGTTCTAACAACATCGCTTTGGTTCCCTCTGGACGCCTCACTTGTTGAGAGCCCTTCCTGGCACAAAGTAACAATGCGGACGCGATCGAACCGCGGTACTGAACTACAGACAGCACGAGCCATGTACCTCATTCCTAGTGGAATGACTGGAACTGATCGGCTAATAGACGTTGCTCATGCATGGTTGTTTATATATTTGGGCGGATTTAGTGACATCTCTGAACAGTCAAAGGGACTGTGTCTACGATACAATATCTACAGTCAACGTTTATCTACCTGAATTTTGGGAACTGGGATGACGTCGGAGCCAAATGTTCTTTTAACCTAGGGAACAGGTGATAGTCACTGGGTGCCAAGTCAGGACTATAGAGTCGCTGGGTGATTATGTTCCACTGAAACTGTTACAGAAGGGCAACGGTTTGCCGAGCGGCGTATGGGCGAACGTTGTCACGGAGAATGTGTACGCCCTTGTTCAACATTCCGCTTCTCCGGTTCTGAATTGCTCGTGTGAGTTTTTTCAGAGTCTCACAGTACTTGTCAGCGTTAATTGTGGCCCCAGCGATTCAGCTGCGACGACGAGGTGAAAGAAGAGCTTCATAGCCTTCTGAACAGTATGGCGGAGAGCTGGTATGACATGGGCATACCAAAACTGCCACAGCGTCTACAAAAATGCATCGACAGAAATGGTGATTATGCCGAAAAATAGCTAAATGTTATAGCCATAATCTGATGTAAACCAGTGTAGAAATAAACAGGTCTATGTACTTATAAAAAATAGGAGACCTTACTTTTGGGATTACCCTCGTACATTATGGATGTACATCGTTGACGGCATATGGCAGTCTGGGTCTTTCCGTGAATTGTGCGCGGATAGCCAAATTCTTAAGGCGACTGCTCGCGATACGTGAGAAGTCCGAGTTCTTCTCCCGGTGCTGCACAAAATTTCAGTGTCGTCATTTCATTCTATAGTTAATGGTTCCTTTTCCATTTTTGTCCATTTCTGAGAGATATGAGATTCAGTCTCACACTACAATGTTAATACGGAGTACAGGCGATTCCGAAATATCTAAGGGTTTTGTTGACATATTATGAAGTTCCACAAAATGTATGTTATTTCTCGTTTCTTCACTGTTCAGTAAAAGGCTTCAGCGCATTCGATACGACAATTTTCGAATGTCTTTCCGCCATTTATGCACAGCGAGTGGAGTAGTACTACATGTAGGCCACTGCTCGTGCAGCTCGCTCGCTACCAATCATACGTCAATGCAACATTCAGTGGAAGACTGAAATCTAACGTGAGCACACGATGTTGCAGAAATACAGTGAACATTCAGCTGGTGCTGACTTACAGCACTATAACAGTGTATATGTGGTAACAAAGCTAAGAGGCAGGTGAATTACAACGCTTAACACCTGTGGACTGCAGATAGCGAGTGTGACCTTGAGGTGTCTAATTTCGTGCTGGTGAATTTAACAGTTATTCGCACAGTGCTGCTATAATTGATTTAGACATTACCTTTAACGCCTTGGGTGGCTTTTTTTTTAGATCCCTTCTGTCGTCAGCTAGTTTTATCATCACGCAAGTTTTTCTAATTTTAAAATTTTTCAGAGATTACTGAAACCATTCTGTTACAAGATACAATTTGATTTATTAGTTTTTTCAGTTCAGTTTCAAATTATTTGCATTTATAAACTGTTAAAGTCTTATGCAAGAAATTTACTGTAAATGAAGTTGGCTAATGGTCTACCAAATGTGCTTCGTCACAACTGAACTCAGTCCCCACTCCCCATTCTAAATAGCTGGCCCGTTAAATACTGGGAAATATTTTTGGTAACCCTGTATTCCAGCAACGCATTGGTAGCAGAGTGTGATTGCATCGACTGAGGCTAGGTGTTTGGTAGTTTTCAATTGTAGCTTAGACTTCATTGATGAATTTATTCTTAATTGTGGTCTTTTGCTATTTTCTTTGCTTTGGTCGGGCGTACTCGTTTTAGGTGTGATAGCTTTCGTGATGACTGCATGGATGGTACCAGATATTTCTTGCTTTTTGGAAAGAAAGAGTTAAGCTAAGAAATTACGGTACACAGGGAGCAACCCATGGCTGTGATACTAGTAGTGCCAATACATTGTCAGAATGTTGGATCAGCCAATGGTTCGTTCTGCGCTTACGGCGAAGGAAATGAGTTTGGCCAAATACTATCTTAAAGCCATGTTAGAAGAAATGATCCCTGTACTTTCTTTCCCTGAAATAACTCAGCCGTCACGTTTGAAAATGAAGCAGATGAAGGGTATATCAATCAATTATAGCTTCCTTTTAAGGATTAGTGAGGCAAAGGCGGTTATGCAGGGGTTAGTGGCTTCTTTTTATAACTTGAACAGGAGGCATTACATGCAGGTGAGCAAATGCAGACTGGTGATGGGTTTAGTGATGAATACTTGATTATGTTGGCTGCTAGAACCGTTAATCTCACTTAGATGGTCGAGTTGGGCGGCAACAGTATCCAACGTTTTGCTAAATGGCCTCACCCTACGTGTTTTGGATTACCATACCTCAACTTTTTTTTGTTTTCCATGAATATGTAGGTGGAAGACAGCATTTACGGACTATTCCATTGGCAGTTTTATCAGCTTTTGTATCCAGCGCTTCACGTGATGTTGATGCTACTTGTTTGTGCAACTATTGCTGATGACACTGCTTTCACTAATTTCCGTGCCGGTGTTTGCACTACATTTTTACTAGCCTGTGCCTTGCAAAAAATGATTGAGCGCCTCCACATGGTCGTACAAGGCGAACAGGAACTTCTGTTTGAGTGTGCTAGTAGTGTTCAACACGCTGTTCAGGCCTTATGTTTAACGCTTAATGAATATGAAGTCAGTTGTAATATAATGGGGGGTACCGCACCACATGATGGACGGCTTGTACTGTACGTCTCTAGGCCTACGTCTTGGTTAGAGCACGAGGCACTTTTACAGCAAACTGGAACTATCAAATACGCTGGTGAGCAGCGCAGTGTTCGACTTGGCCTGTGAGGCACGTCTTTTGCTGAGGTAACAAGTGCTGGTGATACTTGGTCCCAGTCAACCAGGAAATATTTTGTGTGGGAGAAACCGTCATTTACGATGGAGCTGCCCAATATTCCCAAGTACCTGCATGGTGCCACTGGAAGTTCCACATCTACGTGATTACTCTGTTATTCACAATAAAGTGCCTGGCAGAGGTTTCAATGAACCATCTTCAAGTTGTCTCTCTACCGTTCCACTCTCGAACGGCGCGCAGGAAGAACGAGTACTTAAATTTTTCTGTGCGAACCCTGATTTCTCTTATTTTATCGTGATCATTTCTCCCTATGTATGTGGGTGCCAACAGTAAGTTTTCGCAATCGGGGGGGGGGGGGTAGAGAAAACTGATTGAAATTTCATGAGAGAGTCCCGTCGCAACGAAAAAGCCCTGTTCGATTACGGAAGGTCTTCTACAGCGTAACAGAACAGTCGGAATTTTACTCTTCGTGTGCCTCTAATTTGCGTCAATAATATGAGGAACAAGTTCATACTCTTCTGGTTGCAGGCAGTTCTATCTCATGGGTTAGCGTAGCTCGGTATTCTGGCATTGGGGAATTGTGTGTAGATTTCCTCCATTGGTTGCAGTTGTCGGAATTTGTAAAATGTCCAATGGCCAACAACTACAGTAATTAGATGAATTATATTGTAAATTTCTGATTGGTGATTTGACTTGGAAGTTCAGGTTTAGCTGTTTCAATTATCCTTGATTTTAATGATCTGTTAATGGAATTGACAGAGAGTATATTTACCTTCGTATTTTCTCTGGGTAAGTCAGGCACTTTTGCCAGTTTGCGGACTTGTTTCACGAACAGCTTCATTTGGTAAGCCCTGGTGATTGCGTCGAATGTGATCTTCATCCCTTGCTCCAACAAGCCACCAAACAATGGGAAATATAAGCGCCATTTCATGATGTGCAGTGCCAATAAACTGGGGCTGACCAAGCAAACTGAGTTGGAAATTCAACTCGTGCACCACGTACAAGCTAGGCACCTTCATTATTGGATTCAACCACCCCCATATGAATCAACTGAAGAAGGTCATTACCAAATGTTGGAGGAAGGTATAATTAGGCTATCTGCCTCTACCGTACTTTTCACCCATATTTTTGGTGCTGAAGGTCCAGGGAAAAGTTAGGTCAGTAGTCGATTAAAGGGCACTAAATAAAATGATTATTTTGCAGCTCAATTCGTTACCTGATTTACATTCTTGTTTTTGGTGGTTTGGCAGGGCCAAGTACTTTAACACCTTAAACCTAAATAAGGATTAAATTTTTTGCTACAATAATCTAAGCCTCTGACTGCCTTCGCCACGTACTGGAATCTAGATGAGTCCAATGCACTACTTTTCGGCCTTTGGTCTGGAGCTGCCATATTATCCCGTCTGTGGGATAATGTTTCCTTCGGATGAAATTTAGGTTTTTACATTGTTATGTAGATGACTGCATGATTTTAATTAATGTTCTGAGAATGATCTGCAACATATTGGCAATGTTTAGGATGAACTTCGTCTGGCCGGGTTAATGGTTAACCCATCCACGGTCAAGTTCACCTCATGGCGTTAGCATTTACCACGAACGTACACAACTTACTTACGATCGGCATATGACAAGGAATACTAAGAATATAGCCTAATATATTGACGTGCTAATTTTTTTCGGAAATTTTTACCAAGTTTTGCTCAGTTGGCGAGTCTCCTGAATGAACTTCGGAAAAATGGGAAAAAAAATTCGGTTGGGTGAGTCCCAAAAACCCATATTTCAAGGATTACAAAATTCCTAAGCAAGCACGCCGGTACTGGGAATTTTATATTCATCCAAAGAGCTGGTCCGGCAGACTGGTGCATTTATGTCTGGTGGACGGTATATTGCAGTTATCGAGTAATAGTTTTTATAAAGTAAAACTGTGTGAAAAGAATATTTTTATTCTCGCACATATTGTAAACCCTAATATTATATACAAGAATCATACGAGATGAGTAACATGAATTTCTATTGGCTCACATTTTCATTAACTTAAAATTCGATCAGCCACGAGTGTAACGTGTGGATGTTACCGCAGATGGCCTTAGAGGGAATCTCATCCAAAAAATGTAGGCTATGATTTCCCTGGGGCTATTGTAATGGAAAAAATAGTTCGCTGCTGAATGAAGTTCTAATATGGAATGGCAAGAAAAACCAGAAAATCAAGGAAGATGAGTGAAGATTTGTGCTCTTCACTGAGATGAAGAAAATGTTAAAAATGTATTAGGACAGTTGAAGGGGGAACAAGAAAAAGGCTACTGGGAAAATGTAAGTTAATGGTGGACAGGGGAACATTTTATTAACAACATTAAAATTCTGTGAAAAAAATATTTCAATTGGTACCAGAACTAGAGAAATAAGAGCCTCTTACAGAAATGTAGGGTATAACAGAACAGTGATAGGACACTTACAGATAGGTCGAGTGAAAAACAAACCAGGGCGAGAAGGGTTCTGGTGCTAGGCAACAGGCGTGGGAGGGATATAGGCCAACAGCTACTGGAAAAATAACATCACAAGTTTCCTAAAACTTTTCTCAGGCAGGTAAAAGACAACGTAGGACAAATAAGTAATGAATTTACTAAACAACATCAGATGTTGATAACTGGAAGTGCTAGCAACAGCCTGACTAAAACCAAAAAATGGAAAGTACACTTTTTTGTTGCTGTTGTTGTTTGATGCAGCTCTTCATGCTAATCCATCTCTGAATAGCTACTGCGACCTACAGCCACTTGAATCTGTTTCCCGTATTCATGCCTAGTTCTCGCTTCCATAGTTTAACCCCTCGCACTCGAGACCCTGCCTTGATGCCTCTGGATGTGTCCTATCAACTGATGCCTTCTTTTATGCGTAGTTACGTCACAAATTTTTAGTTTCTCCAATTTGACGCAGTAGTTATTCGACCTACCCGTCTAATGGTTCAAATGGCTCTGAGCGCTATGGGACTTAACTTCTGAGGTCATCAGTCCCCTAGAACTTAGAACTACTTAAACCTAACTAACCTAAGGACATCACACACATCCATGACCGAGGCAAGACTCAAACCTGCGACCTAGCGGTCACGCGGTTCCAGACCGTAGCGCGTAGAACGGCATGGCCACCCCGGCCGGCCTACCCGTCTAATCTTCAGCGTAATTCTGTTTTACCACATTTCAAGAGCTTCTATTCTGTTATTGTCTGAACTGATTATTGGCGACGTCTCACTTCAAAAAAGGCACCTTAACACCTAAAGTCATATTAGATGTTAACAGACTCCTCTTTTTCTGTAATGATTCCGGTCTATATTTTACATCCTCTCTACTTCGATCGTCATTTTGCTGCCCAAATAGCAAAAGTCGTCAACTTATTTTAGTTTCTCAATTACTAATCTAATTCTCTGAGCATCGCTTGATGTAGTTCGATTACATTCCACCCTTATTTTACTTTTGCTGATGTTCATCACATAGCTCGTTTTGAAGACGCAATCCATTCAGTTCAAGTGCTCTTCCAAGTCCTTTTCCGTCTGCGACAGAATTGCAGTGTCATCGACAAACATCAAAGTTTCAATTTCTTCTTCCTGACTTTATTTCCCTTTCCAAATTTTTCTTTGCTCTCCTTTTCTGCTTGCTGATTATATACGCTTAATAACTTTAGGGACAGGCTGGAACCCTGTCTCACATCATTCTCAAACACTTCTTTCCTTTCGTGTCTTACAAATGCAGTCTGTTTTTTCTGTACTTTGTAAATAACCTTTCGCTGATTGTGTCTTCTGAGAATTACAAAATTTCAGAGAGTGTAGTAGAGTTAATACTGTTAAAAACTTTCTGCAAATCTACAAGTTCTGTAAATGTGGTTTTATCTTTATTCATTCTGTCTCCTAAGACATGTCGTAGGGTCATTACTGCCCTACGTGTTCCTACATTTCTCCGGAATCCAAACTTATCTTCCTCGAGGTCGGCTTCTATGAGATTTTCCATTCTTCTGTAAATAATTTGTGTCAGTGTTTTACAACAAATACTTACCAAACGGATGGTTTGGTAATAGTCAGGCCTGTCACAACCTGCTTTATTTTGATTTATTACATTCTTCTTGCAGTCTGAGGTTATTTCTCCTGTCACACATATCGTGCTTAACAGGTGCCACGGGCCTTGTCTCAGCGTAGGCCTTTCAGTGTCCTGTCAAATTATTCCTGCAGTATCACGTCGCCCATCCTATCTCCATTCACTTGTCTTCTATTTCTGCAATATCGAGCTCAAAATCATTTCTCTAGTATAGTCCTCCTACATTTCAGCCTCCCCTTCTTTACTTAACACTGGCTTCCCATCTAACCTCCTGATGTTCATACAGCTGCTTCCCTTTTCTCCAACTGTATCTCTAATTTTCCTATAGGTCGCATCTATCTTACTTCTAGGCATACATCCATCTTACAGCTTCGTATTTGTTTTCAGTCATTCCTGGTTAGCCATTTTGCATTTCCTGTCATCACATTTGTAGACGTCTGTATTCCTTTCGCCTGCTTCATTTGTCGCATTTTGTTTTTTCCCCTTTTGCCACATAAATTCAGTATCTCCTGTGTCACCTAAAGGTGTGTACTAGGCCTTGTGCCTTTACTTATTTGATCTTCTGCTACCTTCCTCATTTTGTCTGTCTAGGATACCCATTTGTCTTCTGTTGTATTCCTATCCCCTGTGAGATTGAAACGTTGGTTAATGATACCTCTGAAACAGTCAGCCTCAAGGTTCCTTCATTTTGTCAAGGTGCCATCTCCTTCATATTCTTTCTTTCTGCAGTTTCTTCATTTTTAATTCGCCGTTCATAAGCAAGAAATACGGTCGGAGTCGATAACAGATCCTAGCAATGTCTTGTAGTTTACACTTGGTTTAGAAATCTCTGCCTTCTCATTATATAATCAGTGTGAAATCTTCCAGCATCTCCCACCCTCTTCCACGTTTTCAACATTCTTATATGATTCTTCAACCAAGTGTCATCGACGATTAAATTATGCTCTGTGCAAAATTCTACCAGTTGGCTTAGCATTTCAATTCTTTTCCTCAGTCCATGTTCTCCAACTATTTTACTTATTTTTTTCTTTCTGTCCAGTTGCAGGTCCAAATCACAATTAAATTTTCTTCTTCCTTAACCATCTAAATAATTTCTCTTCTCTCATCGCATATTCTTTCAATATATTAATAATATGTGGAGCCAGTTGCCTTAATTGTGGTGGTTGTTGGTTTGGTATCTGTCTTGTGTATGGTAATGCGTCCATTATGTTTTTCATAGTAGCTTACACGTTTTCCAATTTTCTTATTATTTATTAGTCCTACTACTGGATTACCTCCATGTGATTGTGTGTTGATAACCCTGTGCTGACCTGACAAAAAGTCCTGTTCTCTCTGCCACCACACTTCAGTAAGGCCTACTATACCTAACTTCAAAACATCAATTAACTATTTTTAGATTATTTAACCAAGCTATTCGATAAACAGATATAACATTCCACACTCAGGCCGTAGAATGTGAGTTTTATTTTTCGGGATGACAACATCCTCGTGGATTCCTGCCTAGAGACGCGAACAGAGGGTGTACTTTACCTCCGGTTTTTTACTCAAGAGGATGCCATCATCATGAAGGCATATGGTATAGCTACATACCCTTGAAAGGAAAAGTGGCTGTAGTTTCCCCTTGCTTTCAGTCGTCTGCCGTGCCAGCCTAGGAAGTTCATGTTGGCTAAAGCTACAACGCCAGGTCAGTCAGTCATCTAGACTGTTGCACTGCAACAACTGAAAAGGTTTGTGTACTTTTTCAGGTACCACCTATCTGCCTGGCTTCTTGCACAGATTGCACAGATACCCGTCCCTTTTGGGGGCAGCTACAGTACGGCTATCTGTATTGGTTAGCTATGCAAGCCACTCCACTTCGGCAAAGTTCATCGTTCATGACCTTTTTTTTGCTATACAGCAACAAGTGGCATACTATTTGGTTTTTTGCTAGTTTCACTGTTCAGAAGGTAGCATCTTCAGAAATTTATTCGCGTGATGTCAAATGTTAACGATTCGAAGCACCGGCCAGAGGATGCTCTTGTATGGTAAGGATAAGGAATAACAAATAATAGGCAATTTCTGGCTGTTTGTGTATTAATTCCTCATGATCGCCGTATCCCTACAGATGTTTTGTCTTATAGCTGATTCCAACAGATTAACACAACAGCATGTGCAGTAGCGAGAATTCAACACGTTTGATGAGTTTCGATATCCCTACGTGCAGTAGATTAGTCCCCATTTAAATTTTCTTTTTTGAAAACAGACATTTTGACTGGAACGATCAACTGTAACTCTCTCGGAGTTCATGCCTCATCATTTCGTCCTAAGTGTGCAACGAATGCATAAAAAAGCTAGCTTTCCATCTTTCGCGATACATCGGCCAAAGTTTAGCGAAATGAAACAAGAGAAAGTTAGATTCTGTTTTGCGTAATTACTACTGTCAGTGTGAGAGAAACACTAAAGCCGCTGGAGGCAGGTTGCCGTTAAATGCTTCAGCCACTGATGGCTCTAATCCCGTCCCTGTCAGGGGAGCCGCGCTGAGGAACGAGTGGGCCGCTTGTTTAGCACGCGGCCGCCGCGCCCGCCATAAATTTGCGCGCAGCGATGCGCAGTGAGAGCGGCGCCGTCCCTCTTTTTAAAAAACGCCGCGGCCCGCCGACCGCTGATATGGCGCGGGATGAAATTTTCAGGGCGCGCCGGCATCTTTATGCGAGGCGAGGCGGCGCGCCTATTGGGCTGCCGAGTGGGACGTGACGTGCTGTGCCGCGGCTGGGCTGAGCGGCCGGCGACTGCAGTTCCCCGGCAACACCGACTTAGCCACCTGTTCCGCAGCCGCTGTGGTGCCATCAGAGCGATGGCGAACACTACGCGCCTGCCTCAGAGCTTTCTCCAGGAATTGCTCCGCTCCGGGTACAGCTGAGGCCACTTAAAGGTATTGCCTTCCTTTCGCTTTCTTCTGTCCGGAGTGTCAGGTTGAAGGTTTACTGTATTAATGTCTTTGATATTCTGGCAGGGTAAGCGAAACTAAAATAATCCATCCTTAGAAAGTCCAACTTGCCTCTGAGATCACCAAATCAACTGTGTTCTTCAGTATAGGAATTACCTGTCGAATGAACATGCGACCGCAGTCTGTTTAAAGCTACTTGCGTTGACAATATTATTGCTTCTCTTTCTTTATTGTTGTTTCACCCCTCATCCCATGTTCTCAGAGACGGACTATCAGCAATATAGTACACCATTTCTTGAGCCAATCTACATCTACCTACATACTCCTCAAACCCCACACGGTACATCGTACCACTGCTAGTCATTTCCTTTCCTGTTCCACTCTAAAATACAAACTGAACTAAACTCCGTCAGAAAAGGGCTTGGAAGGCCCGAATGCCAACCGGCCACCGTGTCATCCTCAGCCCAGAGGCGTCACCGGATGCGTATATGGAGAGCCATGTGGTCAGCACACCGCTCTCCCAGCCGTATGTCAGTTTACGAGACCAGAGCCGCTACTTCTCAGTCAAGTAGCTCCTCAGTTTGCCTCACAAGGCTGAGTGCACACCGCTTGCCAAAGCTCTCGGCAGACCGCATGGTCACCCACCCAAGTGCTAGCCCAGCCCGACAGCGCTTAACTTCGGTGTTCTGACGGGAACCGGTGTTATCACTGCGGCAACGCCGTTGGCATTCGCAATTATAGAGCGGGAAAACGAATGTCTCTAGCCCTCTATATGACTTCTAATTTCTCATACTTTATCTTCGTGCTCTTACGCGAAGTGTAGGGTGTTGGTGGTAATAGGATCGTTATGTAGTCAGCTTTAAATGCCGGTTCTCCAAATTTTTCTCGATAGGGTTCCTCGAAAACAACGCCGCTTTTCGTTCAGTGATTCCCTTCTAAGTTCTTGAAGCACCTCCATAGCTCTTATGTTTTGTTCGAACCTACCGGTAACAAATCTAGCAGGTCCCTCTGAACTGCTTCGATGTCTTCTTTCAGTCCGACCTGGTGCGGATGCCACACACTCGAGCAGTTCTAGCGTCCCATATGCGGCCTGCTTTACAGATGAACCACACTTTCCTAAAATTCTGCTAGTAAACCGAAGTCGACCATTCGCCTTCTCTACCGCAATCCTCAGATGCTCGCTCTATTTCAAATCGCTTTGCAGCGTTACACCCAGATATTTAAACGACTTAACTCTGTCAAGCAGGACACTCCTAAAGCCTTACCAGAACATTACGGGTTTGTTTTTCCTACTCATCCGCATTAGCTCACATTTTTCCACATTTAAAGTTATCTGATATTCGTCGCACCAATTATAAATTTTGTCTAAGTTATCTTGTTCCCCCTAAAGGGTAGGTACCGCTACACAAAGACAAAAACAATCAATTACATTCTGAGAAATTTATAAATCTTTCAAAAATTTGTAAAAGATAAATTTCATGTGGGTTTTGTGTAAAAGAACTTTTTTTAAATGGAAAACAACTAAATTAAAAGGTGTAATTAGAGCAATCATGCAAAACATTTAAAGTAAGTTAAGATGTCGTAAATTTTCCAAAAAAAAAAAAAAAAATTATACACAGAGTCCATTCATTACAAAATCATACCTGTTATAAATGCTTCCACTGTTAGTTACGTTCCATTATGTAGGTAAAGTTATGTATAATTAGTTTTTCTGTCAGAAATTTCGTTTTTAAGGTAGCAAATAATTTTGACAAACAATAGTTTCAGACTGAAAACAACTGCGCACACTGTTCTAGAACATGGCCACATTTACGCAAACAGTCACTATGTATATACCAAGTTTGTGTTACACACACAGAAGATTTTGCTCTATCTCCTGACTGATTCAGTATTGACATATTTATTGCAGAGCAATTAACATAGTCCTTAAATACTGCGAAATATGGTACAACTGATTCCTGAAAGTGAAACACTGTCGCCTAAGGTCCAGCCATCAGCCACACAGCGGAGTGCTGCGGGTTGCCGCCTTTTCCATACGCCAGAGAAACAATGTCGGTAGACAACATTTCGCCACACTTCCAGCTCTAAGCTCATTGCCGAAAAACAAAAGCCTCCAAATAAAAAATTAGTATGCTAGAAGAAGGAGAGCCAGAAAACTACACCTGTAACCAAAGCTGTGGCAAGTACATAAAACAGAAAGGGATCTCAGGATACCGATTCTGCTTCCGACATCTCTTTCAGGAGTGAAGACAGCATGGATGATATCGATCCCTTTTGATAATCTACACCAAATCCTAATGAAATGACTGATCCGGAGCAAGCAGGTGCAGGATATTATATCTTGACTAAATTTTCTGGAGGGAAAGGGGATTCATACAGCTACAGATATGTCTACACCATACAAAAAGTACTCGAAACTGATCTAGAATTTATGACTCTATAGTTTCTAGATACTGACAAAATAGCTTTTAAATTAAATGAAGAAGACATCTCTCTCATTATTAAAAGTGATGTGGTATGGAAACTGCCAAATCCTCATGTTCCTACTGAAGAGAGAATTATCAAACGAAGAATCTACTTTGTGTTTAACGGTCTTGTTAATGATGACGAAAAAAATAGATTCTGATTATCTTTTGTGTATCTCTTAATTTTGTATTCGTGTCAATGTATTAAGTATAATTGTAAACGGTTCCTACCCATTACTGGCTGATTTTATAATACTAAAAATAGAACAAACAATTAAAGAGATTTCTGTAGTTCACTCCCACGTACGTTTCATTCCGAGAATATCCCAGGAATATCCCTCACAGGAAAATCCCAGTTATACATATGCACCGTTTTGTACTCTATCTAATTTTTAAGACATCAACTTCCTGTCTCCAGTGTACATAACAATATCATATGTGCATCATTTTTTGGGGCCGCTGAATCATATTTAATAATTTCAGTCTAGAAAATTATACATTGTCTTTGTTTTTATCTTGTCTGCATCTGTAGCTCGACAAAAAATTAAATGTAGTGTCATTTTAAAGAAGGTTATGCTCTTTAACATTTACATTTTGTCAGATTTTTTGTGATTTTGTATTATATTTAGATCACATCCAGTAATGCAAATCGCTGATCTTAAAAATGAAGCACTGCAGTTTCACCATCTGCCATTGGGAAAAATCGTTCTGTTCTTGGATGAAAAAAAATTAAGTGTTTAGTAGCTTAAGAGGGTGTTCGTGTAAGTATGGACAACCCACCAATAGCAACGATGAAGAAGAAGTGGGTGTCGGGAAGACTGAGAGGAAGTAGTAGTTCGGAGAGTGTGTAAGGTAACGGACACTGAGGACGTACACAGGAGCGCTCGTTTTTAGACTAGTCGCCTACCAAGAGTGGTGGTGGCGGTACATCCCAGGGGGTGCAGCTTATATGCACTGCTCCTGCTTTCAGATAAACGGCATGGCGCGGAGTACTGAATACGCAGTGGAGTTTCCTGCGGCCAAAATGCGTCACATCCGCACGCACGCAACTGGATGGGTGTCATGGCGAGAATGATCAGTGGAAAAAAGGAGTATATCTACGTTAATATCTTAAACCATTAATATCACACCATCCGGTAACGGTACATTAATTCAAAGACTACCAAACCAAGCATGTCGATGTGTCGACTCCATCGATGCTTTGAATGGTTTCATAGGGCAAAAACTGCGCAATTTACAACAGTATTAATAGTTGTCAACGCAGATTTCTTCAACATATTAATTACACAAGACCCTGAGGTGCTGTAATTGTTTGTACTATAATCTGTGAGTGCCACACTTTTGATACACTAAACAGTTTTTAACGTTACAAGAAACAATTTTACAAGTAACCCAGTGAAGCCATAATACAAATACAATACTGTCCACAGTAACACGAAGTCAGAACGGTATACTCAAGACTATCACCTGTTCCACATCTTACTTGTTTCACAAAATTCTGTGTTTTCAATAGTTATATTAATTCTATTTCAATTGGTCATTAATAAAGTTCTTCACCATCTGAGTATTACTCATGTATTATACATTCTTAGGGCACTGAATTTTTATGTCACTTCATAAACTTGCTTCCTCGCTGTGAAACAATGTTGCAAAAAGGATTTAAATACGTATTTTGCTAGCAACAAGGTCACAAACAGACGTATAATTCAATCTGTGGGCAGAAAATGACAGCAATGAGGAGTGCTACTTGTAGAAATGGTCAGTTTTAATTTTTAATTTCCAGTATTTGCTTTCGTGTAACGAATAGGGATGTTTGACGCCAGCAACGCTGTAGAAGAGAGATACGTCAGTGGTACGTGGGCTCTTTGTGCACGAGTCGTGGTCACGGTGCTGGTGATATATTTTATAATACTAAAAATACTTACTTGTTTCACAAAATTCAGTGTTTTCAATAGTTATATTAATTCTATTTCAATTGGTCAGTTTACGAGGTCTGTTCAAAAAATTCCAGAATTTTGTCCACAAAGTTTTTCTACGTTTACCTTATGGTCTCCTCTTTAATAATCTCCTCCACTATCGAAATACCGCTTCCAATGCCGTTTCCACTTCCAGAAGCAGTCTTGGTATACCTTTTGCTGGATCGCGCGAAGCGCTGTCTCCGAATTTTATTTTATTCCGGCTTTTTTTTTTTTTTTTTTTTTTTTGAGTTACCAGTCTTCTGTCTCGTTTGACGCGGCCCGCCACGAATCCAATTCTTCCCCTGTGTCAACCACTTCATCTCAGAGTAGCACTAGCAACCTACGTCCTCAATTATTTTCTGGATGTACTCTAGTCCCTGCCTTCCTCCACAGATTTTGCACTCTGCGACTCCCTCCTGTACCTGGGAAGTCTTTCTCTGATTTCTTAACAGACCTTCCATCGTACTGTCTGTTCTCCTTGTCAGTGTTTTCCACATATTCCTTTCCTCTCCGATTCTGCGCAGAACCTCCTCATTCCTTACCTTGTCAGTCCACCTAATTTTCAACATTCGTCTGTAACGCGACAACTCAAATGTTTCGATTCTCTTCTGTTACGGTTTTCCCACAGTCCGTGTTTCACTATCATACAATGTTGCGCTCCAAATGTACATTCTCAGAGATTTCTTCCTCAAATTAAGGCCTATGTTTGACACTAGTAGACTTCTCTTGGGCAGGAATGTCCTTTTTCTCAATGCTAGTCTGCTTTTGATGTCCTCCTAGCCCCGTCCATTACTGGTTACTTTTGTAAGTAGGCTGTTTATGTTTTCTCTATGTAAGTAGCCTGTTTATGTTTTCTTATTGGCAACGTTACGTAGCGCTCAATATGAAAATCACTGGCTGTGCTGTGTGCAGTCTGTGGCTGCTTTGCATTGTTGTAATACTCGCCATTGTAGTGTTAGGCAGCTGGCTGTGAACAGCGCGTAGCGTTGCGCAGTTGGAGGTGAGCCGCCAGCAGTGGTGGATGTGGGGAGAGAGATGGCGGAGATTTGTAATTTGTCATGAACTGCTATATTTATATATGATGATATCAAGGTAAATACATTGTTTGTTCTCTATTAATATCTTTCATTTGCTAACTATCCCTATCAGTAGTTAGTGCCTTCCGTAGTTTGAATCTTTTATTTAGCTGGCAGTAGTGGCGCTCGCTGTATTGCAGTAGCTTGAGCAGCGAAGATTTTTGTGAGGTAAGTGATTTGTGAAAGGTATAGTTTAATGTTAGTCAGGGCCATTCTTTAGTAGGGAATTTTGAAAGTCAGATTGCGTTGCGCTA
The DNA here is from genome assembly GCF_021461385.2 of Schistocerca piceifrons. NCBI lineage: Eukaryota > Metazoa > Arthropoda > Insecta > Orthoptera > Acrididae > Schistocerca > Schistocerca piceifrons. Next base: position 724,291,975 of record NC_060138.1, read on the forward strand.
AAAACATTGTGTGTCAGTATAAGCACAGTCTTGTAAAATTGTTCAAAGGGGACGTTTCATATGTCGACCCTTAGCCTAGGATACCTCACTGGAATCTTCTGATTTTTTTTGTAGTTTGTGTAATTAGTGTAGATTTTGTTTATTGCTAGCGCGTAATTGTAGAGAAAATCTCCTTTGTAGTTGCAGTCTTTCATTGTTGTACAGTAAAACAGTTGTGGCACGCATGTAGATTTGCACCAAGTATTTCGCAGCTGCAATTAACTAGATATTATTTTCAGTGTTATGTTAATGTGTTCTCTTATTTTTGATCTTCAAATTGCGCTTTTCTGTGTTATCGTGTGAAATACTGTGACAATAATGGCGTGTGAAAAATGTAATACTAGGCTCCAAAGTAAACTGAGAAATGACAGTGAAGACGAAAGCAGTGTGTTAGCGCCGCAGAGTAATGAATTAACTAATGTTCAAAGTAGTAATTTGGTAATTGCGCATAGGGAAATGGAGCGGGCGGCAAACAATGGTGTAGACAGTGAAACAGGTAGTGAACAGGGAAGCGTTATCGATCGATTGGTCGGCAACAGCTCGCCTCAGGAATCGGGAATGACAGAACACAATATTGCAAATACTGCAGACTCAGGTTTTGGGTTCCCACCGTTTTCTCAAATGAGTCAAGACACATTTTCCACTTGTCAAAATGTGAATGTTGCCGGTGCAACTTCACTGCTGAAAAGCACTGAGGAACATGTTTCAGACACCAGTGCATTGTTATTACAATTAATGCAACAAATGGGACAAACGCTTGAAAAGTTAGACACAATGGAACAACATTAGAGACAAACACAGCAACATTTAGACACAATGGAACAAAATCAGAGACAAACACAGCAAAAGCTTCAAAAGTTAGACACAATGGAACAAAATCAGAGACAAACACAGCAAAAGCTTCAAAAGTTAGACACAGTGGAACAAAATCTTAAAAAGTTAGACTCATTGGAACAAACACTTGAACAAACACGTGAAGATTTAACTACTGAGTTACATAACATTGAATCGAAATGTCAAAAAGTCTGTAATGACGTAAAAACACAAATTTGTGAGCATTTTCAACCTATTTTTTCGCGGCATGAAAATGCATTACAGAATCACGAAGCAGCCATAAAAGAACTGCAAATTATTGTTCATGAAAATCATGAGACCTTGCAAGTTATATAAAAAAAAAAAAAAAAAAAAAAAAAGGGGGCCATTATACTCGCTATTGACATTTCCTTGTCGAAAGCATACTGTGGAGCTCGTAATTTATGATATTTACTGAAATGCTTATGAATTGATGGGAAATATTCTTACATCTGCAAACCTGATAATGACAAGTGTCTTTCTACGAGAGTTGAGAGCTACTGACTTACGAAATGCCACATGACTATTGAATGATATTTGTATGCTTTGGTTTGCGTAATTGCTTATTTCATTTGACATCTGTTTTCCAGCTGTGTTGCAGCATTGGTTTCATAAAATAAAATTAAATGCATTTGCTAATGTGAACACTTTCTGTCAACAGATCTATTAAATAATAATTTTGTGATCCACATTCTTCAAAAAAGGTGCACTTCGAAAGGAAAGAACAATAAGAAGGGACTAGTAACAGTAACTGCATACATAATATTCTTTTCAAGTACATGGTAATATTTCTTTTACAATAAGTTGTTGTGGTGCACCACTTTAATTACTTAGACATTAAGATGTGATTATACATTTCCCTTATCTGCATTGTTATCTTTACTGTAATATTTTTTCTGCTTGAGCTATGTCATGTTTAGATATAAGCTGCTGTTTGCCAGGCATAGTGCTACTGAACTTTAATTTGTGTTACTCTGCTAAGCCAGATTTATTTTTTTGTTTGCTGCGCATTGCCTCATATTAGTTGTAATGTTGAATTGCTTGGTAATTTAGATTTACTGTAGCTTGCTTTGCGATTTTCCATTTTTTTTTCATTGCTGTTTATATTAATTGTTTTATGTGCTGCTGCATTGCCTCGTCCCTTAGTTTAGCATCTGAGCTCAGTAGATTTAAGTTAGCTTAAGAGGGGTAGACTATATAAGAAACTGACTATGGAGAGTAGGTAAAGAATGCGTTGCGAAGTTATATGAAACAGACTTGGGCCAAAATGAGTATTGTGCACTGAGAAATAATTATATTGAAAAAAAATATGAATAGAATACAGAAAACAGGAATAGATAGGACTTTTTGGGAATAATGTTGAATGAAGGGAGATCTCCAAGAAGTAAAGAAAGTTTTGTTTGCAAAATACTGCAGTACAACAAACCCTGTCCTTTCCTTTTGTATTATGCCACTATATGTTTGTGTACCCTTGTGTATTTGTTATCTTCCTGTCTCTGTGTAGTTTCATAGAATTTTATCTTGTTTTAATATTAAGCTACATTCACTATGATGAGGAATACTGTTATCCTCGAATATAAATGGCATTAATAATATGTTATTTACCTTATAAACAAGCTTACACATTATTTATTCTGTTTTGTTTTAATGCTCATGTGTGAAGTTGATGTTTCGAAAGTGATTCTGATCTTTTATTTTTGTACTCATGTCATAATTCCTGTAACACTGATGTATATGTTCATTTCTATTCTTTTGTAAAGCCTGTACTACAAATGTTATCTGTATTATTATGTTCTTTAATGATGTATTTTGTACCTTTGTTATTGTATTTTTATGTTACCAAATTGTAATTGTTACCAGTTCTTCAAATTAAGTAACATTTCACTGCACACGTTTCTGTTGGTCATAGTACATGGACAATATGTGAGAAGTAGGGACTGATAGTGTTTGCACGTGTGTTAATGATTCAGCAAGGGACTGGATAACAGCATTGCTGGATCTAAGGACAATTCCAGAAACTTTGTGAGTGCACAAGTGGTGGTTTATGGACTTGCTATATAGTCCGCAAGACTCTTCGATGGTGATTGTGCACCTGCACATTTGCAACAGATGGCTTCTGGCTGTCTCTACCAGGACTACAGTGGGTCTGCATCTTTGATGGCCCACCAATTGCTACAAGGACTGCAGTGGGTCTGCACCTCTGGTGGCCCATCAATACCATACTTTCTACCAGGACTACAGTGGGTCTGCTCTTTGATGACCTACCTACCAATCTTCTTCAAACCGTCGAATGACTCTGCTGTGGGTTTGCTCTGTTGTGGCCCATTACCTGTCAGCATGTCAAGAGTCAGCACTGTCTTTCCGTTGGAAGGACAACACTACTTCTTCAAGACTGCATGGAAATCCACTACTTCTGTGTGCATTTTCTTTTACTGCTCAGACTTTGCGATAAACACTGCAATTTTACGGTGACAAATGATGAGGACTGTCTTTATGGACTGTGAGAAAATTTTAGCTTTTGACCAACATTGTATCAATAAGTGTGTGCATTTGATTTCTTTGTTATTGTAATTATGAAAAATTTTATCAAATCATTATTGGCCACTGCCCAAAAAAAATTTGTAAAATTTTTTGTGGGGAGCATGGGGGCTATGTAAGTAGGCTGTTTATGTTTTCTCTATGTAAGTAGGCAGTTTATGTTTTCTCTATGTAAGTAGGCTGTTTATGTTTTCTTATTGGCAACGTTACGTAGCGCTCAATATGAAAATCACTGGCTGTGTTGTGTGCAGTCTGTGGCTGCTTTGCATTGTTGTAATACTTGCCATTGCAGTGTTAGGCAGCTGGCTGTGAACAGCGCGTAGCGTTGCGCAGTTGGAGGTGAGCCGCCAGCAGTGGTGGATGTGGGGAGAGAGATGGCGGAGATTTGTAATTTGTCATGAACTGCTATACTTATATATGATGATATCAAGGTAAATACATTGTTTGTTCTCTATTAATATCTTTCATTTGCTAACTATCCCTATCAGTAGTTAGTGCCTTCCGTAGTTTGAATCTTTTATTTAGCTGGCGGTAGTGGCGCTCGCTGTATTGTAGTAGCTTGAGCAGCGAAGATTTTTGTGAGGTAAGTGATTTGTGAAAGGTATAGTTTAATGTTAGTCAGGGCCATTCTTTAGTAGGGAATTTTGAAAGTCAGATTGCGTTGCGCTAAAAACATTGTGTGTCAGTATAAGCACAGTCTTGTAAAATTGTTCAAAGGGGACGTTTCACTTTGCTTAACTTCATCTACTTCGTGACCATCAATCATGATGCCAAGTTTCCCGTTGTTCTCATTTCTGCTACTTCTTATTATTTTCGTCTTTCTTCGATTTACTCTCAGTCTGTATTCCGTACTCATTACACTCTTCATTCCAGTCGGCAATCATGTAATTTTTCTTCACTTTCACTTAGTATAGCAATGTCTTCAGCGAATCGTATCATTGATATCCTTTCACTTGAATTTTAATTCCACTCCTGAAACTTTCTTTTATTTCCGTCACTGCTTCTTCGAGATATAGATTGAACAGTAGGGGTGAAAGACTACATCCTTGTCTTACACCCTTTTTAATCTGAGCACTTCGTTCTTAGTTTCCTACTCTCACTATTCTCTCTTGGCTTTTGTACATATACTATATTACCCGTCTCTCCCTATAGCTTACCACTATTTTTCTCAGAATTTCTAACGTCTTGCTTCATTTTACATTGTCGAACGCTTTTTCCAGGTCGACAAATCCTATGAACGTGTCTTGATTTTTCTTTGGTCTTGCTTCCATTATCAACCATACGTCAGAGTTGCTTCTCTGGTGCCATTACCTTTCCTAAACCCAAACTGATCGTTATCTAACACGTCCTCAATTTTCGTTTCCATTCTTCTGTATATTATTCTCGTCAGCAACCTGGCTGCATGAGCTGTTAAGCTGTATGATAATTCTCGCACTTGTAAGCTCTTGTAGTCTTCGTAATTGTGTGGATGATATTTTTCCGAAAGTCAGATGGTATTTCGCCAGACTCATACATCCTACACACGAACGTGAATAGTCGTTTGTTACCATTTTCCCATGTCTTTAGGTATTCTGATGGAATGTTATCTATACCATCTGCCTTGTTTGTTCTTAAGTCCTCCAAAGCTCTCTTGAATTCTGATTCTAATGTTGGATCCCCTATCTCCTCTAAATCGACTTCTGTTTCTTCTTCTATCACATCAGATAAATCTTCCCTCTCATAGAGGCCTTTAATGTACTCTTTCCATCTAACCGCTCTCTCCTCTGTATTTAAAAAAATTCCCGTTGCACTCTTAATGATACCAGCCTTGCTTTCTATTTCACCGAAGTTTGTTTTGATTTTCCTGTATGATGAGTCCTTGCGACATTCATATCCTTTTCCATTTATTCACATTTTTCATGCAACCATTTCATCTTAGCTTCCCTGCACTTCCTATCTCTTCTATCATTGCAAGTCTTCGTCCTTTCAGCGTCTCAACATCATAACCGTAGACCTACGTCCCATGGCACTTTATGATTCTCTTAACGAGCATCTCGTTCTCGCTTGCGCGATCCAAAAGCTCTTCACTGATTGCGAGGCGAAGGTCTTTCTGGTCTTGACTCATGAGCGGTCGGATCAACGTGGCGGCAACACGTTGCATTCCAAGATTTTGTGTCACGATTTTATGATATGATCCATTTGAAATGTTACATTATTCTGCAGTCTCTCACACAGTCTATTTTCGGCTGGCACGCTTAATTTCGCTGACGTTCCTGATGTTAGCTAACTTCCGTCCGGCCATTTTTAAACCGTGTGAAACATTCATAGCACCGAGTGCGGCTTAAGGACTCATCACCGTAGGCTTCCTGTTTCCGTAAGGGTTTTCTTGAGTTTCACACAAAATTTGATTCAGACGCGTTGCTGCTCTAACTCTGCCATTTCGAAATTCGCTAACTGTGCGGCACAACGCTCTACTCAATACAGCACTGACAAATAACTAACAGACACTTTCGGCAGTTACACATTAAACACAGGCGTGCGTAGGGATGCCAAACGATTTTCGCTCCAACACATCATTGGCGCAAAATTACAAATGTTCTTGAATTTTTATTAATCATTCGTGGGTGATATGTATGCAGAATGCGAGATAGTTATCTTTTGTTGGATGTTACACTGAAAGGTAAAAGTTATATTTTGCAATGTGTCGCAATGGGCTGCGTGTTTAAATTAATTTCTCGATTTAAAGAAGAACTAAGTTGTTATACCTGGACCGTTATATTACGGCTCTGCAGTCACTATCAGATAAAACAATGGCCATTAATTTCCGATTTTCGTGTAATTAAGGCTCTTTGGGACCTAGAAACTGAGTGCCACCCACATATAATGGATACTTGGCGTGGGAGGTTCGTTGATCCGAAGAAATCCAAGGTTTACTGCGCACATATGTGCCCTGCTGAAGAATAGTTCTTGTCGAAGTTTTACCTCATTTCTTTTATTGTCAGGCGACCAATAGCAATTGAAATCAATTTTATTTAGTAAAATCAACTTTATTCAGTTTCAATAGTAAATACTTGTCTTCAAATACACCCAAGTTCTATTTTGTTCATGTTATTTTCAAATGTTTCAGCATTTTGAAATTCTCATCAACTGGTTGGAAACTCAGTAAAAATCAAATGATTCTACAGATACATTGGCCAAAGGGTGCTAAACAAAGCGATGTGAAACCTCCTCTTAGAAATGTGTTCGAGCCAATGTGTGTGTTAGGTTGCATATTAACTGCACACTTCGCTTTTCCGAGCAAAACGTTTGACAGCAATATTATTAGTTGAAAGAGAGAGAGCAGCACATATGGAGGAGGGTCATACTGCGAAGCAGAAGCAGTGGTAAGGAAAGACGGTGAGGGAACAGAAAATTGGTAGGGAAAGGAGATGGAGATAAGGCCTGATGAAGTGGGATGGGTAGGGCGGTATTATCGTTCATAGGATGAGCTAAAGTTAGGACGGATTTCACTGCGAGGGAGAGGGGGCCGGTCGAAATTTCGTTGCATGAGGCTGTGGAGAGTATTGGGTGTAGTGTTGGTGCAGTGTGTCAGTATAGGCACAACAGAGTACTAGTAGTGGAGATCAGAGTGGAGGCAATAGTTCTATGTAGTCCAATTAGTGGCTAATTCAGTTTATTCAAAGGTGTTCATTGTGACTGAGGAGAGGTGGGAATTTGATGAGACGGTAAAGGATCCATGTGCGGGAAGGTAAAAGAATGCTGAAATCACTGTGGAGTGCATGACTTTCGAGGATATGGAGAGGCTGATAGCACTTAGATGGAGCAGGTAGCTGTGCAACATTTATATTGGAGAAGATGTGGTGAGTAAGGTTTGCTAGCTTTGGAGAATAGTGGAGTGGTGTAATCTCCAAGATAGGCCCGTTAGCAGTTTTGCATTTTAAGTCTATTTAGGACTTTCTGGTGGATGATTGGTAGGTGAACTTTCCAAGTTAACTGCCGGCCGAAGGTTAGTCAAAAATATTTTAGTCTGTTAGTGAACTGGATAGCACGGTTATAAATAGTGCGATAGAAAGGGAGCGGGAAATTGTGGATGGGGCAGCCTTTTAATTCTTAACTCTTGAGGAGCCAGAGAGTACACTGAGGGGTAAACTGATTAAGGTGGCTTTACAAGGATTGTTGGTTTTACTGAGGTAAAGACTAAACGGCCAGGGAAGTAGTGCCATCAGAGTACTGAAGGAGTTGAAGTGTTGGAGGTGGTTTAGATCTATTAGCAGTGTAGATGATATACAGGAGAGGAGAGAGGGAGAAGCCTTGGCACACACCTGTAGTCGGTTGGAAGTTACGGCGCCTTTTTTTAAATAGTGATAAAATGATAGACCATTAAATAAGAAGGATGTAACAACGTGGAAATAGTTAATTGGAAGCACACACGTCTGGATTTTGAGAAGGAAACCGGAATATCAAAAACAATCATGGTGTTTCTCCAGATCAGGGGATTCAGAGATAGTGTGTTTTTGGTCACTGAATTAGTGAGAAAGAAGACAGGTGAAATATGGGAGCTGGTCATCGGAGGAGAAGTTGGGATAGAAGTCACACTGATCAACAGGAAGGAGGTCCTTCATAATTTAACGTAACATTATTGGTAAACAGCAACCTGTCATTTAAGTAAAACCAGTGAAAACAGTCTCGATCGCACACTCATTTACTAATAGTATATCGGTTTCGGTTTCTGGTAGCAGGTCGTCTTGAGATAATACGCCATCCGACCGACGTTGATGGTACTTAGAACAGCAGTGCAGACCTCAGCAGCAAAACTGCTTGATATATGACTGTGCAATCGAGAGATGTTACTAATTTTAGAAAGCAGGGAGTTTTGATTCGGGTGTTGATGGATACCTCGGGAGAGGATGGATTCAAAGATCCTGCTAAACATTGAGATGAGACTGATGAGTCAGTGGAAAGTGTCATGGTTTCTTGCGGTTTGAGAAAAAGACTATTTTCGAGATTTCCATAGCTCAGGGTAATATCCTGTAGAGAGGATCGTTTATAAACGGTTTGAAGGGTGCCGAGAAAGGAGAGGGGTCATTTCTTTAGGTGTCGATAGCTGATGAGATCCTGAGCAAACGAAGTGTTACATCTTTTGTGAAATGCTTGTTTTACGTCATGTGCTGTGACTCGTGCTTTTAATTTTTTTTTTTTTTTTGTAATATGTTGCTCAAGTTGGGGTTCATGCACTGATGGAATAGGGAGTAATCAAAATGAGGCTCATGAGGAGTTGTGAATAAGCCGGATACATGGTATGCAAAATGGTCATCAGGTAGTTTCAGGTAGGGAGTGGTTGTTATGGAGAAGCGAGTAGCAAGCAAGGTATGGAATTACTGCCAGTGAGTCAATGTCATGCTTTCTATTACTTGAGAAGGGTACTGAGGGCCGTAGCAAACCTGGCGAATGATTCCAGCATTAATTTTTAGCATTTAACTAGCTACTCATGTATCTCTTTAATTATGTATGACGACCAAGAGTCCATAAGGGGGAGTGACATGAGGGATGGGATCCGAGGAGGAGGAGAAGTAGGAGGGTTTTCGGTAGTAGGAACGAAGGTCTGCTAAGAACTAGTGTAGGAAAAACGTGACATGACGGATATCATCAGGTTTTTAAGAAGTTAGCGGATGGCATCCACTTAATGTATCTATGTATTCTTAGTAGGCGTTCCACGTCGTGCGGGAACAGTCTTGGACAGTTTTTAGATAGTTACTGATATAGGGTGCATGGGGATGACGTAGTTGGGGGGATGGTGAGTAGAGTAGGTAGGTAAACACCTTCGGTTGGATCGAGGACTGCTGCGCAGGTGCGACAAAGGAGTTCGGGAGATGCTAATACGACATAGAGTCCTGTTAGTCTAAGGACGGGTGTACTGGGGGATGGAACTCCAGAGGTTGGCAAAAATATGGAAATGCCTTAAGGTGGCGGTATTGTATTTCACTAGAAACGTCACCTGTAGAATGTCCTTAATAAGCTGCAGGTGTCAGTCGTTATCATAAGAGTATTCTGTATAGCTGTGAGAGTATTATGTCGGAGCTATGTGAATACGAACGAGAACCAATTTTGGTGATCGTAAGGTGGGTGCGTCGGTAATCAAGGTAGCCAAAATGTTCGGTGTGTCAAGAGATACATGCAGGAAATGTAGGGGAACGTCATCCGCTAAGTCGCGGCGTTGAGTGATCGTGAGGGACGGTAACCGAGGAGAATTGGAACGAAAAAAGTCACGGTGCTGAACTGAGTGTCGCACTTGAGAACCATGTCAGCATGAAAACAATACGGAGGAAACTGCATAAGCAGATAATTGCAGTGCGAGCCAGAATTGAAAAACCAATAATCAGTGATGCAAATGGCCATTCAGGAAACGCGAGGCTATAAAACTTGGATTATGGAGCAATAAAAGAAAGAGATTTGGTCTCATGAGTCATGTTTCACACTGTTTCCAACTTCTGGCCAATTTTATGTCCCTGGAGAGGAACATGGCAGTGGTTCGGTGATGATTTGGGCAGCTATGTCGTGGCACCATACATATGCTGCGAGGTCGCATTGTTGCCAAGATTATATGAACAGTTTAGCTGATCAGGTACTTCCCATGGTACAAATGCATGTATAGTGATGCTATACCCCAAGACCCTACCCCCATGAACCATGGACCTTTCCGTTGGTGGGGGGATTGCGTGCCTCAACAATACAGATGGCCGTACCATAGATGCAACCACAACGAAGGGGTATCTGTTGAGAGGCCAGACAAACGTGTGATTCCTGAAGAGGGGCAGCAGCCTTTTAAGTAGTTACAGGGGAAACAGTTTGGATAATTGACTGATCTGGCCTTGCAACATTAACCAAAACGGCCTTACTGTGCTGGTACTGCGAATGGCTGAAAGCAAGGGGAAACTACAGCCGTAATTTTTCCTGAGGGCATGCAGCTTTACTGTATGGTTAAATGATGATGGCGTCCTCTTTGTTAAAATATACTGGAGGTAAAATAGTCCCCCATTCGGATCTCTGAGCGGGCACTACTCAAGAGGACGTCGTTATCAGGAGAAAGAAAACTGGCGTTCTATGGATCGGAGCGTGGAATGTCAGATCCCTTAATCGGGCAGGTAGGTTAGAAAATTTAAAAAGGGAAATGGATAGGTTTAAGTTACATATAGTGGGATTTAGTGTTCGGTGGCAGGAGGAACAAGACTTTTGGTCAGGTGAATACAGGGTTATAAATACAAATTCAAATAGGGGTAATGCAGGAGTAGGTTTAATAATGAATAAAAAAATAGGAGTGCGGGTAAGCTACTACCAACAGCTTAGTGAACACATTATTGTGGCCAAGATAGACACGAAGCCCATGCCTACTACAGTAGTACAAGTTTATATGCCAACTAGCTCTGCAGATGATGAAGAAATTGATGAAATGTATGATGAGATAAAAGAAATTATTCAGGTAGTAAAGGGAGACGAAAATTTAATAGTAATGAGTGACTGGAATTCGAGAGTAGGAAAAGGGAGAGAAGGAGGAATATGGATTGGGGGTCAGAAATGAAAGAGGAAGCTGTTTGGTAGAATTTTGCACAGAGCATAAGTTAATCATAGCTAACACTTGGTTCAAGAATCATAAAAGAAGGTTGTATACATGGAAGAATCCTGGAGATACTAGAAGTATCAGATAGATTATATAATGATAAGACAGAGATTTAGGAACCAGGTTTTAAATTGTAAGACATTTCCAGGGGCAGATGTGGACTCTGACCACAATCTATTGGTTTTGACTGTAGATTAAAACTGAAGAAACTGTAAAAAGGTGGGAATTTAAGGAAATGGGACCTTGAAAAACTGAAAGAACCAGAGGTTGTACAGAGTTTCAGGGAGAGCATAAGGGAACAATTGACAGGAATGGGGGAAAGAAATACAGTAGTGTGGGGCGGCGGGTGGAATAGTAGAATAAATGTTTTGTATTTATGCTGTTTGCCGTTCTCAACACTGGCTCTCTAACTACAATATTGGCAACCAGAAAGTGATTAGCAAAACGTGAAGCCTGTAATTAGAATTCCTAGTGGCCACTTCATCTGAGAAATACATTTATAGCTACAGCTTATAGCTCTGAGGAATTAGGAGATTGTCTGGGATTCATAATCAAAAACCATTCTCTCTAAAATGTTCATTATATTCTGAAAGTCACAGACCAAAAAGAATCCACACAATCCAACTACCAGAGCAGTTCAGAGTCCAATGCGGTGATGCCACTATAACTGTTCAAATTAAATGCTTAAGTGAATGCTCGCCATAATTTGATAATAATGTTCATCAAACGCCACGCTAGTAATGGTAGAATGTCTGTCCTGCGGCAGCACGTGAAAATACATCATACGCAAACTAAAGATAGATCATTAACGTCATCCCAAAATTAACTCTTCACTCGAAAACGATTTCATGGTTACGCATATCCCGAGTAACTTATTACTACATCCGAGGCTGTTTATATCAACGATACCGACGCGACGCGACTCCCGGCACAGGTGGTGCTCTAATCAGCGTCTGGAGAGAACTGGGGCCTTCCTTTTCTCGCACAGCGTTCTTACATATAAAGCTGCGGAGCGGACGGCTAAGGGAACGCCTGATCTAATATGCTCTCCCGACTAGCCGCTGGGCTAGTAATGCACCACTTTAAGTTATCGAATACATCATCACTTTCTTTGCTGATGGCCGATGAATCTCTCAATTTAATTGTGTGATCAGCACACAGATAAGTAATCATAATAAAAGTCTGATGTGGCTAAGTCAAATATTTTGGGCGAGATAATTAATTTAATTACACTACACACAGCAGACGAGCACTGAACTTGCTCTTTGGAGATACGCTGTAGCTACAGTTTTATAGTTATTCTGTTGAAACTTCTCACATTTTTATGATTATAGCGGATCTCCCTTCTACTTAAATTTAAACATCCCAGCCTTATTTATTCGCTTCCTTAATTTCTAAGACAAAAACCAGAAAATCGTGAAATTCAACTAAAATTTTAATTTGTGAGATCCAGAAAACTGTTTCTACTAAATTGTTATGCAAAAGGAATCTAAATAAGAATTTTTAAGTTTCTAGCTCTTTTCTGTTGCGCCAATGATTTTTACAGAAAACATCCAAATTTCGAAAATGGTTAAAGTTATTGAACTGATATCCAACACATATTGATTTTGTATTACTCCTGACATGCTAGAAACGTTTCAGGTTATTTACTTCATTTTAAAGTGTTGCGCAATATTTATAACGTCAGAGTTAGTTACAGCGGACTAGGCTGGCACACAATGGAAAGACCGATGTGAATTTTATAAGGCGTGAGTATGCTGCTTCCCTACATGACCCTCTACTTAATTTTTTTGAATGTAAATGAAAAAAATTAATTACAGAAAGGGAAGCAAGAGTACAGCTTAACTCCCTATGAAAATTAAAACTGAAATGTAAATATATAGATATATTAAAAGAAAACTTATTACCTACTTCAATTATTTAAATTGCTGGCATGTTCACTGCCTCTTAAGCAACATTATCACTCAAAATTTAAGCAAAATCAATGAAACACTTTGGCATACATATTGCCTTAGACATACAAACACATAAAAATATGTAAAATTATGAAAATCTTAATTCCATTAAATATTTTTACACACACAAATTCAAAGAAAATATCACAGTTATTCATGATACATAGACAGATAATTATATCTTAGCAGTCTTTTCTAAAAGTGAAAGAAAATTTCACAGATCATTACAATTTCATTTTTACACACGTCGATGTAGCCACTTTGGCTGGCGTTCTACACTTCCATTCACAAGGGTAGAGGAGGGGAAGTTGCTATAGTGTACGTCCTTCACGTTCACTCTAAATTACATGGGGAAAGGGGAGGGGTCACTGTGAGTTGTGTCCAAGTCACTCCACGCTTTCACGCAGCTACCAGGCTGCCATTATCTGGTTTGTCCTGTAGAACAAACAAAAGGAGTGCCTCAGACTCTGTTCACTTAATATCTAATGGTGGGTCACAATGAAATGGGGATATATACATTTTATCTTTCAATATGTTACTGGAACAAAGTTAACAGAACTTTTTCAATTTTACTCTCGCAGTTACTTAACTGTCATAAAATCGGTAAACAATTGGCTTAAAACGCCGTTAGTCACGTACTAGAGAAAATTTATGCTCAAGGCATACAATCATAAATCCTATTTAATCTCAATTTATTGTTTCTGGGCCGGAACACTGAACCAATGCTCAGTACATTCCTGACAAATCTGTATTTTATTTACTTAACTGACTCATCTTCGATTTCCTTATTCTTAGAGATAGTATGAATATATTTGATTAGCAGTTGTCTTCTCAGCCTCTTTGTACATGTGAGTAACTTGTGGTAATAGTTCAGTTCTGGGTGTTCAAAACACACTACATTTAGTTGACTACTAAATCCACTTATTGGTCCTCTGCTGATGTGTCAGTTCCACATCTGCAATTATGTACTTACTTCATCGAAGTGTATTTATGCTGAGCTATAAATAATGTTTCACGTCTGTCATTATGTTACTCAATTATGCTGCTAGTGTTTGTACTTATTTAACACTCACTCTATTAACATTTAACGCATAGGATAGCACATTTATTTCACATCTATAGTGTATTGCGGCTGATCGGTTTGCTCACGTTGCAATCCATTTCCACTTGATTGGATGCTGAAACTACAGGTAGTCTCTCTCGACCTACCACTAAAGTGCATTAAGTAATTATGGACGAGCGTAATGCTAAATTCCTTAAACCTATAGGACACCATGAGCTGCTCTGTCTCATCTAATATAAGGGTACCTATGGTCGCATTCACGCCTCCAACTCATAACCTCAATAAATGTAGGTGTGACACCGCACACCCAACACCTAAATAATGGCCAGCTCCAACCTTATAAATACTTCAGGGACGTGTCCTTCACGTCTCAACCACAAACACTACTCAAATCTATTACACTGCATTCCTTGCTACACAAGGTGAGTTCAGTTTTACAACTTATCTGTCTATTTTTCATAACACTAAGCACTCTCTCTTACTATATATTAGTTAGCTCTAATGCATACACTACGTCTCATTGCCACTTCAGATCCTGCTTATTGCAAAGAAGGAGTCGAAACTTTGGTGGATAGGAAAGATGAAGAATGAGTGAGACCTGAAATGGAAAGAAGATATTACACAGCTGGGACTGCACAGCTGCCACACTGTGTAGAGGTTACAGAACAATCTCCTCCCTACAGAATTCATTAGCTTAATGCTGGCTTGATAGTCATACCGGAAGATTTTAGTATTTGAGAGTAAGAGCCGAAATTTTGGTGGATAGGGAAGATGAAGAATGAGTGAGACCTGAAAAGGAAAGAAGATCTCACATAGCTGGGACTTCACAGCTGCCACACTGAGTAGAGGTTACAGAACAACCTACTCCCTACAGAATTCATTGGTTTCAGAAAATTTTGGTATTGGAAAGAAGAGGTCGAAATTTTTGTAGATAGGAAAGATGAAGAATGAGTGAGACCTCAAATGGAAAGAAGATCTCACACAGCTGGGACTGCACAGCTGCCACACTGTGTAGAGGTTACAGAACAATCTCCTCCCTACAGAATTCATTCACTACCTATGAATTTCTTTAGGTCGATCACGTTCCTGAGACCGAATAGCTTTTTACTCTTAGGGTACTCTAGCCTATTTGCATTGGCATGTGGTTTTCCTATGATCCTGAAAGGTCCTTGGTATACGAACATGAATTTCTTTGTTTCTGCAATTATTTTCTTTGATTTTTCCTTGGTTTTGACAAGGACTAACTGACCTATTTCAAAACTGGTGGGTACAGCTTTTGCGTCATGACGCTTCTTTCTTTCTTTCTTTCTAATGTTCTTTTCCTTATATTTGCCCTAGCCCTTAACTTCTTTTCGTCCATGGATATTTGCGTTAGAATAGGGAATTCTACCATATCTTCAATCACATTGTGGTTCTTCGCCAAACATCAATTCACAAGGCGCAAAACCAGTTGCATCATCCTTAAGTTGTTAATTACATTCTCAAAATATTTCATGTGCTCTGCCCAACTTGAGTGTTTCCGAGCACAATAAGTCCTGCAAAGCCTATTTAATTCTCTCATAATACGTTCGCTCATATTTCCTTGGGGGAAATACGCAGATATTTTCATATGTTTCACTCCGGCCTTATCCAGACATTCTTTAAATTTATCAGAAGTAAATTGAGGCCCATTGTCTGACAGGAAATTCTTGGGAACGCCAACGTTCACGAAGAAATCTTTTTCCAACTTTTCTACCAACGTTTTTGCATTTGCTCTTTTACTTGGGTATAGCTTAACGTATTTACTAAATCCATCCACAACAACAAAAACATGGTTGCACCCACCTCTTGAAGCAGGAAGAGGGCCAAAAAAATCACAAGCCAGTAATTCTAGGGTTTCAGTTGGCTCTACTGAATGCATATCCCCTTGTATTCTGGCGTTAGCAGCACGGACTTTCTGGCACACTACACAAGATGCTAGATGCTTGGCAACACGGCGGTACATGTTGTCAAACACAACCTTCTCTTTTAATTTGGCAATGCACTTCTCTGCACCGTAATGCCCGTACCTCAGGTGTACATAATCGATTAGTAAGTCTACATGTTGTGAGGGAAAGCACAGCTTCCACTCTGAAACTCCTACATTTTTCCTTCTAAACCGAATACCTTCATGCAGACAATAGTATTGCGAAACCTTAGGATAGTTCGCATTTCCTAAATAGCTCTTCACTAATTTCAGCTGGTTTTCTGAATTCTGCTCACGTCTAAAATTCTTAATCACCCTCTTTAATGCACTTTCTTCCTTTACTTTGTGCAACGCAAACATTCGTACTTCACTTAGGTCAGTTGCTATAATTCCCGCGTCATCACATAGCTCCGCACTTCTAGGTAACCCATCAGCTACCAGATTGTCTTTCCCTTGAATATATCTAACCTCAAGGTCAAACTGCTGGAGGTACAATGACCATCTTACCAAACGAGCATTCCTCAACTTACAGGTCTTTAAAAAGGTCAACGCCTTATGGTCACTGTAAACAATTATCTTGTGACATAACAGATACTGCTTAAATTTCTGTACCCCAAATACAATTGCCAATGCTTCCAGTTCTGAGATGCCATAATTTCTCTCTGCTGCCTGTAAAGATCGACTCCCCAAAGCTATAGTCTTGTGCACTTCTTGTTCATTCTCTATTTCTACTTGGAATATCTCCACAGCTATACCATAACCACAAGCATCAACAGACATACAGAATGGTTTTCCAAAATCAGAATGATGTAAAATAGGACTATTAATTAAAGATTGTTTAAGCACCTCGAACGCCTGTTGACATTCTGCTGTCCAAACCCAAGGGGTATTCTTTTTCAGCAGGAGGTGAAGACAGGGTGCATTAAAAGCCTAATCACTAACAAAACGCCTATAGAAGCCAAAAAGGCCGAACATCGATCTCAACTGCTTCTTGTTTCTGGAAGCCTCAAATTTTTCAATGACTGCTAGCTTGCATGGGTCAGGCAGAATACCTTTTCCACTTATCATATGTCCCAAGAAATCTATTTCCTCTTTAACGCACTCTGTCTTTTCAATCTTTAGTTTCATGCCACCTCTCTCAATAGCCTCTATCACTTCCTCTAATAAAACTATGTGTTCTTCCCAGGTAGGAGTTTCTATTAACAGATCATCTACGTAGACTGTTATTTTATTACTTAAGGCTGGTCCTAAAACATGGCACATCACACGTACGAAGGCACAAACAGAGATATTAAGTCCGAAAGGTACCACACGATATTGGTAACAAACTCCTTCGTACAAGAAAGCTGTGTACTTCCTTGAACTTTCCACCAGTGGCAAATTCCAATATCCACACGTGATGTCCGTAGAGGTTAAGAATTTTACTCCCTGGAACTTTTGCAATAACTCGTCCATGTTCTGCGGTCTATCACTTTCCGTAACCACTATTTCATTCAACCAACGAACGCCCAAGACCAATCTGACACTCCCGTCTCTTATTGGTACAACAACAAGAGGATTATTGTACTCACTGACCGCTTTTTCAATCACACCCCACTCTAGCATTCTCTATATCTCCTTTCGAACCGCCTCCTTCCTAGCTACATGTATTTGGTATGGCTTCCTGAAAAACACTTGGCCAGGTTTCACCTTTAATTGACATTCATAACCTTTGATCACGCCAGGTCGATTTGAAAATACCTTATGATGCCTTTTTAAAACCTGTGTCAGTTCTTCCTTCTGATTAGCTGAAATTTTATCGATTTCCTGCAATTTAGCTTCTATCTTGTCCAAAATAATTGCTTCTTTTCTTCTTCTGTGTTTAGCTTACTTTTACTAAGATCAACACCTTCGTCCCACTATCTCCTATTTTTCAGAACTCGTATAGGCAGCTCCCAAGTTTCATCATTAGTTACTACATGTTAAACAATAAAAGGTACCGTAATTACTCCGGTTATCGGCAAGACCAATTTCAATTGGCTTCTTTCAAAGTCAACAACACTCTGATATTTCGACAAGAAATCTATTCCAATTTAAACCTCAATACTGAGATTGTTTACAATTAAGCATGGATGATCAATTAAATTACCATTAATATCAAAGGACAGTAAAGCTTCTTGCTTTACCGTTGTTGACACCTTGCCAGTAGCACCAATTATTCTTAGTCCTGATACCCTCATTACTGTAAGCTTGTCCTTACAAAATGGTTCAAATGGCTCTGAGCACTATGGGACTTAACATTTGTGGTCATCAGTGCCCTAGAACTTAGAACTACTTAAACCTAACTAACCTAAGGACATCACACACATCCATGCCCGTGGCAGGATTCGAACCTGCGACCGTAGCGGTCACGCGGTTCCAGACTGAAGGGCCTAGAACCGCACTTGTCTTTACCAGGTAATGCATGAAAGAAGGACTGAGATATCGCACTGACCTCACTTCCACTGTCTAAGAGACAACGTACATTGATACCCAACATATTCACTATTATTATAGGGTGCCTTATTCTAGGTTGTACAGGTGGTTCCTCAAACTCATCCAATAGTTCCTTTTGCATTTGTCTCCAACTAAAGTGATGGACATCTGTCTTGATTACATTTAGGTCAAAGTGTGTAGGGGTTTCCTGAACTACATTTTCAGCTGCCTTTTCCAGTCGGTCTATTAATTTCAAATCGAAACACCGCATGACTTTATTACATTTAGTTTGCTGAACATGACCCAAATTACTGTAGTCTGAGCGATTCTGCGCCTCCAGACCGGGCATAACACTAGTTACAGCTAAACCACTTTCACTATTATCGTCGGGTTCTTCTCAAGTGACAACTGGTCACAGCCACTGGGTTCATCGACCCACAACAGGCTATCCTCTACATTCTCACTTACTTCCTGTCCTAAATTTATTAGTACATTATCAACATCCTGCACAGGCAATTTAGATAAGAGCACATCATCCTTATCGTAAATATAAGCATGAATTTCTTCTACTTCTTCACCTGACAATTCAGTATTTTGTAGCTCTTCCCTACCGTTACTCTGCTGCGCCTTCTCTTTCTCTTCCCACTTAGGAAGCGTCTCTAACACGGTATCTATCAACTACTGTGAGTGGTTTAATATTTCTGCAGCATCATTGGATGCTACCGACCCATCATCCGAAACCTCAGTTTGAGTATTCTGATCTGTCATACTAATTAGTATAATTACTGGCTTAGGAAAAGCAACCGCCAGGTGAGCGCCAGTATCCTCATCTAGTTTTCCAACCTATGCCTACTACTGTTACCTTTATTTGCATTATAGTTAACTGGCACAGCATTGCTTTCAACACTGTTGTTTACTTGCACATTTTTGTTAGGAACAAAATTAGTATCATTTGGATGCCATTGTTGGTTCTGGTAATTATTTCTCCAATTCCTACCTTTCTTAGGATGGCGAACACCTACTGTTCTGAAGCTTACATTGCCATTCTGCTCGTTCTTAAAATTACTACTAGTGTTTTTGGCATTTCTGTTATTACGTGCTTGTTCCTCATTGGTAGCCACACGCTCTACACCTTCCAAATATTCAATTAAACGATCCATATTGTCTCTAGGGGCAGATATAATTCTAGTTTGCCAGTACTATGGCAGTTTGGCTTCAAGACCTAGTATTATCATTTCAGGCTTTAGCTTATCGGCCAAATATGACAAACGTTTGATCCGTGACCTGGAAAACTCTTTATTAGATTCCTTGCCTGCATTGAAGCGTTTTCCACTCCAAAATTCTCTCAACACTTCATTTTGCTTATTGCTAGACCAATACTCATTAATGAAAGCTGTTTTAAATTCCGCTAATGTTTTGCACTTCAACATAAAGTCAGCTGACCAACGCATGGCGTCACCCGCTAAATGGCTTCTAACAAATGAGATTTTCTCCCGTTCAGACCAAGTTGGTGGAATCACATCTTCAAAATCGTTCCAGAAATCTAGCGGGTGGATATTTTTATCTGGATCGAACAGCAAGAACTGCCGACACCCGATAAAAGCAGCGTTTGCAGCTACAACTTTTTGCATACTACCATTACCAGAAGTTACTGAAGCTACTTTACTATCAATGTTAGCAATGTTAGTACTAATATTTTCTACTCTCATTTCAACATTATCTACTCTTTGCACAATACGAGCAGTATCACTTTTGATTGCGTCTACTTCTGCTTGACATATGTTTACCTTTATATTAACATCTTTAAACCTATCTGAGCACAGTTCAGATTCCGCCTCGATCTTTTCTGTTAACTTGTGCTCCAGCTTCGCATCTTCCATTTGAAAGTCTTTGCCAACCTCAGCAACTTCGGATTTTACTGTTTTATACATCTCAGATAACTGTTGAGCAACCTTTTTCTTAATATCATCATGGCTGTAATCAATTTTATAATTTAAACTGTCCAGATCCTCTTTCAACTTATTGCAGCCAGTCTTGAAGGAAGTTTCTAATTCAGCTTTATTGGATTCTAATTTATTGTCCATTGCCTCAAACCGTTTATTAAAATTGGTTTGGCTGGCCACAATCCTGTTATTTACCTCAATTATATTAGATTTTAACTCAGCTGTCATTCTAGCATTACTGGCTGACAATTTTGCATTACTGGCAGCTATTGCTTGTAGTATTACATTTAAATCAATAGATTCAGTATCTTTGGGTTGCTCACTAACTGGCTTTTTATCACACTCGGGGGACGAAAAACTAGCTCCAACACCAGAATCTTCAAAACTAAATGAAACTTCCGATTGATCAGTCACATCTAACTTCTCCTTTTTAAACTCTACCATCTCTGATGACTGTTTCATTTTTAATTCATCAGAGAATCTATCATCCAATAACTTAACACTTTCTGATTTCTGCTTTACTACAGGGGTCTCTACTATTGAATCGTTGCCCTTTTTCACACTACTGTCAGGAGACACTAGTTCGGATTTCACTTTAACATTACTATTTTCATGCATATTTACGCTTGAACCGTTGTCTGGATTTACAGTTACTTCAACAGACATAGGTCCTGATATAGGTTTAACTTCCGTTTCCTTTTGCGGTTCCATCGCCGACAGTCTTTTAGTGCAGGTTAGTAAAAGTTTTCACAGCCTTTCACTTAGTTCCTTCTGCACGACGTACGGCATTGCCGGTGCGGCGTACCAGGATTACTGATGTGACGCGGCGCGTTGAACTGCAGACGGCACCTCGACAACTGCTGTGTTGTGGGCGTAATCCAATTGCGTCGTCCACATGCACACGTAACACTGTCTATCACTGTTCCATTTCCCAGTTGCGTGTTGCATTTCACTTCCGAATCCGAATATTTAAAAATCACTTTCACTTTTACTCAGTTTGATTCCCGGCCGATGCACCATATGTGGGGTGGTGGGTGGAATAATAGAATAAATGTTTTGTATTTATGCTGTTTGCCTTTCCCAACACTGGCTCTCTAACTACAATATTGGCAACCAGAAAGTGATTAGCAAAACGTGAAGCCTGTAACTAGAATTCCTAGTGGCCACTTCATCTGAGAAATACATTTATAGCTACAGCTTATAGCTCTGAGGAATTAGGAGATTGTCTGGGATTCATAATCAAAATACCATTCTCTCTAAAATGTTCACTATATTCTGAAAGTCACAGACCAAAAAGAATCCACACAATCCAACTACCAGAGCAGTTCAGAGTCTAATGCGGTGATGTCACTATAACTGTTCAAATTAAATGTTTAAGTGAATGCTCGCCATAATTTGATAATAATGTTCATCAAACGCCCCGCTAATAATGGTAGAATGTCTGTCCTGCGGCAGCACGTGAAAATACGACATACGCAAACTAAAGATAGATCATTAACGTCATCCCAAAATTAACACTTCACTCGAAAACGATTTCATGGTCACGCGTAGCCCGAGTAACTTATTTCTGCATCCGAGGCTGTTTATATCAACGATACCGACGCGACGCGACTCCCAGCACAGGTGGTGCTCTAATCAGCGTCTGGGGTGAACTGGGGCCTTCCTTTTCTCGCGCAGCGTTCTTACATATAAAGGCGCGGTGCGGACGGCTAAGAGAACGCCTGATCAAATCAGCTCTCCCGACTAGCCGCTGGGCTAGTAATGCATCACTTTAAGTTATCGAATAAATCATTGCTTCCTTTGGTGATGGCCGATGAAGCTCTCAAATTAATTGTGCAATCAGCAGACAGGTACATAATCATAATAAAAGACTGACGTGGCTAAGTCAAATAATTTGGGCGAGATAATTAATTTAATTACACTACACACAGCAGACGAGCTCTGAACTTGCTCTTTGGAGATACGCTATAGCTATAGTTTTACAGTTATTGTGTTGAAACGTCTCACTTTTTTATGATTATAGCGGATCTCCCTTCTACTTGAATTTAAACATCCTAGCTTTATTTATTCGTCTACTTAATCTATCTTGCTTCCTTAATTTCTAAGACAAAAACCAGAAAATCATGAATTTCAACTAAAATTTTAATTTGTGAGATCCAGAAAACTGTTTCTACTAAATTATTACGCAAAAGGAATCTAAATATGAATTTTTAAGTTTCTAGCTCTTTTCTGTTGCGCCAATGATTTTTACAGAAAACATCCACATTTCGAAAATGGTTAAAGTTATTGAACTGATATCCAACACATATTGATTTTGTATTACTCCTGACATGGTAGAAACGTTTCAGGTTATTTACTTCATTTCAAAGTATTGCGCAATATTTATGACGTCTGAGCTAGTTACAGCGGACTAGGCTGGCACACAATGGAAAGACTGATGTGAATTTTATAAGGCGTGAGTGTGCTGCTTCCCTACAGTAGAAGAAGAAGGGGTAGCTCTGAGGGATGAAATAGTGAAGGCAGCAGAGGATCAAGTAGGTAAAAAGAAGAGGGCTAGTAGAAATGCTTGGGTAACAGAAGAAATATTGAATTTAATTGATGAAAGGAGAAAATATAAAATTGCAGTAACTGAAGCAGGCAAAAAGGAAATACAAATGTCTCAAAAATGATATCGACAGGAAGTGCAAAATGGCTAAGCAGGGATGGCTAGAGGGCAAATATAAGGATGTAGAGGCTTAACTCACTAGGGGTAAGATAGATACTGCTTACAGGAAAATTAAAGAGACCTTTGGAGAAAAGAGAACCACTTGTATAAATATCAAGAGCTCAGATGGAAACCGAGTTCTATAACAGAGAAGGGAAAGCAGAAAGTTGGAAGAAGTATATAGAAGGTCTATACAAGGGCGATGTACTTGAGGATAATATTATGGAAATGGAAGAGGATGTAGATGAAGATGAAATGGGAGATATGATACTGCATGAAGAGTTTGACAGAGCACTGAAAGACCTGAGTCGAAACAAGGCCCCGGGAGTAGACAATATTCCATTAGAACTACTGACGGCCTTGGGAGAGCCAGTCCTGACAAAACTCTACCATCTTGTGAGCAAGATGTAAGAGACAGGCGAAATACCCTCAGACTTCAAGAAGAATATAATAATTCCATTCCCAAAGAAAGCAAGTATTGACAGATGTGAAAATTACCGAACTATCAGTTTAATAAGTCACAGCTGCAAAATACTAGCGCGAATTCTTTACAGACGAATCGAAAAACTAGTAGAAGGCGACCTCGGGGAAGATCAGTTTGGATTCCGCAGAAATGCTGGAACACGTGAGGCAATACTGACTCTATGACTTATCTTAGAAAATAGTTTAAGGAAAGACAAACCTACATTTCTAGTATTTGTAGACTTAGAGAAAGCTTTTGACAATGTTGACTAGAATACTCTCTTTCAAATTCTAAGGGGGCAGGGGTAAAATACAGGGAGCGAAAGGCTATTTACAATTTGTACAGAAACCAGATGGCAGTTATAAGAGTCGAGGGGCATGAAAGGGAGGCAGCGGTTGGGAAGGGAGTGAGACAGGGTTGTAGCCTGTCCCCGATGTTATTCAATCTGTATATTGAGCAAGCAGTAAAGGAAACAAAAGAATAATTCGGAGAAGGAATTAAAATCCATGGAGAAGAAATAAACATTGTGATTCTGTCGGAGGCGACAAAGGACGTGGAAGAGCAGATGGATGGCATTGACAGTGTCTTGAATGGAGGATATAAGATGAACATCAACTAAAGAAAAACGAGGATAATGGAATGTAGTTAAATTAAATCAGGTGACGCTGAGGGAATTAGATTAGGAATTGAGACACTTAAAGTAATAAATGAGTTATGCTATTTGGGGAGCAAAACAACTGATGATGGTTTAAGTGGAGAGGATATAAAATGTAGACTGGCAATGGCATGGAAAGCGTTTCTGAAGAAGAGAAATTTGTTAACATCGAGTATCGATTTAAGTGTCAGAAAGTCTATCCTGAATGTATTTGTGTGAAGTGTAGCCATTTGTGGAAGTGAAATATGGACGATAAATAGTTTGGACAAGAAGAGAATAGAAGCTTTCGAAATGTGGTGCTACAGAAGAATGCTTAAGGTTAGATGGGTAGATCACATAACTAATGAGGAGGTATTGAATAGAACTGGGGAGAAGAGGAGTTTGTTGCACAACTTGACAAGAAGAAGGGACCGGTTGGTAGGACATGTTCTGAGGCATCAAGGGATCACAAATTTAGCATTGGAGGACAGCTTGGATGGTAAAAATCGTAGAGGGAGACCAAGAGATGAATACACTAAGCAGATTCAGAAGGATGTAGGTCGCAGTAAGTACGGGGAGATGAAGAAGCTTGCGCAGGATAGAGTAGCATGGAGAGCTGCATCAAACCAGTCTCAGGACTGAAGACAGCAACAACAACAACAACAACAACAACAACCCCAAGACAACAGGATCGTTGTTCACTCAACTTGCACTGTCTAGGACTGTTTTTGTGAGATCGAGAGTGAACTTTCGCGTCTCCTCTTGCCACCAGTCACCACATCACAATATTATTGTGGTCTGTTTTGGAGAGGAGTATGTGCGATGTCTATTGATCTACTTAGGGCATAAATACGTGTGCTCACTATGCACCTCCATCATAGTTATCTGAACATGCCGCTAGTTTTGGATGAATGCAGTGTAACACATCCCTTGAAAACCATTCAGGACCGATAGTTATCCATTCTGAGACGACTGGAAGCTGTTTTGAATGCAAACGTATTTCCTACACTGTATTAAGTATGGTATGTGTTGTGTTTTGGCTGTTACCAAATCTTTGTCCACCTGCTGTGTGTCACTTTGGAGGGGATCGGTAACCTGACGCCAGCACTGTGGTTCTGCAAGGCTCCTGCTGTGGGTAAGACCAGCAGTAGTGATACAAGTGGGAAAAGCACTGCCTATGTGGGTGAGGAAATCAGAGGATGGGATGTTGCGGTCGGATATACGTCTTAACACAGGTAATAGTTAGGATTTAGAACAAGGTTATGAGATTATGATTGGAGCGTTGAATATGAGTTGTGGCTAAAAGATATTTTTACAGTGATCAACTGCAACCCTATCTCGGGCCATTGGAAGGGTATTATCAGTATGACGTAGGATATAGGGAAAGGGTCAGATGATATGATGGTGTTGAAAGAACGTTTCATTAGAAGATGAAGACATGGAATTTTTTTTTGGGGGGGGGGGGGGAGGCGGTACGATGAAAAGGGTGAGGAGTTTTTCGTGATGTTGAGGGGTGGAGAGAGTTTAAACTAGGGATCAAAAAGAGAGTTTTGAAGCCGTTGGAAGGTGTGTGCTCCTAGGAAGAGAGAGATATTTTGGAGGACGATGCTTAGGAACCTGATGTCTTCTGCGGTGGAATGTGGAGAACATGACAACATTTACTGTTTTTAACTTATTGTTGTTTTGTCCTCCTCACACTACATGAATGGGGGGATTTGCTGTGAAAAATACAAAATTTCGCTCTCCAGTCAAGAGCATTAAAAAAGATGGAAACAAATGTTATTAAAAAGTGAAATCAGAAGGAGCTTCTTCGCAGAAGAGCTTCTGTAAAGTTTGGAAGGTAGGAGACGAAATACTGGCAGAAGTAAAGCTGTGAGTACCGGGCGTGAGTCGTGCTTCGGTAGCTCAGATGGTAGAGCACTTGCCCGCGAAAGGCAAAGGTTCCGAGTTCGAGTCTCGGTCGGGCACACAGTTTTAATCTGCCAGGAAGTTTCAACTTTCAAAAAGTCAAATGTTTACAGGTGTTTTAAACATTAAAAAAATTATGTTGTCGTTTACATGAAAACATTAAGACAGATGTTTTGTACTTAAAATCAAATAACTAAAAGATTAAAAACGGAAGTGTATATATTTAAAAACACTTCGCAGAAAAAGTGACGTTCTTCTAAGGACAACAAAGTACTTTCAGCTAAAGGCTGAATTATCTTCACTTGGACAGAAATATTTGGGGAAAAGAGAACATGGTATACTGGGATTAGGGGTATGGGTAGCTAGCAGATTATGGACATGAACATAGGTGTTAGGCTGGATACTGAGATCACAGAACAGGGGAAGAGGTCTGTATCAAGAGAGAATTGATGGTGAGAGATGGAGAGGAAAAAGGGGAAACCTAATGTGAGTGGGGTAGCTAGGGTAAAGCTATAGCTGTTAGGATGGATAAATACCAGGACGGATCTCATTGTCTGGGAGAGGCAGTCGGTTGAAATTTCGTTTGCAATGAATATGGAATGTATGTAAGTGTAGAGACGGTGGTGTTATGTTCGTAAAGGTGCAGCAGTACACCGGAGGAGAAACAATAAGTTGTTGGGATCTACATGTTCCAGTCACATTAATGCGACCACCGCCTACGTTTGGTGTCAACATACAATAACCAAGCGTGGACAACAGTTGATAGAAGGTATATAAAGCGTGTTGGACGGATGCGAAAAAACAATCCAGTCAATGTTTTAATGCGGAAACGGGCGATTTATCTGAGGTCCAAAACGGCTAGATCATTGCCTTTCTGGCCAAGGGTGGAAGCATTTCAGAAACGGTAAGTTTGTAAACTGTTTGCATGCCACCATGATTAAAGAACAGCGTGCATCGCAAAATGACGCTATCCAAAATCGGCGTTGATAGAGTTGTGGTGCACCATGGGACATAGCTGACAGGTGTAAGTGGCAGCTGTGCTACTGTTGTACAGATAATAGACCACATAAACTAAGGGGCTACCAAAAGCGCCTCTTCAATGAACATGCACCGAAAGTTGGTGCTATGGGCTTCTGCAGCGGGCGCCTGGTTCGTGCACCAATGCCAGCTGCTGTTCGTCTGTGACTAACGCTAGAATTTGCATAGCAGTACGGCAACTGGATGTCCACTGATGGGCGACAAGTATTCTTTTAAATGTATCACTTTTACACTCCATCTGACTGATGGCCGTTGGCGTGTACGGCGAGAAACAACAGTCATCGGAAGGATCCAGGCCGGAGGAGGTAGCATTATGGTCTGGGCAATGTTTTCTTGGCATTACCTAGGTCATCCTCCATTCTGAAAGGCACCACAGATCTATATAAGTATTATCTATCGTTGGGGACTATGTCCACCCCAACATGCAGTTTACTTCTCCTCGGCACGATGCCATCTACCAGCGGGAAATGCAACATGCCACACACCTCGCAGTTTAAGTGCGCGGTTTGATGAGCACCATAATGTTTACCGTACTCTCCTGGCCACCAAACTCTCCAGTAGAGAAACTGTGGGATCACCTCGATCGGGCTGTTCACGCCATGGATCCTCAACCGAAAAACCTATCGCAGCTGGCCATGGCACTGAAGTCAGCATGGCTCCACATTTCTGTCACTACGATCCAGAACCTCACTGAACCCCTTCCTGTTGCGGTCGGCGCTGCCAAAGGTGGTTATTCCAGCTTTTGACAGGTGGACAGTGGACAGTGTAATTTGCGTTTAGTGTGGGGTATGACGAGGTGCTAGATGTGGCTAAGGAGAGGTGGGAATTTGATGACGTGGTAGGGGATCCACGTGGGGAAAGGTAAATTGAACGTTAACGCAGCTGGGTTCCTCCCTATAGCAATCATGTCTGCAGTGCAAATGTGGGCTCTAACTGTACAACAAAGAAACCTCTAGAAATACACATACATTAAAAAAAGTTTTGCATCACCTCTATTCCGAGAGTTCCGAAACCTGTATAGAAAATTGGAATACAGATCAACATAAACATCATTTCAACCCTTTTTATTGCTCATGAAAACCACACGTTGCATGTTGTACGACCAAGCAGCAAGACCCTCAGAGGTGGTGGTCCAGATTTCTGTACACACCGGTAACTCTAGTACTCAGTAGCACGTCATCTTGCATTAATGCATGCCTGTATTCGTCGTGGCATACTATCCACAAGTTCATCAATACACTGTCGGTCCATATTGTCCCACTCATCAACAGTGATTAGATTGGTTGGTGGATCACGTCGTCCATAAACAGCCCTTTTCAATCTATCCCAGCATGTTCGTTAGGGTTCATGTCTTGAGAACAAACTGGGCACTCTAGTCGAGCGATGTCGTTATCTCGAAGGAAGTCATTCACAAGATGTGCACGATGGGGGCGCGAATTGTCGTCCATGAATGCCTCGCCAGTGTGCTGCCGATATGGTTGCACTATCGGTTGGCGGATGACAGTCATTACGGAGCTTCCATGACCTCCGGCGGCGTACGTCGGCCCCACATAATGCCACCCCAAAACAGCAGGGAACCTCCACCTTGAGGCACTCGCTGGGCAGTGTGTCTAAGGCGTTCAGCCAGACTGGGTTGCCTGCACATACGTCTCGAACGATTGTCTGTGTGAAGGTATATGCGACACTCATCCTTGAAGAGAACGTGATGCCAATCCTGAGAGGTCTATTTCGCATGTTGTTGGGCCCATCTGTACCGCGCTGCATGGTATCGTCGTTGCAAAGATGGACCTTGCCATGGACGTCGGGAGTGAAGTTGCGCGTCCTGCAGCCTATTGTGCAAAGTTTCAGACGTAACAAGACGTCTTGTGACCGCCCGAAATGCATTATTCAACAAGGTGGCGTTGCTGTCAGGGTGCCCCCGAGCCTTAATATGTAGGTATCGGTCATCCACTGCAGTAATAGCCCTTGGGCGGCCTGAGCGAGGCATGTGATCGACAGTTCCTGTCTGTTTGTATCTCCTCCATGTCCGAACAACATCGCTTTGGTTCACTCCAAGACTCGTGAACACATCCTTTGTTGAGCGCCTTCCCTAGCACAAAGCAACAATGCGGACGCGATTGAACCGCGGTACAGAGAACAGAGCCGTGTACCTCTTCCTAGTGGAATGATTGGAACTGATCGGCTGTCGGACCTCCTCCGTCTAATAGGCGCTGCTCATGCATGGTTGTTTACATCTTTCGATGGTTTTAGTGACTTGTCTGACCAGTCATAGGGACTGTGTGTGTGGTACAATATCCACAGTCAACGTCAACGACAACGTCAGTGAATAGCGGCTAGGAGGATCAATGTGTTCAGCTATAAATACTGAAGTGAAGGAACGGTAACTGAGACCATCATTTAGTACAAAATGTTCCGTACGAGGAACATCACATAACAGTGAACTCTTTCGCACGATGGAGATGAGTAGAAATCATAAAATGAAATTCATAAAATGTGCGGTAATGTCGACAGGGAAGGAAAGAACATAGCCTTGTAACAAACTCACAAAGTCAGTCAAGTGAATTAAGTACACACTTTCGCTTCGGACATTTCTGTAACGTTCAGACGATATTAGGAAAGCACATGCGGCTAGGCCATCAACTGCCACGAGGTCCGTTGTGTTCTAACTGAAAAAGTGCCTACTCCTGTGTCACACTAACGTCTCGCCTCACTCTACTGTCAGAGCTTACCAGCTTTGAGAAGTGAGAACATGAGTTGTGACCTCAGCAACTGCAGACGGCAGCTGCACTGGAAAAACAGTGACAGCCCACATGGACCAAGCATTTCTCACTTCGGACTCTGTCACCCAAAGAAAACTTCCATGACCCAGCCGCGTCCGAACGTAAAATATTGTTTTCATCTGAGTGCTGGCCAAGAGTCTGTACAGCTTCGCAACCCGACCGAGTGTACTTTATTGTTTTACTTTCTGTCAAGAGTGTTGTTCAACTTCGCGTCCCGTTCAACAGAAAATTTGCGCTGATAACATTGCTTTTGAGCGTCCTATACATAGCACCAGCCCACATATCACCAAGTGAAACGTTAAAACGATGTTGCACTGAGCTATCTGCCACAAAAAATCACTGATCGCCCAATCATACCGAATATTAGAAACACCACCAATGATAGGCTCTGTAGCAAACGATTGCCTCACTCTTCCGAAAAGTTATTTATTACGTGACCGGCAAACTACTCTTCTAATACAAAAATATTGTAAGAGTTTGGTGCTAGACCCCCAACACTGGAAATGAAAGTAGCTTGGACAAGTCCAAAAGACCGTGAGTACCACATTTCTGAAAGACTATGACAACTACTCCCACTCGGAATAATTTTTAGTAATAACGCGCGAACAACGACAATGCGACATCACGGGTCACATGCTCTTGTCGATAACTTAAGAGTGTTTGGCCAGGAAGGCGGAGGCGAAATTCAGGAGCGGGCCTAATGGCAGATAGTTATCTTAAGCCCCTTCATCCCCTTGTAGACGGACCAGACTGCTACCAAAAGTTTCAGATGCATGCTCTTTCGCATCAGCCCGGTTCCAGCCACGAAAATCGCTTCCTAAGCCTAATAAGCAAGCGACTAAACTACTACCTCCAGAACATTGTATCTGCAGCCTGCACAATGGCAGAGAGTTCGGCGACGCGGCGTCACACCCGATAAGTCCACCCGTGCATTCCACACCGAGCGTGACTGACAAAAGCGTCTGCGCTACTGACCACCCACAGTAATGGTGACGCTTTTAACTGAGGAATCAGGTAAGCTGGCGACTCTGCACTCTCTGCAGCCCAGGAACGCCTTGGCACCAGTGCCCGGTCGAGCGCCGCATCAAGACTCAGAAAAACATCACTCATCACTCAGCCCCAAATGAAAACCAGCGCGCAATTAATGGAACAATGTTTTCTTCTTTTTGTTTTTTTTTTGAGTAATCTCCGAAGCCGAGGATCTCTTTATCTTTCAACTCAGTAACTAGTACTCTTAATGAGAATGAAACTGGAATGCTGCCTTAAGCGTGACGTATTTCGGCATATGCCCCTGTGCATACTGACTCAGTTACGTGTGGATTGTAATATACCCTGTCAGTCCTGAATGTTTACACACTGGGTTAATAAATAAGAGGGAATAGTTAAGAAGGTGGCTTTGTGCCATGGAACTTCGGCTGCTCAAACCAGACTCTGAGAAATAGTACAGAGGAACTTTACTAAAACATTAATATTGGATCTATGTGTTTTGTTACCAAAATTCTCATAAGAAAACCTTCATAGAGAAGATAATATGGTCAGATTCCGCAGCAGGAAGTGATTATGAATGAGCCGTTATACAAAGTTCATGATGCTTCAACTCCATTTAAATACGGAAGCAACACCCAATGGGTTTCCTAGCACTTATTCCCAGATTTATAAATTATCCCACTTTTCACAGTGATAGTAACCCTATAATACTAACAGGTCATATGGCTCGAAAATGAGCCCAGCTCAGAATTATTCCACCATTTTAGTGTGAACCCTACATGTAGTCTCTATCGTTCTGTATGCACACATCTCTGTATTATAATTTTCTGCATAGGACTCCCTGCACTCTCATTTTAAAATATTTACTTAATACCAGTAATAACAGTACTAAAATCTGAAACCAAAAACAATATAACTAAAATCCAAAATTACAGTACAATTCATTCAGTCATAAATTTAAAAGTACGGTCACAAAAGACATAAGGATCATCAAAACACAAAACAACCATTTACGTAACTTGCGAGCATTGGCGAACTGGCTCATGCAGTTACATTGTTTGCCACCAGCGTGGTATGTTTCCAATTACCTAGCCGCTGCTACTTGTTCGGGCCTTTGTGTTTACTGTCCACACCGATAACGGGTAGTTCACGTTTGCTTCATCTGAGACAGAGACCTACACGATAGACTCGTGCTGCCCAGCAAAATACCAAAAATCATATGAAGTCCCATAACACAGCATTCCACAGCGAAAATGATTTGATGCCAAAAATGTACCATAACTCAGTCCACACATCACCATACTGTGGACTTTATACTCGCACACAGTATACGCACTAGCTCGGTAGTAAAGTCCGTTCCGTTATGTGCGTTCTGCAATACTTAGGAGGCCACAAGACAAAGGCCACCTGTACCACCCATGAGTTTGCGGCAAAACACAGTGACAACATGCAAGGAATAATGTCAGTCCAGAGGAGCACTATGGGACTTAACATCTTAAGTCATCAGTCCCCTAGAACTTAGAACTACTTAAACCTAACTAACCTAAGGACGTCACACACATCCATGCCCAAGGCAGGATTCGAACCTGCGACCGTAGCAGTCCCACTGTTCCGGACTGCAGTGCCTAGAACCGCACGGCCACCACGGCCGGCCGTGATCCAACAGCAATCCCTACAAAATTCCATTTGCTGTTCTGTGACACCGTTTGTCGTAGTCCCACATGTTAAACACACGTCCCGGTACATCCTGGGCCATATACAGCGCGCACTGGCTGGCTATCGCTGCACGGTCCCCCATGCATGTAACAACCGTCCTAGCTGCCGCCGCCGTCCTCCTCCCAGCCATGCCCTTGGTCAGTTGTTAATTACGTCATCCACACTTCTTATACACAACATACAGTGACCTATCTGGAAAATTTTTATTCAAGATGATGAAGATGATGGCGCAATCTTAAATTTTAAAGTTAGGCAAAATGACTTAATTCTGAACTGATCGTTTTTCCTCCAGCACATCTTCTGCCTACAAATTCAGCAGACTTTGCTACAGTTTAACTTATATACTCAGGAGACGGATACACAGAAAGAAAGAAACGTCTGAAAAAGAAAAGGGAGTAAATTCAGAGGTCAACCTATCGTTGATATCGGTGTCAGTAGACACAGAAAACTAGTTCAGTTGCTTGATAGAAGTGTGGTGGGAAAAACGTAAAATGGTATTTCAGAAACCATCTCTGCTCTCGCACGAAATCATGGATGTCCTAAATCAGCAACCAAGTCCGAATGCAATGTGTCAGCCAGTTGCCCAGCTCATTCGAAGTCATACCCTATTTATGGAAGTGAAAGTGGTCGATTCGAAGGCTGAACTTAATAATGCTCAACTAGGAATGGTCCCATGATCTTGCTTCCATAACACTTGTGGACAGGATAAGTTGTAGAATAAACTACGGTTGAGGTGCAATCCCAATCAAATTCCAACAACATAAAGTGCTGTAAGAGGTGAAATACATTGCAAATGAAAGAAACTATCTTAAAACCTGTCGTTAAGCGATATAAAAACCTTCATATTTGTAACTGATACTTGTTTACTTATCCGGCTTTCTTTTTACTGCGTAGGACAGTGACTTCACTGCTAAATGGTTCAAATGGCTCTGAGCACTATGGGACTTAACATCTGAGGTCATGAGTCCCCTAGAACTTAGAACAACTTAAACCTAACTAACCTAAGGACATCACACACATCCATGCCCGAGGCAGGATTCGAACCTGCGACCGTAGCAGTCCCACGGTTCCGGACTGAAGCGCCTAGAACCGCACGCACTGCTAAGTGCGCATATGTTTCCAATCATCTATTCCTCCGTATATAACAGTGTCGCTGTTGAGGACGAATGTTGTCTAAAAGAAATGCACTAGACGGTATCACGTCCGATAGCCTATGTCTTCATGTCCACAGGTTAATCATTGTTCATTACCAGGTTTGTGTAAATGAAATTTTAATTTATGTAACTCTGTGGAAAAAGGAAGTGGTTTGTAGGCGCTGTTGTAACAACCCTTTACGCTTCATGTTAGTTAGGATTTAAATGAATCATTTACCTAAAGCTCTCTGGTGTGCGTGAAAGGCATGTACTCCGAAGGTTAGATGAAATCCGTGAAATGTAAATGCTGCTATAATCGAATCACCCATATTCAGTGCTTTTAGCAATGACAATAAGAAACAATTTTGGTTAAAGTAAAAAGAAAATAAGGAATGAAATGAAATGGCAGTAGTCAGCAAAATTAATAAAAAAATAAATTATGAATTTAGGTAAGAAATAAGGAAAATCAACCCTTGCCATATCATTACGTGAACAAACTTACTGTTTCTGTATTTAGTGATTTGTATTACTGGCAAATTAAAGTACGAATACTTTGTCTGTTATCAGGTCACGAGGTAACCATTCAAAGTCAATGAAATTTTGTTGTTCTCTGTTCATTATTAAATTGAATGCATGCCTTACGCCTTAACTGTAAAGCAATTGATCACTGTAACATATCCCTTTGATAACGTATTTATTGTTGAAAAAATACACAATAAATATATTTAACTGAATCTTATTTTGTTAAGCACAGCTTTTCAAATTACTGTCAAATTATTAGGTGTAAACCCTTTTCCGTTTTGCAGTTAGTTTAAACTTTAATTGTTGTTTCTTCTCTCAGCACAGAAAAACGTTGCTCACTGCTAAGTTATTTTATTTGACTTAAATCTGTTATAGAAAAACGTTGCAATTGGCTCTCATTTATTAAGATTTTATCGAGTCAGTTGTAACTGATGGGATGCAACCCATTTTGGTGAACTGATAATCAACATTTTAAAATATCTTGCTATTATTAACTAAATTAACAAGAAGCTGGCTAGCCGTATGTAACTCTAATCAAACAACAAGTTAGATCTTACTTCGTGTTGAATCCTTATCGATGCATGTAAGGCGTTGTTCGTTGTCAATGTGTGACACAGACTCTTGTTCCTGTACAATAAATTAAATTGGACAGACTGTTCTCTTCATGTTAACTGATATACTGCTTACAGTGACTGTACTGTACCCGCTTAATGCCGCCTACTCTGCCTGGCCAAACTAAACTTTCGCCAAGCTATTAAACAGTTCAGCAGCGGTGCCATACGACCATGTCTCGATACACACGCCGCGTCGCTACTCTCTCCACCGTTCTCTGTATGTGACCCGATTCAACTGTTGACATCTCTTCACCGTCGCACTTTCAGCGATAAATGCGACAGCAATTTGACTGTGCTCTTTGACAATAACGCATAACCC
The DNA here is from genome assembly GCF_021461385.2 of Schistocerca piceifrons. Lineage (NCBI taxonomy): Eukaryota > Metazoa > Arthropoda > Insecta > Orthoptera > Acrididae > Schistocerca > Schistocerca piceifrons. The sequence continues at coordinate 724,327,176 of NC_060138.1, forward strand.
TGACCAAGCAAGCGTGTTTTGATGCAACGAGCTTACATTTAATAACATTAAAAAGGAAAACACTTAGTGATGTTCCGCAAAATTGTATTTATTTGGCCACGAACCGGATTTTGGCTTCTCAGGCCATCTTCAGGTGACACCTGAATGTCACGAAGCACAGATAAACATGATGAGCGATTTACACAGGTATTATTTGTAGAAAAGATACAAAAATGACAAAGTGTTTAATAGGAAAATATTACAATAAATACGTTAACTAGAAAGGGGGGTGAGCAAAGCTCTTAAGTGGAGATACATATAAGAAGAGATGATAAATAAAATTAACTTACAGTTTGAATCTAGTATTTGTAAGAAAAACTTAGTTAATAAGGGGGAAAATGGAAATTTAAACAGGTCATTTAATACTGGGCTGGTATTCTTTCTTATGTGTTTGTTTTTTGACACAATGTAAAACTTTACGTTCTACATCATACGGATGGTTTTCTGCAAAAAAGATGATTATCTTCACATTCTACATCATGAGAACGGTTTTCTGCTCCAAGATCATCATCTGTTAGCGGAAAACCATCCGTATGATGTAGAGTGTGAAGTTTTACATTTCGTCAAAAAATAAAAATAAATAAAAAATAAAGCAGAAAGTTAACGCTACTGGAACTACTGGCTTTAAATTAAGTTTCTTTACAAACACTAGATTCAAATTGTAAATTCATTTTATTTCTCGTCATTTGTTATATGTATCTCCACATAAAAGTTTTGTTCATTCCCCAGTTTTAGTAAGGTAACTGTTGTAATATTTTGCTACGTAAACAATTTGTCAGTTTTGTATCTTTTATACAAATAATATTTGTGTAACTCGCACTTGACCTTTATTTATGTTTGCGACATTCAGTAGTCACCTGAAGATGTCCTGAGATGCCGTTAGCCGGTTCGTGATAAATACATATAATTTCACAGCACATTAGGAGGTGTTTTCACCTTTAATAATATTACCACGTTCTGCCAAGCATCGATGGAAAATTCAGTTAATTACATTTAATATTCATTCACTTTGACAATAGAAGAACAGTATAAATTTTGACATTTCACAATTCATAATGTTAGCACAATAATTTATAACCGTTGTTTCATGGGAAAAAAACACCATAACCGCAAACTTGAAAGGAAATATTTAACACTCCACAGAGTTGTTGTGTTACAGCGCTACTGGAAAACGAATTGCTCTTGAAAGAAGGCTTGTTCAGTATAATGACGTTCTCCCTTTGAAAAACATTATTTCATGGGGAAAGGACAGCGAGAAACGAGCTCCGTGGTTCCGCGCGTGCGCTGAGTTATGCTCTGAGGCGCAGCAGACGAGAGAGACGTCCAACGAGCAATAACAGAACGGAAGCGAAGACAGATGGGCCGCCGTCTGGAGGCGCACAAGGTGCCGTCGCCGCCAGCGGCAACTCAATCAGCGGCGCGGCAGCTGTAAACGCCTTATCACCTCTGCGAAATGACGGAGCGAGCACGGTAATGGCTTCAGCCCCCGCCGTCCGTCACACGAATTCGCTCCGTACCTCGCTCATTTCACAGGAGAGTTACTTATGATTCGCTGAGTAGTTTTCAGTCAAAATTGTGCCGTTTACTAATCTGTTTTGCTGTTTCAGTTGATTAGCTTTGTATCTCAAAAATGGTGAAACAGCAACGGGAATGAGTGTAACGAGCAATCTGCTTTCCTAGATGTTTATAAAATATCTCTTTCCCCAATTCTGAGATCCGAGATAATATAGAAGGTTTGTAACGCAAATGAGAGTGTCGTGAAATTAACTCGAGGGAATGCTCGAAAGCATTAATAGTGGGTGTGAGTAAGACATAAATGCCATAAGACAGCTGTTCCATAGTAAAAAGGATATAATGTAAGTAAGGGGAATTATCTTTCCCTTTGTTCGTTTCCATATAACTCGACACACTAGAAGTTTTCGTTCAAATTTTTCCCACACTGTAACAGTTTTCCTTTTAATACTGTTTCTAAACAGAGAGATGTCGAATTGCTTTTCAAAAAGATAATTTCAAATCTTCACCTATGTGAAACACCAGCAGCTGCCCCTGACCAAAACTGTGGTTAGATAGTTTTGGCACAGTACATAAATGATGTAGTAAATGGCAGGATTACCGGTAATATTGGCTCCATCGATGGGGAAAGAAACATAAATAATTGAGTAAGAAAGAGACCAGGAACCGATGACTTTTCTTTACTTTTTTGGCTGTTTGGTTGATTATTTTGCACACAATTGGAACCTAACATCATTCAATGTTACTCCATCATGTATTCTATATCTTTACAAAATATAAATTGCTAATTATAAGTAACAAAAATTAGTCGATAGCGTAACTTCTACGCTTTTATGCAACCAAAGCAATTACTCTTGATGCTAGTACAGTTCACATGCACAAACCTAAATAATATATACAACCATTGTTGTTATTTTGTACTCAATGGAATGTTCTTCTCATGATCAAATGCAAGAGTTTCCTATTATTACTGATAGATTCGAAAGCTGTGTATGAATAACGAGAAAAACTTTTATGTGAGTTCCATGAAGTATTGGAGCGATGATGTATAGCATCGAGGAATCGCTTTTTCTAGTGGCGTATGATAAATCTATATTGTTTTCTTTATTTTTAGTACAATATCTCTCTGTTTCTCGTTACAAATCAATAGTTTTCGAACAAAACCTGAATAAAAGTTGACAGTTACAGTACTGCTATAAATGTAGTATATTTTGAAGTAGGACTGAAGGGGCTTTATGTAGAACAAAAATGTTCATTAGGTTACACGGCCCGTTACATATATCCTCATTCAGTTTCTAGATGGTTCAACACTTCCGGTTTTATCAAATATAGTAAGACACAGCTTGCTTACGTAGAGAAAGCAATTGTTATGAGATGATGCCGGACTGGTGTGCAACACGCCTGATTTACAGGTAACATGGGTACGATCATTTCTGACAGAAGATACTAGGAAAACTACTTTAGTCATGTCGCAACAGGGGACCACGGTTCTTTCGTGAGTTCGTGTATCGTACCCATAAGGCCCAAGCTATTGCAGCCCTCTCTTCTTTCCCAGGCTGCATTTCCTTCCCCGGGACTCTTCCTGCCCATTTTCACGCCTTCCCCACTGTCTCCTCCTTCCCCTCTGTCAGTGTTCTTACTTATGTCGACCTAGCAATCCACCTGATTCCCTGTATTCCTTCCATTTTTTTTGCCTCATGTCTTTTTCTTTCCATCCTCCCTTTTTGGCACTTTTGATCCCCTTTGGAGTTTGACCTCCATTTCTAAATTTTATCTCTCTAGTGTGTGCCATTTGGTGAAGAACTCTTTCCCTATCATCTACAGCATGGATAAATCTTCCCGTCTTCCTCCTCTCTGTCATTCTTGCTGTAGCCCCACTTTGTCACCAGCATGTGTAGCCAATTAGTGTGGTGGTGTAACGCCGGAAATGCATATCCTCCTATTTCCATCTATTGTACTATAATTTGTTTTCCTTATTTTTGCTACCTGAATATATGATATTTCTGTGTCTTCACATATTGTAATTGTTTTACTATTTGTATATATATATTTATGCATTTATTTCGATGTATAATTGGTTTGTTGTGTAAAGATTATTTGTATTTTTACGCTGGGTCTTGCCTAGGGAAAACTGCTATCGAACGATTACATCGATGGGTCGTGTGAAGAATCAAAGTGTGTAGGATCTTTGGGAGTGTTAACTCTGCCGCGTGGGGCGCGGGCAGTGAGAGTCTGGCGGGAGTAGCGAGTGGAGCAGGTGTTGTGTGACGCTCCCGCGAGTTGCCGCGCTTTCGGGGTTTGGCAGCATGTAATTGCGCTCGACTCGCGATGATAGTTTCTGACATGGTGTCGCGGACGGGAAGCATTAGCTGGCGCACATCAAGAGCCCGTTTCGCCCGGTGACCGTGTCGAGAAGAAGGCGCGCCAACATCCAGCTTCTGCAACAGCGACGGCTGACAATGAGTGACTGTCGCCACCTCCTCGATCGACGGCTTCAAACCTTCAATCAACCAACAAGGAAGACTAAAAGCACGTAAAGTTTCAGAACTGTATGGCAGACCTCAGCTTTTCAAATTGTTCCATTTGCCTTGCAAAATTACAGCAACTTAGCATGAACCTTTGTTGCTCATTGTCCCAATTGCATTGCCAAGCAGGGTCCCTTCCTTTTCCGAAATGAACCCGAGTGTCGTTGAAATTCAAACGCCAGCATTAAAATAATATAATTAGATTTCACTGCTTTAATTTCAAAGTTCAGTAGCTGGCTACAATATTTAGATTGCACAAGCACAAATTAAGAGTGCGAGTTTTGTTACCGTATTTTAGTTACCTGTGACTGCAGCTCAGCTTGGTACGTACTAAATTTTACTATTGTTAATAGTTCAGAATCATTTAATTCAAGTTCAAAGTAAAATCTCTTGTTTCTAAATTGCGTAGAGTCAAGTTGCTTTTGAAATGATTGTTGAGGTAGTCCAAGACTAACCGTATTTTACTGGATTTCGATGTGCTTCAGAAAGAAAGCTCACTATTAACTTTAGTCACTAAATTAACTTTCGATTTTCCGGTTTTATTAATTCTTTTGCTAAATTAAGTCAGAGTGTAGCGAAATTTATTACTTCTGACAAACTTTCAGTTTTCACACTAAACGTGTCAACCTTCAGTTGCCACGCTTCTAGTGTTAATTATATGTGTAATAACCTTTCTTTTTCAGTTACTATAGTAATTGTCCTTAGGACTGGCGACCGTGATTCCCCCCAAATCTCAAATATCTAATTACCGCTAGTTAATTGCTAACGTAACGGCCGCACATTTACTTTCTTTATTAACTTTACCCCTTTTCAAAATTAATTTCCACCAGTTTCATTTGCATTTTTCCTTTCATTTAGATGTAACCCTTTCCTCCCTCTTTACCGATAGATTAACTTCGGTGACGATTGCTTTTCCCAAATTTCCATTAGGTACACGCGGTTTAATTTTTCACTGTCATTAAGGTCGATAAGTGAGGGGGGAGGTTACAGTGGGGCTGTTGATAAAACCTTCTTCTGCCACGCAATCTGCAGCCTTTCAGGCTGCTGACAATCTTGGTGATATCCCAGTGGCCACTACACCTCACCATCCTTTGAATATAGATCAGGAAGTCAGTTTTCAGAGTGATCACATCATTAAACCTGATGAGGAACTCCAGGCCAATCCTGGAATGATGGGGCGTTCATTTGTTCATTTTGTTCATCACGTGCAGAAAGCTCATCAGGACAATTGCAGTGATACTGGCGCCTGCATTCTCGCTTTCAAGGGAGATGCCTTCCCAGAAAAGGTCATAGTTATGTGATGTGATGTGAAGTCGCACGTCTCGCCACTCATGAAATGCTTTCAGTGCTTGCATTTTGGGCACACACCTTCCGGATATACAGCGGACCCTCTATGTAGTTAACGTGGACACCCACCCCAAGAGAGGAGCCCCTATGTGCTGCCACCCATGTTTGTTAATTGTCATCTCCATGCTCACCCAATGGCCCAGAAAGAATGGAAAGAAGACACAAAAGTTCCTTGATTGTTTATGTCGGACTGAGGCTCATTTGAAATATGACTGACTATGTGTCTGTGACTTCCACTTTTGGTTCTTTTACGTCATATCCTCCTCCTCCCTCTTCCTTACCCCAGTCCTGTCCCATTCTCCTCTCCCCCTCCCCTGTGGTTCCCATTCCTTCCCTTCTGGGTGCTGCTCCCCTTCCAGCCAAAGAAGTGTGCCCCTTCTTTTGCACATGTTGGTGACAGGGGTCTTTCCTAGTACCCCTCACCATGGCATCTCTCAGGCTGAAGACCTGCTGTCACAATTCGGCCACAGGGCACACAGTCAGTACACCTCAAGGTCGCCTGCTCTTTTCAGTTTCAGATCTTTCAGATGCCTGCTCTCCCGATATTCCCTGCTCTTCTCAACATATGAAAGAGGAGAAGAAACGCAAGTCCCAGGAAAAGGCCAACTTGGTGCCCATAGAGGTGCCATCTACCCCCTCGCAACCTGGGTCTGAACCCTTATTTATGGATGTCGCCCATTCTAGTTGCTGGTAATCCAGTAGCATAATTGGCTCTGGTCTGTTCGCCTCCCATTTGGATATCCACTTTGTGCTTATTCATTTAAAGAATAATGGATCGAACCATCACCTCCCATAGCTGCAATCCCTTATTGCCTTTTAGTCAGCAGCTTGTGTGATTTTCCAGGAGCCTCTCTTCACTGACACTCACTTAATGACCTTTTGTGGGTACTCTGCTTTTTGTCAGGGCTGGGTCGACCCATTGAGGGCTTCTAATGGCGTTTGCACATTCGTCCGTATAGATATTGCTAGGACAAGGATCCTACTTCATAGCATGTTGGAAACAGTTTCTGTCTGCGTCCACTTGGATTCTGTGGTCACAGTTTGCCATCTCTGCCCCCCCCCCCCTGACGCACCACCTACAGCCGCTACCCTTAACTGCCCGCATTTAGCATCCCCCCCCCCCCTCCCTTCTCCTCTATGGAGATTTTAATCCTGTCAGCCTTTGTGGCCAGTGCCTTTTTGTCTAGTTGGAGGTCTGCTCACTGACCAATTTCTTGCGAACCACGACCTATGTCTTCTTAATGATGGTTCCCCTACTCATTTTAGGGCTGCGTATGGCATTTCCTCTACCGTCGATATTTCGCTCTCTTCCCCTCCCCTTCTTTCTTCCTTACTTTGGTCACCAAACGATGACCACTTCCATTGATTCACTCGTTCCCTTCCTGCCTCCCAAGGAGCAAATTATACCACTTAGATTTCTAACATGCTGATTGGTCTCTATGTTCCTCCCACGTCGTGTTTACTACCTTCTTTGTCAGGCTGTATAGACGAAGTCTTCCATGATCTCTCTGATAAGACAATCCATGCTGCTGGTATTGATGTTTCCCACTTGACTCGCCCCATTCACCAGAAGCCGATTCCGAGATGGGGCATGGCCTTTGCCACCACTATCTGTGATCATCGTCATGCCTTGCAACATATTAGGGTGCCACAATCCTCTGCCAGTCTTATTACCTTTCAACATCTTTGCGCCAATGCACATTACTTAATCAAAAAGAGCAAGCAAGTGTATTTGGAATGCTTTGTCTCCCCTCTAGATTCTTCTTTCCCTTCGCCACAGGTGTGGGCTACACTCTACACCCTCTGAGGTTATCAGCAGCAGACTTTCGTTCTGGGCCTTGCCTTCCAGGTGGCCTTTGTACAGATCCATCAGTCCTCACTGAACAACTCGTGACACATTTAGTGATGGCATCAGTGTCAGTTTCTATCCAGCTGCTTTCCTTCTCCAGAAACAGCGGGATAAAGCTTCCTGCTGATGTTTTACACCCTGTCAGGTTGAATCCTACAATGAACCCTTTACTGAACGGAAGCTTCTTCTGGCCATCTCTTCTTCTCACGATTCAGCTTCTGGCCCAAATTCTGTCCATAGCCAGTAGCCTCAACACCTCAGTTCTCCACAACGACAATATCTCCTCCAGGTGTTTCACCATATTTGGCTCCAAGACGTTTTCCCCTCTCAGTGGAGAGTCAGTATTGGTTTCTGTCCTTAACTCTGGCAAGTATCCCTCGTCTCTTGATAGTTGTCAGTCAGACAGCCTGTCCAATGACCATGCAAGTTATTAGAATGGATGGTGGGTCGTTGGTGCAATCGGGTCCTTGAAACTGAGTATCTTTCTTCTCATTACCAGTGTGGCTTTTAGGAGGGATGGTCTACTCCGATAGATCGGCTATTGCGATTGGAAACTGCAGTTCACTGGTCCCTGCCTGAGTGCCTCTATTTTCTCGCTGTTTTCTTCAGTCTTCATAAGGTCTATGACACAGCTTTGCACCATTACATCCTCCTTATGCTCCATCAGTGAGATCTTTGGGACCCCTCCCGATTTTTATTCGCCAGTTTCTGTCCCACCTGTCATTCAGAGCCTCAGTTGGCACTGTTCTCAACTCTCCACGGACCCACAGGGCTCCATATTAAGTGCCCCTTTTTTTCACTGATATTAATGGACTTTTTGCCTCCACCAGAACATTTGTCATTCTTGCTCTGTATGTGGACGATTACTGTAGCTACAGCTCCAGGGCACCACTCGGAGGCTTCCACATGGCCACTCTCGCAAGGTTTCAATTCCTTTTCCTTAGTCGTATTTTGTGCGTTTCTGTCGCTGTACTATGGTCCATTCCAATCTGGAGCTGTACCTCAACACCCAACACCCGACCTGATTCTGGTCCCCAGTTTCGTTTCTTGGTTCTTTTTGACAACAAGCAAGGTTGGTTACCCCATAACTTTCATTTGAAGGTTGGCTGTTTTCGTAAACGTAACGTTCTTCGCTTCATTGCCCACACCTCTTGTGGTGCAGACGGTTCAACCCTTCTCTGTGTTCATCAAGTATTAGTTCTATCTCTTGTGGACTATGGTCTTCAAATTTATGGATCAGCTGTGAGGGGTCCTGCACACTCATCGCTTATAGGGTGCCTAAAGGATGCTGCGTTCTCGGAATGCTATACAACAATTCAAGCAAATCACATTAATAATTTTTATTACAAATAAAAAGACTGATAAAGTTTAACTTTAAATTTACATCGGGGTCGCAAGCGAAGGGCGACATGGAATATAAATCAGAGTCCTTTGCTGTATGTAAGCAATTGCTATCGATCACACGTCACTGCTATCGAGTGATCTCCTAGTACTGCTGCTAATAAGGTCCGAATCTGTGCGGCCGAGGCTGGCAGGAGCGGCGCTTCTGACGTGCTGCAGTCCTTGTCAACGGGCTGTTGGCTGACGTCGCCTCACTGCCTTCTGTACTCTTGCGATCTTCGTCTTCGTGCTGGCGGTTGTCGATACGTCGGAACATCCTACCGCATCAAAGTGACGGACCGTTGTCGTGTAGGGAGTGCGACAACAGCGGGGGAGACAGGAGTATGAGCGCAACGTTGGGCCGGAAGCTTTGGCTGCAGGGGACGTCAAGCTTCCTGCCATACCCCGCCATCCATCCTGCGCTCTGGGGGAAATGTCCTCCGGAAAACGACCAGTAGGGTGCACGTACACCTCCTGATGCTATGAACCAGATGAAGAAGGCGGTGACTACAGCGGTGTGGGCGCGTCCAGCTCCTTAGAGACGACGAGAGGAGGCGGAGGAGGCGAAGGCTCCGTCTCCATGGGGTCGTCCCACGGTGTCGTGATGACACGCTCTGGCGGCAGCTGTGGCCGCGCTGTCCTCTGGGTACGTGAATCTGGGGGAAGAGAGACTGAAAGATCAATGTGTACATGAGAGAGACGAAGCTCATTTTGACGGCGGCGCCGCAAGCCATCTAGACCTGAAAGACAAGACATGCAAGGGCCAAGTCGACGGACGACCCTGGCTCGCGCCCACCGTCTGCTGCCGCTAAAAATCCCGTAAAAGACAATATGATGCGGCGCGGAGCGACACTTGCGGCCTTCCTTTGGCGCCGCATGATGAGGAGGTTGGAGCAGGAGGAGCAGTGTCCGATGGCAGCGGCTGTGAAGCAACTCCGCCGGCAGTAGTCCATCTCGTGGGTGCGAACGATATGAGGCGAGAAACAGTTGCAATGTTTGATCCCTGATTTGTGCGGAGCGAAGTTTGGCCATCTGCTGCTTGAGGGTTCTGACAAAATATTCCGCTTCGCCGTTTGACAGGGATGGAACGGTGCACTAGTTAGACGCTGTATGCCACTGCGTTCACAGAATGTTTCGAATTCATGTGATGTGAACTGAGGTCCGTTGTCTGACACTATTACTTCAGGTAAATCTTCAAGGCAAAAAATAGAGGACAACACCTGAATTGCGCTAAGTGACGGTGTCGAGTTCATTTGCACAGCAAAAGGAAACTTCATATATGAGTCAACCACAATCAACCAACGAGTGTTTCAAAAAGGTCCCGCAAAGTCTATGTGCACACGTTGCCATCGTGAGTGCGACTTAACACAAGCACAGATTTTTGTGGCGGATTGGACTGACTTTCCGCGCATGCGTGACACTGTGACGTCATCTGTTCTATTTGAATGTCCATAACCTTCCAAGTACAGTCTCGACGCGCTAACTGTTTCGTACTAACAATCCCCCAGTGTCCTTGATGAAGTAAATGCGCCACTTTTGCAGAGTTTTGGGGGTTCAAAATACGTGACTGTCCACCGTCATTTTGAACAAGAATCGCACTTTTCTGTACAGTAAGGCTATGCTGACGGCCAAAGTATCGGCGCACTACAGATCTGTTTATGCTGTTCAATGAGTGAGGCCAAGATTTGCGAATGTATGTTAGCAAAATGTTCAAATCTGAGTCAGCTTCCATGGCGGTTGCAATATTCTTATAGTTCAGCAGAAAAGACTGAAGCAAATCAGAATCCTGAGCGTCAATGTGACAACAAGATGCAGCAGAAGCGTCAAAGTCTGTATCAGGGCCAATCGGAAGAAGTGAAAGTGGATCCGCATCATCATGTTGAGCTGTAGGGCCATACACGATCTCGTACCGGTATTGAGACAACAACAAAGCCCATATTTGCAATTTTTGGGCAGTTCGTACATGAACCGGTTTCGTCGGACGAGACAATGACTGCAAAGGCTTGTGATCCGTTACCAAGTACAATTTCGTGTCATACAAATAGCAGTGAAGTTTGGTGACACCATACAGAATAACCAATGCCTCTTTCTCAATTTGTGAATAGTTGCATCGAGTTTTGGACAACACTTTTGATGCGAAAGCAGTAGGTCTGTCTTTATCACCAATTTTGTGCGAAAAATGGCTCTGAGCACTATGGGACTTAACATCTGAGGTCATCAGTCCCCTATAACTTAGAACTACTTAAACCTAACTAACCTAAGGACATCATACACATCCATGCCCGAGGCAGGATTCGAACCTGTGACCGCAGCGGTCGCGCGGTTCCAGACTGTAGCGCCTAGAACCGCTCGGCCACTCCGGCCGGCTTTGTGCGAATGTACTGCACCGATTCCGCAATGGGAAGCGTCAACTTGCAATACAACTGGTTTTTCAGGATCAAAATGAATTAAGCGTCGATCACTAAGCAATGCATCAGCTACTTGGCAATCATCTGTCCAGACTAAGGGGATATTCTTGCGACTCAAGCGATGCAATGGAGCCGCTACTTGCACAGAATTCAGTACGAACCGAATATAATAGTTCATTTTCCCCAAAACTGACAGAAATTCTGTGACATTGTGAGGAACTGGCAGATCTCGTATGGCTAGCAAATGTGACTGAGGAGGATGTAAACCTTGACTGTTTATGACATGACCAAGATACCGCAATTCAGGATTCATAAAATCACATTTTTCCAGTCTACACTTTAGTCCTGCTGCAGATAACACACGAAAGAAAGCACGTAAATATGCAATATGTTCTTCAGGTGTATGGCTTGCTGAGACAATATCGTCTATAGTTTGAACAGTTTGGCACATGTGCAGCCAGCTGTTCCAAATACCGTTGGAAAATAGAGGGTGCAGAAGCAGTGCCAAAATGCAAACGCAAATATTTAAACAAGCCCAATGCGTATTTACTACACTCACTTTTTGAGAGTCTTGATCGAGTGGTATTTTGAGATGCGCGTCGCGCAAATCAGTTTTTGAAAAGTACCGTAAAGCGCCTAATTTGTCAGTGAGAGCCTCTTTGCGTGGCAATGGGTAAGTATCAATCACATTCTGTGTGTTGACCGTGGACTTAGTCAACATAAACTAATTCATATTCATATATTAATTCATATAATCTTATGCAAACCGTATTCTTTCCAACGAGCGTGCAAGGGAACAGTAGAACAACCATAGACAACATTTTTGTTCATTCCTCATTACTAGAAGGGCAGTCTGTTAGCAAAAAGGTGATTGGCCTTTCAGATCATGATGCACAAATTTTAACTTTAAAAGATTTTTGTGCTGCAACACTTGTTAAATATAGTCATCAGCTGTTTAGAAAAGCTGATCCAGTTGCTGTAGAGACCTTTGTAATCCTTATCAAGAAACAAGAGTGGCAAGATGTTTATAGCGCCGATACAGTAGACGATAAATATAATGCTTTTCTCAAGACTTTTCTCGTGCTCTTTGAAAGTTGCTTTCCGTTAGAACGTTCAAAACAGGGTACTAGCACAAACAGGCAGGCTGGGTGGCTGACTAGAGGGATAAGAATATCTTGTAGAACAAAGTGGCAATTATATCAGAACGTTAGAAACAGTCACAATCTAAATGCAACAGCCCATTACAAACAGTATTGTAAGGTGCTTAAAAATGTTATTAGGAAGGCAAAAAGTATGTGGTATGCAGATAGAATAGCTAAGTCTAAGGATAAAATTAAAACCATATGGTCAGTCGTAAAGAAAGTGGCTGGTCTGCAGAGACACGTCGAGGATATAGAATCAGTGCGTAGTTGGAATGTCCGTGTTACTGATAAGTCGCATATATGTACAGTATTTAATAATCACTTTCTGAATATAGCAGGTGAACTAAATAGAAACCTAGTCCCAACAGGGAATCATATAGCGCTGTTACCTGAAATGCTCCTCCATGATACTGACAAGAGGGAGATTGAGTTAATAATTACATCACTAAAGACCAAGAACTCTTTCAGAAACGACTTCCTGACAAACCTATACTCGATGTTAACAAATTTCTCTTCTTCAGAAAAGCTTTCCTTGCCATTGCCAGTCTACATTTTATATCCTCTCTACTTCGACCATCATCAGTTATTTTGCTCCCTATATAGCAAAACTCCTTTACTACTTTAAGTGTCTCATTTCCTAATCTAATTCCCTCAGCATCACCCGATTTAATTCAAATAACGTAGTTCATGAAATAAGTTCGTAGCTTGTGGAAAATAATTTGATGCTAAATCACAGTAAGACTCAGTTTTTACAGTTTCTAACTCACAATTCAACAAGAACCGATATTTTGATCAGACAGAATGGGCATATTATAAGCGAGACGGAACAGTTCAAGTTCCTAGGGGTTCGGATAGTTAGTAAGGTGTTGTGGAAAGCCCATGTTCAAGATCTTGTTCAGAAACTAAACGCTGCTATATTTACCATTTGAATAGTATCTGAAATAAGTGACACTTCAACACCAAAAGTAGTCTACTTCGCATATTTTCATACGCTTATGTCGTATGGTATTATGTTTTGGGGTAATTCTTCTGATTCAAAAAGGGTATTTTTAGCTCAAAAACAGGCTGTTAGAGCTATACGTGGTGTAAGTTCGAGAACCTCTTGTCGACCCCTACTCAATAGTCTGGGAATTCTGACATTGCCCTCACAGTATATATTTTCTTTAATGTCGTTTGTTGTTAGCAATATTAGCCTATTCCCAAGAGTTAGCAGCTTTCACTCAGTTAATACTAGGCAGAAATCCAACCTGCATGTGGAATGAACTTCCTTGACTCTTGTGCAGAAAGGAGTGCAGTATTCTGCTGCATCCATTTTCAATAAGCTACCACAATAACTCAAAAATCTTAGCAGTAGCCCAAACTCTTTTAAGTCTAAACTGAAGAGTTTCCTCGTGGCTCACTTCTTCTATTCTGTCGAGGAGCTCCTGGAAGAGCTAAAAAATTAAGCAAATTCCAGTGTTACATTGTTGATTTTCTTTATTTAAACTTACGACTTGTCACCTGAATATGTTTTTTTATATTTCATTTTATCTGTTTCTAATATCGTGTTATAATTTCATGTATTGACTCGTTCCATGACCATGGAGACTTCTCCGTAATTTGGTCCCACGGAACAATAGATAAAAAATTAAATAAAAAAATATAGGGACCAAATCAGTGAACTTTCCCGCCCATTGACTAGCTGACATGGGTGCAGTAACTCCGCTATCTTGTAATTTTTTAAGTTCAGCAGTGACTTTCTCCCGTAATGCAATGGTAACAGTTCTGGCTCGGCAAAATTTTGGCTGAGCATTATCTTTCAGAGTAATATGTGGAACAAACTTGTTGGCTTTGTCTAAACCTTCAGAAAAGATTTCCAGGAATTCTTTTAACAAGCTAGTTACACTGTCTTTTGCATTGAATGCAGATACTGACAACACATTGTCCTAAACGTTAAAGTCAAACTAATCAAAAGAATTAAGACCAAATGTGTTCTCACACTCGCGTGATTGTAGCATGTAAAAGTCACTGTTCCCATATGCAAACAATACGTGGCAGGCAAAGTATATGTTCCGTGAAAGGGAATGTGTTGTCCATTATAAGCCGTCAATTGCGTGCTTCTTTTAAACAAACGTGGGGAGCCTAACAGTTCATACGTGTGACGATTTAGTAACGTGACGCAGGCACCTGTGTCCAACTGAAATTTCACACGTTTACCACAAAGAAGTAAATGAACAAAACGTTTGTTTGACTGGCGTATCACTGAATAAACTGCACGCTTGCTAGGTTTGTTAATGCCTGTTGCGGACTTCCGATATACTGCATTTATAACATGGGCCATGTGACTAGATTTTTGTGCGTTGACGGAATTCCTATGTTTGTTTCTTTGCAAGCATACAGACTGTACTTGTCCTTTCCTACTACAGGCGTAACACTGAGCTTGTTGGGAGTGGCAGTCTTGGGGTTTGTGCCGTGAATAACACCTGTTCGCCTGTGTAGCCAGCTGTTTAGCTAAGATTGATATCTAGCTGCTACCACATATACTTGTTGGTCATAATAGTCAGTTAACGACTGTACCGCCTGTTCGTAACTAAGTTCAGTCGGAGTGGCGTTAGGGAAAAGTTTTTGTAGAAGCACTTCCTATCGTGGATACTAGATAAGGAAATTTCACAGTACCTGATACGTTGTGATCTCGGACAATCACTCGAGCCATTCCTCTTCTTGTTCACAAAATTGTCGAAAAGGGGGTGTAGCAGTAGGTGCGGTAGGCGGTGCTTGCTCCGTTGGGGACGCAGCGTTGACCAGTAGCTGCTGCACCGTGTTGAGTAACGTGGAGATCGGTTGCGTCTGGAACTGAAACATCTGCGTTATCTGTGTGGCATCTAACGCTTGCGGCTGTGACGTCTGAGCAGGAACAGGACAGATGGAGTGGGCATGTTGCAACACACAAATGCAACAAACAGGCAAGGCAAGCAAGCAAAAAAACAAAGAAAAAGATCTGCGACGCCCACTTGGAAACACTGATTAGCAAAAACGACAAGAAACTGTTAAAGCAAAGAAACGCCCCTGCAAAGTAAAGACAAGAGAGAAGTAAGGCGCCAGCAACATACAATGTTCCGGGACCATCTGGCACTGGGTTCGGTGGATACTTGCCGCCGAATGTGGGGTCTTGCCCACTCATGTGTCTTGATGGACAGTATTCACGTTGTACATCAGAGACTTAGACAACAGCATTAGATGCAGTCTCATGCTATGGCAGGTAATGCTCTTATGCATTAAATATTTTCCAATAAAAAAGGTGAATTTCTAGGATCTCATAACGGAAAAGCAGGAGAAAAACACAGCGCAGTTTGAAAGCTAGAACTTTGTTAACAATGAGAAGTACCAAACGCCTCTTCCACAAATCAAATGCCTCATGAACAATGTGAAAGCAGCTGGCTGATCTGCAGGTAATACTGAAGATATTCTGTAACAACGAAACCGGTGATCAATGTAACAATGCGTGCAATAGTAGACAATAAAGGACACTATAAGAACTCATTATGTCATATACAAAGACACCATAAACTGTGTATACACTGAATAGACATCTAAATGTTTCACATGAAATTATCCACGATGCGTTAAAGAAGTCTGTAATCTGTTTTCACGTTGATCACTGGTAACCACGGGCTGTTGAAACAAACGGCAGTCCATTCTACCACTGCCACTCATAAACGAGATAGTGATGTTAGAATGGATCTACGGGCTATTATTCCTCCAGAATACCAGCTCTAGATTATATATATTCAGTGTGATATAACACTTTTGTACCTCTAAATCATGGAACAACCATACACTGGATTCAGTATTTATGTGCTGCTACTGCGGCCAAACGACAGGACAAAAATTCTTACATTCAATGTATTTTTATTCCATGATTTGTTGTCAGACGTACAAAAGAATTTTATATCTTAGCTTGTCTCATCGAGATCTGCTGTTCTGGCGTCAGGAAATACCATCGTTCCATTTAAATACACGAAGCTTGTGAAACTCCAGTGTTATGACAAATAACCTGTGTCGATATTAACTGTGAGACACATCGACCCTTAACAATCAGTGCTGGATTAAATCTGCCCAACTGACTAAATTAGCGCTCTGTAAGATTGTGGCACGTAGCAGTGAAATTTAAGTTGTGGTATTCACAAGTTATCATTCAAATTATTGACCATGGTATGGTATTTGCTAACTAAGTAGATCGAAAGTACAGTTCGAGTGAACTGTTACAGGAGTTTAAATGCACAAAAAAATATAAAAAGCATAACATGAAATTGTTTGCCGAACGGTTAACCATTCGTTAAGACGAAACTGAGATACTTCAAATAGTGTTTGGTGGGGAACTAGAAGCTGCTAACCACCCTCTCAGTTTTCTAACGATTTTAGCACGTCATGTCTACGCAACACTAACAGTGATTGTGTTGCACGAAAGATAAACTGAAGTTATCCAAGCAACTTTGACTGTCCTGTTGAGCATGGGAGTCTAAACCGAAAATGATGTTGAATCCCTAAGTTTCCTTCACTATAACGTGCCAGCACTGCCAATTACCATCGCAGTACTCATATATGTAACGTGAGCAGACAGCTGATAGTGTGACAGGTTGCCAACAAGTGCACACAAGTCAACTACAACACAACATTGAACTCCCTCATTCAAAGTCTGCCCCTCTCTCTCTCCTTTCTCTCTTTTTTTTTTTTTAAGTTGGAACGACGACCGTCTGCATTTCGGTACCTTTAAAAAAATTACGTTTCCTCCATCTATTGTGTAATTATTTTGTTGCTAAATATCTCCCACCAGAAGCCGGCAACAGGTCAAGTCTAATAAGCTAATAAACAAGTTTACCACGCCTCTGTTCTTTAAAAATCAAGTAAACCGCTATGACATACTTACATCATTCTCCGGCAACCAATCAGTGGTCTTCTAGAGCGGTATTCCCTAGTTGTGAGAGAAGAATATTAAGAATATTAACAGAAAGAAGCCTGTCAGCCCCCTGGAAACATACAGTTTTTTGGAGTAAGTTTCCGTGTATTTATGAGAGATGTCTGTTTTGCTCAGTGTTTCTTTAACACAGGCCTGACTGCCGCCTCCTGCTTTGCTGAATTCCTCACAGCAGAACTATAGCTCTGAGGGCACTTTCTTCAACAGGTCACAGTCCGTAAAAAGCACCGTCCCCCAGCTGGACCTTTTTTTTTTTAAAAAAAAGCGTCTGCCGCTTTGATTGAGATTGCTGAAGTCACTGGCACAGCCACACAGGTGCCGTTGACCCCGCCCCTCCCACGATTTCGCGTGGACAATGCTTACGGCCCCAGCGGCCTCTACCTGTATCGAGCACCTGCCAGTTTTCAGAACACCTCGTCCCTTATCTGCAGGTGTTCAGCCGCTTGTGTCTCACTCTAAATGTCCTCTCCAACAAACTGCAGCATGCCATAACTTGAAAGTTCGTCCAAAGAAGACATTATAACAGCATACGCTATGTCAATTGTACAAAGTTAAAGAAAAGAAAGGAAAATTGCCCCTAACTATTATTGTCATAGCTTTACCCAACACGAAAATTGTGTTGCCACGACGTGCAAAAGTATAATTACGTTAAATCGAACCTACATATCAAAATGAATGAGATGTTACCAGCTGACCAGCTAAATTGGCTTAAAAGTTTTCAAGTTGATGCTTATAACTCAATGATTACTAAAGTTCTGAAAATGCACTGTTATTTATTCCATGAACTGCTGGCCACTGTTCGTCTTTGTGCAAACAGATTCGAAAGTCTTTAATGGGTTGAAAGTGATTTTCGGTTAATAATACAGACGCCTCAACCTATCTACGCATATATGAAAACAAACATAAATATAGTCCCACTTTTGTTTCTAAAGCAATCATTATTCTTTGTTTCACTGATAGAATACTGGAACACTACTTTTACAGATCACTTGTAGAAGCCATGTGAGCATACACCTCAATCACCAGTCTATGGCTTTTCGTCCTCTAATAGGAGCCGTGATTCCAAAACTAATTATTTGTGTTATTCTGCCTTTTTATTCAAACCACAGAATCGTCTTACTTTAAGTTTCTTGCCAACCACATTCCGATACCTATGTGATATCATATGTCGGGTTTCATTTTTTCAGTTCCGAAAATATAACTTTTTGAGACAAATAAAGAAAAGTCATAGACTATATACAAAGCAAGATGGTACGGATGTTGCCAAGCTTTTTTGACCGTCGGAAAGGTCTTACAAAGAGCCTGAAAATACACCCTTTATCTTTCGTGAACATATTTATAAAATTCCAAGCTATGGGTTTCGGATTATAATGTATCATTTTTTCTGTACCCTTTATAGTGTTCTGTATGGACCGTTGAAACACGTATGTAACATAGCAGCGATGGCGAGGCATTGTAGCATCTGTGACCAGAGAGTATGCGCTTGACCGCGCGAGTGTTGCGAGCGGTTCTCAGTGAGTAGTCAGTAGCAGTCGTTGCGAGTCTGTAGCTCTGTCTAGTTGAGAGCAGAACTCAGTCTGTAGTCGTCATGCAGAGCGGTCGGTCAGTAGTAGCAGCCCAGTGCGGTTGTGTGATGTAGGCGGTCGGCAACACTGGTCAAGATGAGGAATAAGGTATACTGTTAATTAATATAATTATTAGATAATGAAAAATTTTATTTATTGTAACTATTGTCCAACAAGTTCCCCAATAATAATTTTTATTTCAAAAGCATTTTTTCAAAAATTTAATTTTTTATGGAACTAAAGATTTCGTTGCACTTCCCTTTTCACTCCACTTCTTTAAAAGAAAATTTTTAGTAAAATCACAAAAAAGGAGAATATTATTATTTGCAATGCAGTTCCTCCAAGCGGTGCGCAACAACAAGAGCAGATATGTGACGTCCATTTATTCTGAGGTAAGACTTGAATTCTGATTGTTTTACACAGGGCCAAAGACCGATATTTCGATTTAATTGTATTTTCTTGTCACTGAACGGACTTTAAATTTTGTGAAGAATTTATATTTGAGTCAGATTGCGTATTTCACATTTTTGTTGCCATTGTCAGTACATTTGATTGTGGGCAGGTTACGCTTAGAGCAATGTCCATCAGCATTTCTAATTAGTATCGTCCTTCCTTTCTTTAAAAATTTTGTGGGGAGGTTACACTTGGCCCCCATTTGTATTAAGTATTGTCATTACATTTCTTTAAAATTGCGGTGGGGAGGTTACACTTGGCGACACCCAGTCCAGGATCGTATTTCGTTGAGAGTCTTTTGAGCAACAGTCAGATATCTGCTCTTATTTGCTTAAGTATAATTAGGATTTGGCGCTACGCTTTTATTAATCTTGTGACTTTCTCTCTACAGGTCAACGGCAATTTGTTGCTTTGTTGTATTTGTGTGTTGCTTTTGCATTGTGCTCATTTGTTTTGTGAAAAATTTTGACTATTGTAAAAATGCCGCGAAAGACTGTGAATAGTGTATCGCGAAGTATTGTGAATGAAATTACCGACTTAAACAACGTGACCGATAGTAATTGTGATACGCAACGTAATGATGACAATCCTGCGTTCACTAACAATCAGTGCATTCCAACCACTAATGATGACTTTCACCTTAATGATGAACAAACGAACTCAATTGTCTCGTCTGTTAACTTGACGACAATTGATGACGCAGAATGCTCTATGGTAATGAGCGCTGCCGAGTTTAACACACCCGATTTAGAAAATCCAAGTAATGTACAGACAAATTTTTCGAATGAAAATGATCAGTGTAGTGAGAGTATGACGGATCCATTTAACTCCGAAATAATGTCTGACAGTGTACATCCGACTGATAATCCTTTTTGTAAGTTGCAAAATGACCAAATGGTCACACAAAGCGCGACAACTGCAGGTACACCATTAAACAGTACTGAGAATGCAACAGCTACTTTTGGGTGGGATCAAGTTATGGCATTTTTACGACAAATGGCTGAAAAACAGGATAATGATTCCAAACACTTAAATGAGAAACTTGACAATAATGACGAAAATCTCAAACAACTTAGGGAAGATAACAAACAACAGAATGAAAACCTCAAGCAACTTAGTGAACAGGTCAGACAACAAAATGAAAAATTTGACGACAATTCGAGGCAGCTTAGTGAACAAATTAAAGCTGTTGCCGCGCAGTGTCATGACACTAAGGAACAGTTGCGCGCGGAAATTGAGGCGTGTTCACAAAAAAATAGCGAAGAAATTAAATCTGTTGCGCAAGAATTAAGAGAAATGCAAACAGTCGCAACAGAAACACTCAGAGACGAAATTAGCGGAGTCGCTAAACAATGCTCTGAAAAAGCTGCACAATTACGGGACGAGTTTAGAGCAATGACGGTAGAACTTTCGCGCACTATGGACGCAAAGATAGACGCGAAATTCGAACAGCAGAACACTCAGATTAACGAGCGCTTTAATCAGCACATACAGAACAGTAATACGCGTTTCCGCAGATTTATTCAAGATCAAAACAAAGTAAAACGACAAGTCATGGAAACAATCACTGCACAGAGACAAGATGACAAACGTAAAATATTCGCGAAAGCGAAGACGTATGTAGACAATAATATTACTACAGTGTCCGACAAAATTAATACCATAGAACAATTGAACGCGGAATTACAGGATGAAATTTCTGATCTTAAAGCAAAAACAGATACACACACAGTAAATATTCAAACAGTGACAGATAGATTCGAACAACTAGATCTAACACAGGATTGCGATGTCATCAAAGCTGATGTTAAAAAACTGAGCGAAACTACGCGCAAGTTGCAAAAACAGATTAATGCGTCTGATTCTAAAACCGATGATCAGGTTAAAATACTGACTGAAAAATGTGATGAATTGGCCAGTCGTATTGATGCTATCGAAAACACTAATGACAATAAATCAGACGATACTGCACCGGTTTCATTTATCCAAACGCCTGAATTTCAAAATTTACAGCAGACAATTAATGAAATCGATTCATCTAACAACACGTTACGTCGGAAGTTATCAAATTTACAACAAGAAGTAACAGAAATGAAAAACATTTCAGTTAATAACATATCACAACAGACGCCACTTTATGAACATGTGTCAGACTCACGCAGCGTGTATAATGTGAATAATTTACAGAGACTACGCGAAGTAAAATCCGAAAAGCCACGCGACTTAAAATATGAAAAGCTACGCAACTTGAAATCCGAAATGACACAGACGAACAGATTCACACACAAACCTGAATGTGTTATCAAACCGAGTGACGAGAACGTAGATTTCGAGCAATTTGCATTTGTAAGAAAATGTAAAGAACTTAATAATGACAGCGTACAGGTACACGCTTTGCACTGTATACGACAATTTACCTTTGTACTTTCAACGCCATTACCTGTAATGCAAAAGCTAGCTTTGAACCAGATGCGACAATTTATTTTTGTATTTTCATCAGCATTATCTATTATGCAGAAATTGGAATTAGCACGGATACAACAATTTGCCTTTGGAATTTTACCGCTATTGCGTACAACGCAAAAGCTAAAATTTATTTGCAGTGCGTAATTGACCTCAGGGGATTCATTACGCTTTAATGAATATGTGCCGTAGCGAGCATAGGGCCCCGAGCTGTAGTAGTGCTGTTTCATCTTTAGTTTTCTGCACTGCTGCCTTCTCTTCTACTATCCTTTATATCTATCCAAACTGCTCTTTAACTATTGCTCTATCTAGAATTAAGAAACGAGTAATGAAAACCGGATATGACAAATCTTTACCGAATGTGACAATTTTAGTAGGCACTCCAGAACCACCGTAATTTTAATTACAGATAAAATCGTAATCATCAGTATGTGTAAAACTATCAGCAATAGGAACCATATTTTTTGTAACAATAGATGTTTTTCACCACAACAGCATGAAAGTAAGCCGCTTAGCATACGTAACCAACAATGCAGTCTACAAGGTCAACCAAACTTTAATGTTTCGCCGCGTGCACGTATAGTCCCAGCCCCAACAAATAGTAACGCATGGCAGCAAAGAAATAACTACGTACAAAGAAGACAGTATTTCAATTCCTATCGCAATGCGCCGTATAGAAATTACTATCATGACAGACGTAAAAATAACGAGCACAATTTTCAGCGTACATTTAATAACAGTCGATCTTTTCAGCAGCAAGAACATCAGCAACAACGAATAATCATGAATGATCCAGACAATAGGTGTCATCAATAGCGTAACACGTCGGTAAGAAATAACAGAACAATTCATATAGTGGATATGCCACAACATTCTCCCGTAAATAATAACACATACGATAGATTTTAACCAGATACAGCACAGATTGCATATTACAGTAACGCAAACATTACTTTTGACACGCAGAATTTTGCTCACGAGAATGTTATTTGAAAAATGCTCTGTTGAATGCTCCACTATTATCGCACCCAGATCTTACTAGAAATTTTTCCATTGCTACCGACAGTTCCAACACCGCTTTAGGCGTACACATTTTCCAGGAAATCGAAGAAGATGGTTCTATAGTAATTAAAAACATCGCATTTGCAAGCCGCATTTTGTCACCCGCTGAACGAAATTGTTCTGTTACAGAACTTGAAACATTATGTGTTGTATGGGCTTTTACGAGATTTCGGCACTTTCTTTATGGCAGACATACCACTGTTTACACAGACCATAGAGCTATACAATTTTTGCTTTCAGCTAAATTTACTCACGACAGATTAAGTAGATGGAAACTATATTTACAAGAATTTAATTTTACGATTGTTCATATTCCCGGCACACAAAATGTTATAGCAGACGCACTATCGCGTTCTCTCGGCAACAATCAGCAAGACGTAGCAACCAACTTCTGCAAAACAAATTTCAGTGTCATGTACATTCAGCAAGTTGCATTTGAAAATTTTATTTCATCGTCATTACAGGACATAGCAAAGGAGCAAAATTAAGACAATGTGTGGAAAGAAATTAAACACCTTTGGCAAGATAGAAATAATGTTACGATTAGGAACCACTACACAGTACGCAATGACATTCTGTTTCGCCGCTCTCATCCTGACAGCAACAATTGGTTATTATGCATACCTGACGAACTGGTTAACAAATTAATTTGGTACACTCATTTAAGTTACGCACATTACGGAGCACGAAAATGTTTTCTTATACTGAGACAGAACTGTTATTTTACTAACATGGAAAAACGTATACGACGAGTTTTAGCGTCTTGTAAAATTTGCCAGAAAGCTAAATCAGACACCACTTCACATATTCCTCCATTATATCCCATTATACCTGTTAAGTTAAGACACATGGCCGCAGTAGATATTTTTGGTCCAATTCCGAGAACTAACAGAGGTTTTTGCTACATTTTTGTCGCTGTTGAGCTCACTTCAAAATTTGTTACTTTCACTCCGTTACGCAAAGCTACTGCTAAAACTGTTTCGAAAGCATTTATAAAACATTTTCTATCTCATGTAGGGCATGTAATGAAAGTAATTTCCGACAATGGATCACAATTTCGTAGTAGTGTATGGACACGCATGTTACGAGCTAGAAACATTTCTCCGATTTATATATCCAAGTACCACGCTTCTTCGAACCCCTGTGAAAGATTAATGAAAGAAATTGGTAAGCTGTGCCGAATATACTGCCACAAAAGACATATTGATTGGGATACACACATACTCTCATTCCAAGATGTAATTAATTCCATTCCAAATGAATCCACTATGCTATCTCCGACTGTTATACTGAAAAACGTTGAACCACCGAACAAAATTAAAGAATTAATAGAATTTCCCAAAAGTCGTCGCCTACGACACCACGAAATAATTGACATTGCGCTGAACAACATCAAACGTGCCGCAGAGCGCCGGAGAAGACAGCAAAAACAGGTTTGTACACGCCGCGTCTTTCACGTTGGACAGAAGATACTAGTACGTACACACTATTTATCCAGCAAATTAAAAGGTAAGTGCAGTAAATTTGAACTTCTATACGCGGGTCCATATCGGATTCGCGGCGTCCCTCACCCCAATGTTGTGCACGTCGAGGCTTTGAGAACCAGAGAATCGAAAGGCAATCACCATATCTCAAACATTAAACCGTTTATTGAGTGAAACCACTGTATGATTCAACACACTATGATGCCATTTACTAATGCAATTAATTCACCTGACTAATTACTGATGATTATCGTATTTTTTCTTGGCAAGTGCCCGGCAAGGTAAGGTTAGCAGGTCGCTTTTCTTGTCGTTACACATCAGACCGTGCACATTTTCTACTTTTTTGTGTATATGATTGTACTCCAGTTTTGTTTGTATGCACTATGAAATAGTTAAGATATAACACACACCAGTCGACTTTGACATTTTTTTTGCCTTATGACATCTCAACATCGTGACTGTTTCACATTTTTTTTGCTGCTGCATTGTATTATTCTGTGTACATTTTTGCATCTGAACACTGTCAACGTCTTTAACATATTACGTTTTCTGTCATGTTATGCTGTATGGTTAATTATGTCACCATAAACCAGTCATTATCTAGTGGGTATATGATTTAAATGCAGGACATTAATCTTTGTTCATCAATTTCAGAAAGGAATGATGATTCTAAGAAATAAATTTAACATAAATGGAATTTCACCTACGGAATAAACGAAAGGAGATGCAATAACTTTATGAGGAAGAGTAAATGTATCAGGATTAACAAGCATTAACAAGACTATACTATACTCATCACAGAATAGCAGTCTTAACTAATTTTTTCTTTCAGAATACAAGGTGATTGATGCAGGCTGTCAGACTGAACTACACATCTTAGTTTTAGTGATGAAATATGCTAGAGACAAGGAATAGTTATGTAATGAGTAATGAAGTGATTTTTTGCAGATGATAGTGAATACTGATGAATAATGATGAAGGAAATGGTATTATGAATAATGAAGTTTTTCTTTACAGGTGATGATAATGGTGAAGTTATGATGATATGGATAATGAAGTTTTTTTTTCTTTACAGATGAGGATAATGTTGAAGTAATGTATTTATGCTACGTAGTTATTTAAGTATTTGTTGCAGTTTGCTTTGACAGCAGGTGTTACATTGCATAGTAGGATGACTGAAAGTTTTGGAAAGGACAGCTATGGAACACATTTTTATACACACTTCACTGCCTGTTAATTCGAAGTTCACTACTTTTCAGCATAGTGTGCGTTTCTTCTTTCAGGTCAATAATCCGTTTTTGTATTTTTTTTCCAGGAGAAGTTTTTCATGATACTTACTAAACCTGTTACTTATTATACCTGTTCTAGTACTTGCATTTTTATATTTTTACCCATTTGTGTCTATCGTTTATAAATGTGATCACATGTACTGCCTTGTTACATAATCTTGCTACAGCTGACTCATGACGAATGACGTTACCTATCCTCATTTGCAGCAATAGGTCAAAAGCAAAAAGTATTATGCCTCAGCAATTAATTATCGATCCCAACGCAATGCATTGCTACCAAAAAAAAATGTATTACCAGTCCCACATAATGTCACTAGTTTATGATAATTCTGAATAATACTGATCAACTGACCTCTTAATGAGACTATATTCAAAATGATGCTTTGTCACTAGCTAATAACTGCCACTGTTTATTGTAATGATACCACTTATAATGCTTGTGATTACTAATGATTTGACTGTAATTAACTGATTTTAATAATGCCTTTGTAATGATCTGAATACTACTGAATGAGGAACACTGTTTATTGTAATGAGTACTTGTAATGCCCATGATTATTAATGCTATGACTGTAATTAACTGATTTTTAATAATGACTTCGTAATAATCTGAATAATACTGAATGATGATTTTATTCAATACTTGCTGGCCACTGAGTGCCAATAATTAATGTCACTCCACGAATTGTGATTAATTATGCCATTGATTAGCTCTTGTTTCCAATGTTGATACTTTGTAACCAGAAAATAATGTGACTGTTTAATAATGCTTTGTAATTAGAAGAAGGCTAATGATTCTTAATAGATTGGAATGACACATAATTAATTAACTATGGTACTGTTTAATAATGCTTTGTAATTAATTAAGGCTAATATTTCTTACTATATTGAAATGACAAATGATTAATTAATTAACTGTAATTAGACAAATGATTAATTAACGACAAATGATTAATTAACTGTAATTATACAAATGATTAATTAACTGTAATTAGACAAATGATTAATTAATGACAAATGATTAATTAACTGTAATTAGGAAAAGGCTAATGATTCTTAATTATACTCTGTAACTGAAAAGAATGCGATTATTTCATAATGCTTTGTAACCAGGAAAAGAAGGCTACTGATTCTATGTACAACAATTAATGAACATTTTTCTGTAATACTACATACTTGGTACAGAAATGTTCAATAACTGGGCTATGAATGCCACAAACTACTAATTAAGTCTGTAATTGTCAATATTATGTGACTTGATGTCCTTCACCTCATAAGCTGACTACCCTGAATTATTGCAATGTCCATTTGTCCTGTCTATCCCAGTGATCATGGAGCACTATATTTGGTTTTGCACTAATTCTACGTTGGTGTGTCTTGTAAGAGTGTGGTGTTGACACGACATGCTGTCCACCACCATGAGCGATGAAGACATTATTATGGTCCCACTGTTTGGTGTACGTAATGTACTGCCAAAATGAAAACATGGAACATTACTACGACAGTTCAGTGTCTTTGCTACACTGATAAATTCTGATGGGAAAAGAACTTCAAGTTGTGTCACTTGGTGTTGTACTTCTGTGGAAAGATATGGACTTTCAGAGCAGCTGTGTGCAATCTAAAGTGCTACAACCATGATGCAATCCTTCCCTTTCCTATCCTGATTCTTGCCACATAGTTCATAGGTTATACATTTTTCGATTCGCTGAACTCCAATGCGAATACACTTATGTCACTTGTCAATATAATATTTTTGCCAGTCTGTTCATTTGTTCTGAATATGCTAAAGAATTTTTTCAGTGCCTGTGCACTTTATTATCTGTCAAATAATTTGTATATACTTTTCTGATTTGCTACTATGTTTTGTACTCACATTTTGTCTTTGTCTGATATATTTTGTACTTAGTGCGTGTGCACAACATATACTTTATGTACTACATCTAATTATTCTTGCCAGTCTGTTTATTTGTTCTGAATATGCTAAAGAATTTTTTCAGTGCCTGTGCACTTTATCTGTCAAATAATTTGTATATACTTTTCTGATTTGCTACTATGTTTTGTACTCACAATTTGTCTTTGTCTGATATATTTTGTACTTAGTGCGTGTGCACAACATTTAAATACTCTGTAAGTTGTAGAATTTTGTTAATTAAAGAAAAATTTTGCCGCGCTTGGCAAGTCCAAATGACTCACCATCGCTGCCAAATTTTTGCCCCCCCAGTGGAGGGTTATGAAACACGTATGTAACATAGCAGCGATGGCGAGGCATTGTAGCATCTGTGACCAGAGAGTATGCGCTTGACCGCGCGAGTGTTGCGAGCGGTTCTCAGTGAGTAGTCAGTAGCAGTCGTTGCGAGTCTGTAGCTCTGTCTAGTTGAGAGCAGAACTCAGTCTGTAGTCGTCATGCAGAGCGGTCGGTCAGTAGTAGCAGCCCAGTGCGGTTGTGTGATGTAGGCGGTCGGCAACACTGGTCAAGATGAGGAATAAGGTATACTGTTAATTAATATAATTATTAGATAATGAAAAATTTTATTTATTGTAACTATTGTCCAACAAGTTCCCCAATAATAATTTTTATTTCAAAAGCATTTTTTCAAAAATTTAATTTTTTATGGAACTAAAGATTTCGTTGCACTTCCCTTTTCACTCCACTTCTTTAAAAGAAAATTTTTAGTAAAATCACAAAAAAGGAGAATATTATTATTTGCAATGCAGTTCCTCCAAGCGGTGCGCAACAACAAGAGCAGATATGTGACGTCCATTTATTCTGAGGTAAGACTTGAATTCTGATTGTTTTACACAGGGCCAAAGACCGATATTTCGATTTAATTGTATTTTCTTGTCACTGAACGGACTTTAAATTTTGTGAAGAATTTATATTTGAGTCAGATTACGTATTTCACATTTTTGTTGCCATTGTCAGTACATTTGATTGTGGGCAGGTTACGCTTAGAGCAATGTCCATCAGCATTTCTAATTAGTATCGTCCTTCCTTTCTTTAAAAATTTTGTGGGGAGGTTACACTTGGCCCCCATTTGTATTAAGTATTGTCATTACATTTCTTTAAAATTGCGGTGGGGAGGTTACACCGTCAAGATAAAATGTGGAACATATCAGTTCGCACAGAGCCGTTTACGTAATCATTCTAACCGTGCTTGATACATCAATAGATGAAAATCTTGATATAGATTCTTATCAAAAAGTATCCTTCCTTATGCACTTTATAGGAATTCTTCGACGTACACCAACGTGTAGTCTTATATGAAGAAACATTGCATTTCTGACTCATTCATTCCTAAAATTATCATTTCCTATGAAAAAAACAGCACTGTTCTAACTATAAACAGCAATAATAATAATAATAATAATAACAATAATAAATACCTGTACATCCCGTAGCAGACACTTTTGGATCCCCTGTGGTCGTATTTTACGTTAAATGTTATGCATTATATAGTAATTCAAGAAGCTTCTTCGACATTATATGAGACGTATTCGCTGATGCAGAATGATCAAGTTTCGAATTTAGTGAGGTTCTGTCAGTCAGTGCTAATATTTCCCTTGAAACAACACTACTCGTATTATAAAAAACAGGAAAAGTAGGTAATAATTACAAATCACTCTTGTTGCAGAACGTTCTGATGTTTTGTGGGCGTATTTCACCCAGACTTGTTGAACCAGTTGTAATTCATGCGTCGTCAACACTGAACCACGTCTTACTCAGAACACAGTGAGATGCTCAACTGAAATTGGTTTGTACGTGCTAATCTATTCTATTGTATAAAACTATTTAGGTTACAAGGTCAACAAACATTCTGATACAATGATGCAAAATTTAATCCTCCTATCTATTATCAACAGAAACTGATAAAATATTTCATAGCTACTTCTGTGATATTACAAGCAATAGATTGAGCTCTTAAAAAAAGCACCTACTTTGTTTGTTTTCTTGGCACTCCACGTCAGACTTTTTGCAGACATGCTCTTCCCTTGTCTAACTACCAATCCTTATCTACGTGAAATAGGCACGTAATCATCGGCACTGGACGTTGGCGCAGTGACACAGCGTTGCATGGTCTGATGAACCCGGAGACCTTTTCTTCAGCATGCCGATAGGAGGCTGCAAATCGGTCATCCTCCAGAGGAACAGCTCCTTGGCACCTGTATCACATAACGAAGACAAGCTGTTGGCGGCTCCATCATGCTCTGGAGAGCATTCACGTGGGCGCCATAAGAGCCAAAGGGTTCACTGGTTGCAGACAATTTACACCCCTTCGTGACGATCGTGTTTCCCGACGTCAGTGTCATTTTTCACCAAGATAATGTCCCGTTTCACAAGGCCAGGAGTGTGATGACGATATTCGAGGAACATAGTGGCGAGTTCCAATTGATGTGCTCGCATCCCGACACTCCAGACCTGAACCCGATCGAACAGTTCTGGGATGTAGTTGAACATGACGTCAGAGCTCATCACTAACCTTCCGCGGAATTTATGGGAATTAGGTGACTTGTGTGTGCAGACGTGGTGCCATCTCCATCCAGCAACGTATCAAGTCGTCATTGCTCCCATTCCACGAAGCGGCGTCGCCACTATTATTCGTGCTGAAGGTGGATGTACCGGCTATTAGGTAGGTCACAATTCTCTGGGTGATCAGTGTGCAGCGCTTTGGATTGTAATAAACCTGAGGAAAAGGTCTCATCGTTGGATATAATGTAGTGATGACAACTACAGTATCCATCGCTTGCTTCAGCTGATTCTACACAAGCTATGTTTGCAGATAAAATTACAGGACATAAGGTCCGCCTGTATGAACGCCAACTGCAACTGGCCACACAACAGCAACATTAACACGGTTTTTTGATAAAGTTGGAAAGTTTTATTTACGAAGAAGGGTGCGGCATAAATAATACGATTAGAGAATCCTGAATCATACGAACCGCCTCTGTATTACAAAAGATGACGTGTTAATGCTCTCATTTGTTCTGAAAATGCACTACCACGCGAGGTGCCTACCTGATTTCGCAGCCCTGAGACAAATGCATAGAGTTCTATTAATTTTGACCAACTTGCAGTCATCTAAAGATGTCCTCTGTACAGACAGCAGCATGTACGTGGCAGATCCGTTGTCTTGAGGCCGTAATGAACTATTACGTAAATAACTGGTTAGTTCACTATTTAAGAATGCCACTCGTATTTATTTAGGCACAACATGAAAAACTGCAAGTTGTAAATTCTATCCACAGTCTCTTGGTCAAGTCGCATTATTAATACACTGACGGAAATAAATCGCAAAACGAAATGGGATGAGGAGTATAACATAGATGGTGACCTGGAAAAGATAGCCACTCAGACTGGCAACACGAATGTGCATTTCGTGGAACTGTTTCAGCGTCACGATCGGCCTCATCTTAATACAGCGGTCAGGCGTAATAACATGAGACTTGGGGGTGCGCTGATGACAGAAAGCATGGGTCACATTTCAGTGGTGTCGGTGGAGTCTATCAGCAGGACGGGTTTAACTAGGAATGGCCTGCACCTCAACAGGTATGGGAAGAGGAGGTTGGCAAAGCTTATAGGTGACAGCATAGGTGGGGTTGGTGGGATCACTCATGGGAAAACTCCTGCAGTAGTGGGTGTTAGAGCTGCACCTTTTTTAGATTGAAGTCAGCTGATAGGTATTCCTGCTTAAGGGAAGTCTCGCTAACAAGGGAATCACTTTTGACAAAGCTTAGGTATCCGAGTAATGAGGGAATTAGTATATTTCATCAAAATATACAAGGTATTAGAGTTAAAGTTAGTGAACTGCTTATAGATGTTGACTCTGAAATTATTGGTATATCTGAACACTTCTTAAATAAGGAGATAATTCAGAGGCTTCCTTTACCAGGATACACGTTGACTGGCAGCTTTTCGAGGAGCTCTTTGCGGTGTGGGGGAGTAGCCATGTATGTGAAAAACGGCATCCCATTTGAGTCAATTGATGTTTCAAAGTAATGCACTGAAAAGGTGTTTGAATGTTGTGCAGGTGTGGTTAAATTTAACGGAGCTAAACTTCTAACTGTTGTTATTTATAGATCCCCAGACTCCGATTTCACAACATTTTTGCTAAAGCTAGAGGAGGTTATTGGTTCACTTTATAAGAAATACAAAAAGTTAGTTATATGTGGTGACTTCACTATTAATTGTATAAGTGATTGTGCAAGGAAGAGGATGCTGGTAGACCTCTTTAATTCATATAATCTTATGCAAACCGTGTTCTTTCCAACGAGAGTGCAAGGGAACAGTAGAACAACCACAGACAACATTTTTGTTCATTCCTCATAACTAGAAGGGCAGTCTGTTAGCAAAAAGGTGAATGGCCTTCCAGATCATGATGCACAAATTTTAACTTTAAAAGATTTTTGTGCTGCAACACGTGTTAAATATAGTCATCAGCTGTTCAGGAAAGCTGATCCAGTTGCTGTAGAGACCTTTGTAAACCTTATCAAGGAACAAGAGTGGCAAGATGTTTATAGCGCTGATACAGTAGACGGTAAATATAATGCTTTTCTCAAGACTTTTCTCACGCTCTATGAAAGTTGCTTTCCGTTAGAACGTTTAAAACAGGGTACTAGCACAAACAGGCAGCCTGGGTAGCTGACTAGAGGAATAAGAATGTCTCGTAGAATAAAGTGGCAATTATATCAAAACGTTAGAAACAGTCACAATCTAAATGCAGCAGCCTATTACAAACAGTATTGTAAGGTGCTTAAAAATGTTATTAGGAAGGCAAAAAGTATGTGGTATGCAGATAGAATAGCTAAGTCTCAGGATAAAATTAAAACCATATGGTCAGTCGTAAAGAAAGTGGCTGGTCTGCAGAGACACGTCGAGGATATAGAATCAGTGCGTAGTTGTAATGTCCGTGTTACTGATAAGTCGCTTATATGTACAGTATTTAATAATCACTTTCTGAATATAGCAGGTGAACTAAATAGAAACCTAGTCCCAACAGGGAATCATAT
The DNA here is from genome assembly GCF_021461385.2 of Schistocerca piceifrons. Taxonomy (NCBI): domain Eukaryota; kingdom Metazoa; phylum Arthropoda; class Insecta; order Orthoptera; family Acrididae; genus Schistocerca; species Schistocerca piceifrons. Next base: position 724,359,653 of record NC_060138.1, read on the forward strand.
AGCGCTCTTAGAAAAAAGTGTTCCGAGACTGTTACCTGAAATGCTCCTCCATGATACTGACAAGAGGGAGATTGAGTTAATAATTAAATCACTAAGGACCAAGAACTCTCATGGATATGACGGGGTATCTAGCAGAATACTGATGTATTGTTCTATGTATGTTAGCCCAGTACTTAGCCATATCTGTAACTTTTCCTTTAGGAGTGGTCGGTTTCCTGACCGATTAAAGTACTCGGTAGTGAAGCTACTTTATAAAAAGGGAGACAGCGATAATGTTGACAATTATAGACCTATTTCTATGCCATCGGTGTTTGCTAAAGTTATCGAGAAGGTTACTGGAGCATTTAAATTCACATAATTTGCTGTCAAATGTTCAGTTTCGTTTTAGAAATGGTATAACTACTGGAAATGCTGTATTCTCTTTTCTCTGTGAGGTTTTGGACGGATTAAATAAAAGGTTGCGAACGCTAGGTGTTTTCTTTGATTTAACGAAGGTTTTTGACTGTGTTGACTACAAAATATTACTGCAGAAGTTGGACCATTATGGAGTAAGGGGAGTATCTTACAATTGTTTCTCCTCTTACTTTAAGAACAGAAAGCAGAGGGTAATTCTCCGCAATATTGAGAGTGGTAGTGATGTTCAGTCCCAATGGGCACTGTTAAGTGGGGCGTTCCCCAAGGGTCGGTGCTGGGGCAACTACTGTTTCTTATTTATATAAATGATATGCCTTCTAGTATTACAGGTGATTCAAAAATATTTCTGTTTGCTGATGACGCCAGCTTGATAGTGAAGGATCTTGTGTGTAATATTGAAACAGTAACAAATAATGTAGTTCATGAAATAAGTTCGTGGCTTGTGGGAAATAATTTGATGCTAAATCACGGTAAGACTCAGTTTTTACAGTTTCTAACTCACAATTCAACAAGAACCGATATTTTGATCAGACAGAATAGGCATCTTATAAGCGAGACGGAACAGCTCAAGTTCCTAGGCGTTCGGATAGATTGTAAGCTGTTGTGGAAAGCCCATGTCCAGGATCTTGTTCAGAAGCTAAATGCTGCTTTATTTACCATTAGAACAGTATCTGAAATAAGTGACACTTCAACACCAAAAGTAGTCTACTTCGCATGTTTTCATACGCTTATGTCGTATGGTATTATTTTTTGGGGTAATTCTTCTGATTCAAAAAGGGTATTTTTGGCTCAAAAACAGGCTGTTCGAGCTGTAAGTGATGTAAGTTCGAGAACCTCTTGTCGACCCCTATTCAAAAATCTGGGAATTCTGACATTGCCCTCACAGTATATATTTTCTTTAATGTCGTTTGTTGTTAGCAATATTATCCTATTCCCAAGAGTTAGCAGCTTTCACTCAGTTAATACTAGGCAGAAATCAAATCTGCATGTAGAATGCACTTCCTTGACTCTTGTGCAGAAAGGAGTGCAGTATTCTGCTCATCCATTTTCAATAAGCTACCACAATAACTCAAAAATCTTAGCAGTAGCCCAAACACTTTTAAGTCTAAACTGAAGAATTTCCTCATGGCTCATTCCTTCTATTCTGTCGAGGAGCTCCTGGAAGAGCTAAAAAATTAAGCAAATTCCAGTGTTACATTGTTGATTTTCTTCATTTAAACTTACGACTTGTCACCTGAATATGTTTTTTTATATTTCATTTTATCTGTTTCTAATATCGTGTTATAATTTCATGTATTGACTCGTTCCATGACCATGGAGGATTCTCCTTAATATGGTCCCACGGAACAATAAATAAATAAATATGAAAAATTAATGGGACAGGAATCAAATTTGGGGACTACATTTGTCTTGGTAACGTACTTAGGTCATTAACACTGTAGTGTCACGGTGCGAGGCAAGTCACTGCAAATGTGAAATTCTGATACATTAATAACCGGTGTAACAGGACGTTCATTGCAGGCATGTAAACGAGCACGCGTTGTGTTGTACAGGTGCTGTATGTCATTTTGTGGATTGGTTTTCCATGCCTGTTGCAGTTGGTTGGTCCGTACCGGGATGGTTAGTGCTGTTTGTGGACGACGAGATCTGTCGTAAGATAATGTCCCATATGTGCTCGACTGGAAACAGATCTGGGGGTGGAGCAGGTCAAGGCAATATGTCGACACTGTGCAGCGTGTTGGGTTACAACAGCAGTATGTGGGCGAGGGTTATTCTGCTGGTAAACATCCCCTGGAGGGCTGTTAGTGAATGGCAACAAAACATATCGAATCACCAGACTGACGTACAAATTTGCAGTCACGCTGCGTTACATAACCAATGCTGCTGCTGTCATCGAGACCGCGCCCCAGACCGTATCTCCAGACAGGTTGGTTGCGGACCCTCAACTGGTATCTAACCAACACACGGCCGTCTTTGTCACCGAGGCAGAACCAGATTTCATCAGAAAATACAACGGACCTCCATCCTGCCCTCCAATAAGCTGTCGCTTGACACCACTGAAGCCACAAATGGCGGTGGCTTTGATCAGTAGAATACATGCTACAGGGCGTCTGGGTCGGAGCTGTCTTTGATGTATCAGATTTGTAACGGTGCTTTGTGTCACTGTGGTGCCAACAACTGGTCAAATTACTGCTGCAGATACAGTACGATGCCCAGAATCATAGGCTGAATGTAACTGGTCTTCGCTCTGGGCAGTGCCACGTGGCCGTCCTGAGCCTCACCTTTTTCTGACCGTACATTCTCGCAGTCACCGCAGCCAGCGAAAATGTACAATCGGTACATTATTCCAAAATATTTCCACAGTATCACAGAAGGAATATCCAGCTTCTCGTAGTCCTATTACACGACATCGTTCAAACTTAGTGGGGTGTTGGTAACAGTGTCTTTGTCGTCTTGACTAACATCAACTCACCACGTCCAATATCAAAGGTAACTAACGCTCACGACCGTTACGGTGTGTGTTTCAAGCAAACCTCATTTTCATTGTCATAGTGGCGCTACTACCGTCACTCTTATGCATCTCGTGCGAAATCTGAAAAGACCTTACTTTTCAGGTACGGAAACACGCCTACCAGTTTTCGTTTATGTAACACAGTTTCTTATTTGTGTTGCATTTTTTCCCGTCAGTGTATGTTTATAAACTATCTTGCAATACCAGTAGCCAAATATATGTTCCAGATTCTTAATCTGCATAAAATTAAGATATGACCCTTCGCTCCAGACAACGTATCTGTCCACCATGACTGCCCCTTCTGATCTGATACTTCAGCACCGATCTTTCGCTTGGGAGCCCGGTCTCGGTGGAGCTCCAAAGATGCGCGATGAGCTTTGTCTACCTGTTCGTTTCGCTATTGTTTTCTAATTTTACATATAATTCTGACTTTCAAACACGCAGGTGGTGGCATCGTATTTAGAGAAAATGTTAATGACAGGAAGTTAGCATTTCGGCTCGCAGCCTCCGAAAGTATCAGCCAATCACATTGATAAACTACAATTCTGGCGTTATTTCCCACGAGGAAGGTACCATCTGCTACAGGTACCTCACTCCAATCATTACGTCATATGTATCATGATCCAGCCTCTACTGCTCTGTGGAAAGACTCTCAAGAGCTAGGTGTTATGGCTGCTAAAGCCAGAAATATCTCAAGTTTCGAAAAATATTTGTCATATTTGTGTGTTCTTTTCAACAACTTATCGTAATGCAGATTAAAAAGGACTTCCGAAACCTAACGTAAGTAGTCGCAAATACAATCAAGAAATATTTTCGCACAACACAATTAAGTTTAGATACACAATGATGTGTTAACTCGCCAACGAAACTCACAGCAATATTATTTAGTTGCAGACGACACGCTGTCAGTATCCGATTATGTACAGAGGACCCTGCGTAGCCCAGTAATATAAAAAAAATGAAGGTAATGACAGCAAAAGATAAAACTTTTTAGGTCTTATTTTCCTATAATAATTATCACTTAAAACATTTTAACGTTTCACAGGTTTGTATGAAGAATGCCCACTGACGGTAACACAAAGGTGCTGAAACATGTTTACGTTTATACGAAAAAACATTGTTTGCATAAGAGGTGGAACTTACGTTACCACAATATTTGTCTATTTTCCGCTTTCAGCTCGGGGAGGTTAATGCGTTTTGTATAAGAGTTATTTTCGCATGAATATCACCCCCAGGACGGCAGAACAGATTTTCTGGATGGAAGTTGTTACTTTTGGTTGTTGAGAGACACGCGCCGTCACTTCTGAATGACGCATTTGCAGTGTTTGTTTTTAATTTCTGGACCGTTGCACTCATGCAGCAATTTCCAAGAGAAAACCCAGAGTTAAATAATGCGACCTCATCTAAAACTACAGGGCGCTCGCCAGCTGGCGCTCGCGTTATCTCTCCCTGGCAGACCAGTTGGGTCAATTGCAGCTACTGACGTCACTCAGCCCGGCTGAGGGTGAATGCCGAGCAGATGGAAACAAAAATGAGGGACAGACAACTATTAACCGACAACAACGACGTGGCGTCTATGACAGTTAGTCTTGATGTTGCTTCAGAATACGATAATGACAAAGGTCGCTCGAGTAGGAAAATACCAAGTAAAAGATATGTAGAATATACTTGAAACAAACGAAAATCTAAAGCTGCTTAACGTTCCATCTGCTTCTAAGTTAGGGGTAGACTTTTTTACTTACCACCCGCTTCTGTACCTATGCGATAGTAAAATTTTCTAATCACCCTCCGGTTCGACGATACTGGTGATTTATACAGTAAGGAAGAAACATCACTTTATAAAACTTACAAAGCAGATTTACAGGAAGTTAAACCATATAATAAAAATTACTTACCAAATACATTACATCAAAATGTTATGAAAGCCTAATGAAACACTTTAACATCCCTACCGTCTACAGCCTACTATGAAAGCAGGAACGCCTACTAGTGGCCAGCAGGGACCAGCTTGACTGCCAATGGTCTAGGTAATTAGCGGCTCCGCAAGTGCTCTAGGGGGATTGGAGCAAATCAGCTGCAGTCTTTTCCGAAAATATTTTGATTCGCCTCAGAGGATTTATGTAAACAGCGTAGAACGTGAATTGACATTACTGAACGTGGATTTAAACCTCATTTCTTTCTAATACTAGTCCAGTGTCTTAATCAGTGCGCCGCTCTGATCAGCAAATCTAAAAAAGCAGAGAGATTATAGATCTGATACAATAAGAAAATGTTAATCTCGTTATCTATTCAACTAACTGAAGGTAACACTGCGGTATAAAAGAGAAACTGAGTATTGTTGTGCGACAAGAAGTACTAATAAAGTGAGAAATAAGACAGCAAACATACTGACTCATTACCCCAATAACAGTTCAAAGTGAATGTTCATTAATTGGTAGGCCTACAGTGCCTATCTCTTGTTTCTTTCTTTCTGTTTGTCGGTCTGTTTGCATCCCTTTCTCTCTCTCTCTCTCTCTCTCTCTCTCTCTCACTCTCTTCCCCTACAACAGACACGCCCACTACCCTTTATTCACCCCTCGCCCCTTCCACTCAAGCACAATCTATCACTCTATGCCTGTAAATAAGTAAAAGTAAAAATAATACTAGAAAATATACGTAAACGCTCTAAATGTCAATGTTTAGGGACTATATACGCTATGTGATCGAAAGTATACGGACACCCCCAAAAACATACGTTTTTCATATTAGCTGCATTGTGCTGCAACCTACTACCAGCGAACTCAGTAGTCATTAGACATCGTGAGAGAGCAGAATGTGGCATTCCGCGGAACTCACTGACTTGGAACGTGGTCAGGTGATTGGGTGTCACTACTGTCATACGTTTGTACGCAAGAGTTACACACTCCTAAACATCCCTAGGTCCACTGTTTTCGATGTGATAGTGAAGTAGAAACGAGAAGGGACACGTACAGCACAAAAGCATACAGGTCGACCTCGTCTGTTGACTAACAGAGAACGCCGACAGTTGAAGACGGCCGTAATGTGTAATAGGTAGACATGTATCCAGATCATCACTGAGGAACTCCAAACTGCATCATGATCCATTACAAGTACTAAGTCAGTTAGGCGGGTCGTGAGAAAACTTGGACTGCTCATAAGTCAAGCCGGTAAGTGCCACGACTCGCTTGGTGTAAGGAGCGTAAACTTAGGACTATTGAACTGTGGAAAAACGTTGTATGGAGTGACGACTCACGGTACACAATGTGGAGATCCGATGGCAGGGTGTGGATATGGCGAATGCCCGGTGAACGTCACCTGTCAGAGTTTGTAGTGCCAACAGTTTGATTCGGAGGTGGTGGTGTTATGGCGTGATCGTGTTTTCCATGGAGGGGTTTTGCACCCCATATTGTTTTACGTGGCACTGTCACAGCATAGACGTACATTGATGTTTTAAGCACTTTCTAGCTTCCAATTGTTGAAGAGCAATTCGGGGATGGCGACTGCATCTTTCAACACGAACGAGCACCTGTTCATAATGCACGGTCTATGGCGGCGTTGTTACAAGACAGTAACATCCCTGAGATGGACTGGCCTGCACAGAGTCCTGACCTGAATGCTGTAGGACACCTTTGGGATGTTTTGGAACGCCGACTTCGTGGCACACCTCACCGACCGACATCAATACCTCTCCTCAGTGCAGCACTCTGTAAAGAATGGGCTGCCATTCTCCAGGATACCTTCCAGCACCTTATGGAACGTGTGCTTGCAAGAGTGGAAGTTGTGATTGAGGCTAAGGGTTGGCCTACACCATATTGAATTCCAGCATTACCGATGGACGGCGCCTCGAACTTGTAAGTCATTTTTAGCCAGGTGTCCGGATACTTTTGATCTCGTAGTGTATGAATCGCAGGTATTATCACACATTCACGTATCCGCTCCCACATTGATGGAGCCGTCTGGGACTATATTGACATCAGGGGTCCGCGGGTCCGCTGTGCGTATTATTCAACATCGTCCTTTCAAGAGCTGCTCAATGCTGGCTTGTTTCCACATGGACGTGAATAGACGTCCTCGTGCAACAGAGCCACGTCACGAACTCTTTTTGCTGTGAACCTTTTCTTTTGGTGAATTATGTTGAAGCCTTCTAGTGATGTAAGGTATATCTTTTCCCATCGCCACCAGAAGTGCTCCGTAAGTTTCTGTGTATGGTGGTAGTCCTGTCGTCATAGATTCCGGGCAAGTTGATATCGCGGTCAATTTGTTTTTCCAACAGTAAACTGTGCTGGAACCAAGGGGGTGTCGTGATCGCCGGTTGACTGCGTAAACGTTCTGTAGTTGATCACAGCCTCGATGCTCACGTGGGCAGTTTCGAAGCACTCCTGTGTAGCCTGTGGCAGTCCCAACACCTTCCATAAGCAGTATTTAACTGTTTCTATCACTCCCTGCCACCATATCCCTCACCATGCTGCACTCGAAACTATAAACTTCCGCGAGAGGTGATGCTGGGCAAGGAATCTATACGTGTGGACGCCAGTGAGTGACGTCCACAGCTTGGTCGTATGTTTTTTGGTAGCATGAAACATCGTGGTGCTATCCACATATATGGGCTGTGGTAGCCCTACCTTTCCAATGAATCATTCAATTTCTGACATAAATTCGTGAGTAGTCACACAAGAGAACAGCTTTAGCTGTACAGCATGGATAGTGGCTCAAGCGAAGAGAGCTATGTAGCATATTTTCACATCGTGCTCATTCTTAGTGAATAAATGACCTGCGGTGTCTACTGCTGCATGCTGCAACTACAAAAGGTTCCCATTGTCGTAAGCGTTCTACAGAGAGTGGTGCTTGATTTTCACGCAAAGCTCCTTTGTGGTGAGCTTACATTACAGACGCATATGTAAAACATCCTTGACTGTTTGACGATCAAGCAAGATCTAAAATTCCTCTCTCAGTTCCAACAGCATGTTGCGAACACCTAAGTTGTGAATTTGAACGTGTGTTTACATGATTACAAGGTGCACGAAGTGGTGCTCATCATCATGCAGTATTGGGTGCCGTATGTTTCCTGGTAGTTCAGTAAACTTGTAACGTCCTTCGGCTCTGATGAAGTTGTTCTGAACAAATGGAGGGAAACGTGTAATTCTTGAACCGTCAAGTCATTCTTTGCCTTTATTGAGTGAAATAAATTCTGATGGAAACGTTTCCTGTTGAATCTGACGCATACATGCAAGGCGAGACAGTTATAGTTCAGGTACTATAAAAGGCACTCCTATTAATAGTGTTACATCTTGGTGTCACCACAAAACGTAAAATCCATTCTGTAAGGCATATAATTTTCCTTTACGAGCAGTAGTTTGCGAAGAGAAAGACTCAGTCCTTAGTGCTTACAGCTAGCATCCGGTGATTTACTTTTTTAGTCTCTGGAAAAAGTGCTGAGAACGGTACTGTCTTCTGAGGCTAAACATGAGAAGGACGTTTGAGCCACAAAGCTTTGTGCCATCATAAAGATGATGAACATTTGTCCCTTACAGATACGCACCTTGAAAGTAGATCCGCGGTGTTGTCTTGACTACGGCATCAAGACCATTTAAATGGAGCTGTGATGTCTGTTATTTTAATCATTCTATTGCAGACAAAGGTTTTCCAGTAGTTTGGATCACTTTGTATCCAATATAAAGCAGTCACTGAATCGGTTCACATAGTCGTTTTTCATGTCAGAGTTTGTAGTCTAACGAAAGCAACGTAAAATCCGTGAACCAACAAGAACTGCAATTACGAGTAGTTCCAGGCGTATAATAGCTCGATTGGAGCAAGTCTTGCCTTGCTGCATACTAAACACACGGTGACAGTGTCACAGGTTTGCGACTGAAGTTAAACTGCGGTCCCGTACCCCCCTTCGAAAGTGTCGCCGAAAACGTGCAGTGAGTAATTCTCATATTTGAAATTGGTGACACCCATCCTTAGAGGGATTTGTATCTCATGAAGAAACTCAGAGTCAGAACATCAGAGCGAACAGCGATGCGCAGTGTCGAAAGGCAGTCTCGTCCCATGCAACACCTCTTACCCAAGTTGTTTCAAACAACAATTTGATAGTAAAAGCAAGGTACGGTCCGAGAGATTCATACAGCAGTGAGGCGATCTGAAGAACGTGACGCGTTGTTGTTGGTCATACTGATAAATCCTTTATGACGTCAGCAGCTGAAACAAGAAGTTATCAACATAACTCTTCTATAGGATTTCGAGGACGAGTGTTCCCGTCGGAAATGGTGTCTTGATATTGTCGTATATGATGGAATGACGAAGTTTTCGTAGTTCATTTCAACATACTTTATTTTATGATGTTCATTAAGCCTATCAGCTGATGGTATCTCGTTCTGACACCGGTCTCATCGTCTGCGAAATCGTCCACGTATACAGGTGATCGGCGAGAAGAACGGCAGCTGCAAAGCCACGCGTGTGATGAGTAACTGCTTCCTATAGCGCTGCTGTCAGGAGGAAGGGACTAGGCATTAAACCAAAACAAAGTGTTCTGAGGTATGTAGCCACTTCGTTAGTGATCTAGTAACTGCCGTCATTGTACGGTAATACTCGAGAGCAAGAGATTCGTGTCAGGTCCCTGCCTTTATGACGTAGTTATAGCTGTGGGAAAGGCTTGTCTGATGTCGCCTACAACAGCTTAACGGTGCAGCCTGAAGTGAATTATTGGGCTAAATATGCCAGGAACGAGATCTAGTCCCACTTCCAAAATGTAGTTAAATCATGAAATATCGTTTTCATGACATCGGGCGTTGAATACTATTCTCCACCTCGTGGTATTGTGTGTCGTGTCCTTTACGGCGTGGTGAGGTGGATCAGTGTGTCTTTTCTGTCTCAACATCCAAATTGACCATCTCAACTTGGTCTTGAGAAATATATTTCGTCGTTTCTGTTCTATAATTGTCTGCGTTTTCCGCTTTGATTTGCGAACTTTCGCTTAATCCATTAAACCGTTTCTCAAACGTTGTGATGTTGTTGATCGCACTTCTAGGTCATTCCCTGCAAATAAAAAAACTCTTCTGGTATCGTCAGTGGAACAGGCGACATGAAATCGTTCTAACCTACTGCAGGTCTTCATGTCCATTGTTCGTGGTCTTGTTTCTGTTTCCTGAATGCCAGTTGTTTCAAGATTACAGAAATGAAGAACATGATGACCATGGAGAGAAGGGTATGCTGAAGTTGTGTGCAGTTGACGGAGATTTGGTTAACCACAGCTCCACTTGCATTTCCTCTTAGCATCCGTACAAAAAGGAACTAATACTAAAGAAGGTGATATCCAACTCGACGGAGAGTCTGTTATTAGCATCCCATACTGTGTCTGCACCGGTGGAAGTCCAATATGAAGAACTGATGAGTCGTCTTTTAAGTCGGCCACTGGCAATTTGTGCATCTTTGTAAGTGAAATGACATCATGAGGAATAGCTGGTTGTGGTGACTATGCATTCGAGATGTGAAGTGTAAAGATGTTCACCGTGCTGAAGTCTGAGCGCCCTGCAGCTGGAAGTTTACAAGATGGCGATTTGCAGAGTGCTAGTATTGCGTTCGAAAGCAGTGATTTGTACGCCTGCTTCAGCGAGAATGGTTAGACTGTAATTCATTGACAAGTGAAGAACTGATATATTTCGACTAGCTTCCCGCACCCAGACACAGCGTGTCAGATTAGATAAGCTGGTCAGTCCAATGAGTCGAATGCGTGCCACATGTAAGTGAGTACAGTCCGAAATTTGAGTCTGAATTTGTTTCAATGTACAAAACCCCAATGGTGGTTGTGTTCCCAACTTCTTGAACTCCCTTTAGGAACTACTATTTAAATTTCAGTTGCGCACGAAGTTAAGTGGATAAAGCGAAATTAGGACCTCGGCATGATCTTAAAGCAAGGAATTTGCATAACGCTACGTGACTGGAACAATTTATTTGCGTATAATTTATTCTGACTGAAAATATCTCCCTGGACACTGGTAATAGCGTCTAACTTAATATTAGGAAGGTACCAAACAGAAACACTCATTAGTTAAATACTAAAATTTGTTCACAAACACATAAATTAACTACGTATAAATTCAACTATGAAAATCGTGACATTCTGTTTCTAAATCCTTGAGTAAGTTGAACTGGATAACAGCGTTACCTGCCCATCTATGAATTCACTACTTGTCCACTTGCGAATTTACACTCAAATAAAGTGCAACGGTAATTCCACTCTATATAACACTGCAAAATTCTGATAGAAACAGCGACTGGAAATAAATTACTAACACCTTATGTCCACACATTCACACAAATGTAATGAATTTGAGACATGCGATCCTCCTAAATACCACCAGTGTGAAAGCGAACTTAACGACTCTGCCAGGTCTGTGAATTATACTCACCGTATGGCTGTATTGTGCCAAAATGCACGCTGCAGAAGTGCTGTTCCTTCGTGCAGGGAAGGTAGTCAGCATTCTGTCGCAACGTGAAAGTGCTACATGCCCAACCGTGATGCAACGTCAAGTTCATCCGTCCTCTATAGCTACTGTCCACGGATTCGATCAGGACACCTCCACGCCGAAAAAGACAATGCGGACAGCCATGCATCCAAATGCCTAGCTTCTCTTGTGACGGTCACTTACGCCCTCCTGATATCTTCTGTCCAAACAGTGCTGATTTCCAGTACCAAAATGAAGAAATATTGCTGCTCAATCACGAGGTTTCCCTCCAATGAGAGAATCCCGCCGAACTATCGCATCCCCTTCAGACGCCAACTGCAGCAAAAACATGTTACCTGTTACCAAGAAACACATTGACTTCAGAGCTGTGCTCTTTACGTCACACAGTACTATGCCAATTCTGCGTTCTCCCGCCTATGCCGTTAGCCTCACACCACAGGGATCGAGAGGTAAACTAAGAGCCACTATGAGGCCAGTCTGTTTGTGTAGCCCCAGCTTCCTACAAAGGGTAGGTGGCTTCTTCATTGGTCGGCAAAACACGGAAAGGCGTCCACACCTTCTGAACTCGGTGCCACACTGCTCACCGACGTGAGACTGTGAAGTCGTATAGGTCGACAATATTCATCATTTTGCTTGGCAGCTCCTTGTGTTGGCCGTGTTTGTAGTTAAAATTGTGGAATGTGAGGCTGCCAGTTATCCAAAACACGGTTTTTTCTCAGTACCCAAACATGTTTCGGCACCACTGTCCCATCATGAGTGGGTTTCCGTTTTCATTTATTCTGCAATGTGAACATTTTTGTTTATTGATTATAAAATTATGTGGATCTTTAGTTCGAACAATAGATCGTTTCTTTTTGTAAATACCATTGCAAAAAGTTTTACAAACGAATATAGGCGCGAAAACTAAATCACAGTCTAGAAGAGAGGTTAATTCCCAGCAAAAAACTTTCTCATCAACATCGTTTGTTTCCAGATGACAAGCTACCTGTAGTAAATAACACACGAGTGATCCGGAAAATTCACGCATACCAAATGTAAAGGTATTTACACTACTGGCCATTAAAATTGCTACACCACAAAGATGACGTGCTACAGACGCGAAATTTAACCGACAGGAAGAAGATGCTGTGATATGCAAATGATTAGCTTTTCAGAGCATTCACACAAGGTTGGCGCCGGTGGCGACACCTACATTGTGCTGACATGAGGAAAGTTTCCAACCGATTTCTCATACACAAACAGCAGTTGACCGGAGTTGTCTGGTGAAACGTTGTTGTGATGCCTCGTGTAAGGAAGAGAAAAGCGTACCATCACGTTTCCGACTTTGATAAAGGTCGGATTGTAGCCTGTCGCGGTTGCGGTTTATCGTATCGCGAAATTTCTGATCGCGTTGGTCGAGATCCAATGACTGTTAGCGGAATATGGAATCCGTGAGTTCAGGAGGGTAATACGGAACTCCGTGCAGGATCCCAACGGCCTCGTATCACTAGCAGTCGAGATGACAGGCATCTTATCTGCATGGCTGTAACGGATCGTGCAGCCAAGTCTCGATCCTTGAATCAACAGATGGGGACGTTTGCAAGACAACATCCATCTCCATGAACAGTTCGAAGACGTTTGCAGCAGCATGGACTATCAGCTCGGAGACCATGGCTGCGGTTACTTTTAACGCTGCATCACAGACAGGAGCTCCTGCAATGCTGTACTCAAAGACGAACCTGGGTGCACGAATGGCAAAAGGTCATTTTTTTCGGATGAATCCAGGTTCTGTTTACAGCATCATGATGGTCGCATCCGTGTTTGGCGACATCGCGGTGAACGCACATTGAAAGCGTGTATTCGCCATCGCCATACTGGCGTATCACCCGGCGTGATGGTATGGGGTGCCATTGGTTACACGTCTCGGTCACCTCTTGTTCGCATTGACGGCACTTTGAACAGTGGACGTTACATTTCAGATGCGTTACGACCCGTGGCTCTACCCTTCCTTCGATCCCTGTGAAGCCCTACATTTCAGCAGGATAATGGACGACCGCATGTTGAAGGTCCTGTACGGGCCCTGGCCAGCACATTCTCCAGATCTCCCACTAATTGAAAACGTTTGGTCAATGATGGCCGAGCAACTGGCTCGTCACAATACGCCAGTCACTACTCTTGATGAACTGTGGTATCGTGTTGAAGCTGCATGGGCACGTGCACCTGTACACGCCATCCAAGCTCTGTTTGACTCAATGTCCAGGCGTATCAAGGCCGTTATTAAGGCCAAAGGTGGTTGTTCTGGGTACTGATTTCTCAGGATCTATCCACCCAAATTGCGTGAAAACGTAATCACATCTCAGTTCTAGTATAATTTATTTGTCCAATGAATGCCCGTTTATCATTTGCATTTCTTCTTGGTGTAGCAATTATAATGGCCAAAAGTGTATAAAAAGAAACGATCTATTGTTTGAACTAAACATCGACATAATTTTATAATTATTAAACAAAAATGTTCCCATTACAGAATAAATGAAAACGAAAACCCACTTATGATGGCACAGTGATGCAGAAACATGTTTGGGTGCTGAGAAAAAATTGTGTTTTGCATAACTGGCTGACCTCACATCTAACAATTTTAGGTGGACAATAGCTTGCCACCCTATGCTAGAGGCGTTCTGGCCTCTGTTCGAAAAATTCACTACCGGGTGGCCAGTTCTTGCCTCTGGCAGTCCTGTTTGGCCATCGAGCTCCTGCTCTTCGTTTCAAGTCCAACACGCTGTTTATTTGCATGATCACCAGAAGCTTCTAGAGCCTGAGCTCATCACTGAGTAAATAAAAGAAAGAAACGACAATGATGTAGGGCACCATACTCACTGGCATTGCGATTCCCACTTATCAACTGACGTTCTTACTGTCAGTCTCTGAATTACAAAGCCACACTCTAATTTTGATGAAAACGGATAGAGTTGGCTGCTGAGTTAGCAGCTAAGTCGTCTATCGAATAAATATCTTAGAGTTTGTAGCTACAAATATGCCCGATCTTATTGGCAATGGCAGTATAGAAACAGAGATTAGCGATCATGATGTCATTACAGCAACTACGATTACAGAAGTTAATAAATCAATCAAGGTAGCTAGGAGAACATTTCTGTTAGATAAAGCAGATAATCAGTTGTTAGAATATCACTTAGACAGTGATCTGACATCATTTAGTTCCAGTTAGCTGGATATAGAGAAATTATGGGCAAAGTGTAAGACGGTTGTAAGCCGTTGTCTGGAACGTTATGTGCCTAAGTGGATATAGGATGGAAAAGACCCACCATGGTTTAATAACGAAATTCGAGGCATGCTGAGGAAGCAAAGGCTGTTGCATTCTCGGTTCAAAAGGGAAATAACAAAGGACGACAAGCGAAGACTGGCAGAGATTCGTGCGTCTGTGAAAAGATTTACGCGCGAAGCATGTAACAGGTACCATCGTCACAGCTTAGCAAAAGATGTGATAGAGAACCCGAGAAAATTCTGGTGTTATATAAAACCACTCAGTTGGTTTAAGGCTGTCATTCAGTCCCTTGTCGACGAGTCTGGTGTGACAGTTGAAGACAGCAAAACCAAAGCCGATGTTTTTAATTTTACGTTCAAGAAATCATTCACGCAGAAGGATCGTAAAAACATACCGTCATTTGACGATTGGGCAGACTACCGTATGAATGATACAGTAATAAGTACCCCTGGAGCAGAAAAACAACTGAAAGATTTGAAAACAAATACACTCCTGGAAATTGAAATAAGAACACCGTGAATTCATTGTCCCACGAAGGGGAAACTTTATTGACACATTCCTGGGGTCAGATACATCACATGATCACACTGACAGAGCCACAGGCACATAGACACAGGCAACAGAGCATGCACAATGTCGGCACTAGTACAGTGTATATCCACCTTTCGCAGCAATGCAGGCTGCTATTCTCCCATGGAGACGATCGTAGAGATGCTGGATGTAGTCCTGTGGAACGGCTTGCCATGCCATTTCCACCTGGCGCCTCAGTTGGACCAGCGTTCGTGCTGGACGTGCAGACCGCGTGAGACGACGCTTCATCCAGTCCCAAACATGCTCAATGGGGGACAGATCCGGAGATCTTGCTGGCCAGGGTAGTTGACTTACACCTTCTAGAGTACGTTGGGTGGCACGGGATACATGCGGACGTGCATTGTCCTGTTGGAACAGCAAGTTTCCTTGCCGGTCTAGGAATGGTAGAACGATGGGTTCGATGACGGTTTGGATGTACCGTGCACTATTCAGTGTCCTCTCGACGATCACCAGTGGTGTACGGCCAGTGTAGGAGATCGCTCCCCACACCATGATGCCGGGTCTTGGCCCTGTGTGCCTCGGTCGTATGCAGTCCTGATTGTGGCGCTCACCTGCACGGCGCCAAACACGCATACGACCATCATTGGCACCAAGGCAGAAGCGACTCTCATCGCTGAAGACGACACGTCTCCATTCGTCCCTCCATTCATGCCTGTCGCGACACCACTGGAGGCGGGCTGCACGATGTTGGGGCGTGAGCGGAAGACGGCTTAACGGTGTGCGGGACCGTAGCCCAGCTTCATGGAGACGGTTGCGAATGGTCCTCGCCGATACCCCAGGAGCAACAGTGTCTCTAATTTGCTGGGAAGTGGCGGTGCTGTCCCCTACGGCACTGCGTAGGATCCTACGGTCTTGGCGTGCATCCGTGCGTCGCTGCGGCCCGGTCCCATGTAGACGGGCACGTGCACCTTCCGCCGACCACTGGCGACAACATCGATGTACTGTGGAGACCTCACGCCCCACGTGTTGAGCAATTCGGCGGTACGTCCACCCGGCCTCCCGCATGCCCACTATACGCCCTCGCTCAAAGTCCGTCAACTGCACATACGGTTCACGTCCACGCTGTCGCGGCATGCTACCAGTGTTAAAGACTTCGATGGAGCTCCGTATGCCACGGCAAACTGGCTGACACTGACGGCGGCGGTGCACAAATGCTAACGCCATTCGACGGCCAACACCGCGGTTCCTGGTGTGTCCGCTGTGCCGTGCGTGTGATCATTGCTTGTACAGCCCTCTCGCAGTGTCCGGAGCAAGTATGGTGCGTCTGACACACCGGTGTCAATGTGTTCTTTTTTCCATTTCCAGGAGTGTAAATCACCAGGACCCGCTGGAATCCCAGTTCGATTTTACAAAGAGTACTCTACGGTATTGGCCCCTCACCTAGCTTGCATTTATCGTGAATCTCTCGCACAGTACGAAGTGCCAAGAGAGTGGGAAAAGGAGCAGGTGACTCTGGTATATAAGAAAGGTAAAACAACGGATCCACAAAATTACAGTCCAATATCCCTAACTTCTGTTTGCTGCAGAATCCTTGAACATATTCTCAGCTCGAATATAACAAACTTTCTTGAGACTAAGAAGTTTATGTCTACACATTAGCATGGTTTCTGACAGCGTCGCTCATGCGAAACTCAGCTTGCCTTTTCTCACATGATATGCTGCGTACAGTGTATGAAGGGCAACAGCAGATTCCATATTTCTATATTTCCGGAAAGCATTTGACACGGTACCCATTGCACGCTGCTAATGAAGGTACGGGCGTATGGAATAAGCTCACAGATATGAGACTGGCCCGACGACTTCTTAACCAACAGAATCCAGTATGTTGCCCTCGACGGTGAGCGTTCATCAGAAATAAGGGTATCGTCAGGAGTGTCACAGGGAATGTAATAGGACCGCTGTTGTTCTCTCTCTCTATATATAAATGATTTGTCGGACAGGGTGGACAGAAATCTGCGGTTGGTTGCTGATGATGCTATAGTGTAGGGTAAGGTGTCGAAGCTGAGTGACCCTAGGAAGACACAAGCTGACTTACACAAAATTTCCAGTTTGTGTGTTCAATGACAGCTAGTTCTAAATTTAGATAAATGTAAGTTAAAGCGAATGATTGGGACGATCGAATCTGTAATGCTCAGATTCAGTATTACTAGCGTCCTGCTTGACACAGTCAAGTCGCTTGAATACCAGCGCGTAACGTTGCAAAGCGATATGGAACGAGCAAGTGAGAACTGTGGTAGGGGAGGCGAATGGTCGGCTTCGGTTTACTGGGAGAATTTTAGGAAAAAGTTATTCACCTGTAAAGGAGTCCGCATATAGGATGCTGGTGCGATCTGTTCTCGATTACTGCTCGAGCACAGACAACGAGCTGTAACCCAGCGTAGAAAATTGGTTGGTTGGTTGGTTGTTTGGGGGAAGAGACCAAACAGCGAGGTCATCTGTCTCATCGGATTAGGGAAGGATGCGGAAGGAAGTCGGCCGTTCCCTTTCAAAGGAACCATCCCGACATTTGCCTGGAGAGATTTAGGGAAATCACGGAAAACCTAAATCAGGATGGCCGGACGCGGGATTGAACCGTCGTCCTCCCGAATGCGAGTCCAGTGTGCTAACCACTGCGCCACCTCGCTCGGTGTAGAAAATTGTAGGGAAGCACAACAGGCTGCCTTCTACGACGAGGATATTGGAAAGATGGTACATCACTACGACAGATGTCAAAGTCAGAGCGGCGATTACCTAGAGAATTAGCTGGAGAGTGTAGCAAACTGCTGCAAACAAAATAGTTTTGAAACTCCCCGGAAGATTAAGACTGTATGCCTGACCGGGGCTCGAAACCGGAACCTTTTGCCTTCTGCGGGCAAGTGCTCTACCAGCTAAGCTACCAAAGCACGACCGACGACCCATCGTCATTGCTTTGCTTCAGCCAGTACCTAGTCTCCTACCTTCCAAAGTTCACAGAAATTCTCCTACGGGTTCTAGTCGGTCCGGCGCAAGGTTTCAATCTTCCAGGAATTTTCGTATCCGAGCACACTTCACCACAGTGTGAAAATTTCGTTCTGAAAACAGTATTGATTTTCATTGTGGTTTCCATTTAGCGACCGACAGTTCCTTACTTTCCGAATAGCCACCGTACGTATGGTTCAAAGATGCAGGCTGCTGTACTTCAAGGAAATCAACATGGGCTTGAACGATGTGATCGGTACCACCATACTTAGCATGAAGGGTCCGTTTCATTTCGTAGTACGTTTCAGAAGTGACACCGTCAACCACTTATCTCGGCTCTCTCTCCTAATATCTAGGCAAGATCACATTTTTGTGATCCGCTACGATTCCTGTATTTTGAGCTATGGAAAATGAAAACTGTTCTCAGAAACAAGACCAGGGCTCTGCATCGTCCGAAAATGGCTCCATTCCGATGGGCGGCAGCTTAGCGGAGCGCGCATGTGGTGTGGCAATGGCAGGAGGCTCAGCTGAAGCGACAGATAGTTGCCTCTCCTTTATGCTCGCAGCTTTTAAAATACTGCGTTCGGAGTTGTCAGTATATTCCTCGCAAGTTGCAACGTCGGTCTTGTAGGCGGTGTCTGAGAAGACATGGTCGTCACTGTTTGATTTCACCATTGTTGCCGAATGCGATATGGATTTTAGTCATCACGTGGACTACTGTAACTGAAGGCGTTTATAGCAGTTACAAAGCAGATAATGTTACTTCTCGTCTGTATCCTACTACGTTTAAGTTGTGCAGCACCATAGCTGCGTATTTGTTGGCCATTGTATTATTTTTAGTGTGACTTCCTGTTCAAATTCTGTAGCTGTCTGGTAATGTGAAGATCCGATTATATTAGTGCCGCTAACTTCAACGATATTTGCGAAAGTGGCCTGTGGGCAGCGTAAGTGGGGTCTGGAAGATGATGTGAAATGTCTGCTATTTAAATGACTGTTGTGCTTCAGCTCTAACTACAGCGTGCAGCTTTAGTAGGACGTAAAAGCCAAAGTTGTCTATTGTTAGTGCAAGGGACGCTCGTCTTCCGGTGAGCAGGCTAGGAGTTGAGTTTTACCATAACCCCTCTACTACCAGGACTTTTTTGTTTCACTGAGTACCACTGGGTTCATACAGCCCCCAAGTAATTTACACTGGATATATTGGCAGTATCGTAAGGAAGTAACACAAAAAACGTAACAGTAATGATTCCATTTTCATAAATAATGCTTTCAAGGAACAAAAAGAAATTTGGACTGAGATCATATTGACAGCAGTGGTATTCAGTGCAAAAAAACCATGAACAAAATTTTAATGGTTGTAAATGTGCTACTCAACAAAACATCACGGGATGCAATTGACTCAATGCGCTACTGAATAAAACATCACTGGATGCAACTGACTCAGGGGGGGAAAGTCATACTTTGAAAACAACGAAGAAATATATTTCATAAGTGCTTATGGGGTCATGTTAACTCCAGTGGTACCAGGAGGTAACTCACAGAGAGCGCTCAATTCAAAGCAACATACGAAGCTGTTTAATTCAGAGATACGTTTGCCATTTCCCTGGCAGCTGGAAGCAGATGTAATGGTAACTTCTTTGTACGATGGGTTGTTTCTCTTTCCATCTTTCCAAGAACACTTTTCTCAGGCGAGTGGCGAGTGTGTACTCAGAAAGTAACGGGAGGGGGGGGGGGGGGGGGGGGGAACTTCCAGTGAATGTTCGTGTTAGTTTACATACCAAGCTTCAGCTACCGTAAAAACAGTTGACACTTACTTCAGCGCTACATTTATTAACGTCAAAATATATGGGTAAATACAGAGTCATGGAACTACATGCTGTATTAATCGCAGATATTACCACACTTTCCCACTGTGCCACCACAGGCGCCACATCATTTAGTTCTGTCGAAGGCGGACAAGCTCGTATGCCTGTCGCTGAAGGATATTTTTCTACTTACTGACGCATTACCTGCTAGATTAATTACACAAAACATATGGGCGGTTGGTGATAGTAACATTTCACACTCTTTCAGGCAAATTGAAAGTGCTAATTGCGCAACTCTTGTTTTCCGTGTACTGTTGTTTTTCCGTTTTTGTCTCTCGCTCGGAGTACGTCGTGTTAAAATCACGTCATGGACACTAAAGTGTTCCGGACTCGGAACACTGGCACAACAGAACATAAGAATAAAGTTCTGTCTCTATTTATTCAAAAAATTATTTTCCTTAACTTAACTTAAATGGTGTCGTTTGATCGATACTGAAGCTCAGGGCAAAGTGCAGAACTGTCAATAACTTGCAAGAATATCTTATGCTAAACGCGAAGTCCACTGAAAGTGTGATTACACAATCCTATTACTAGAACACCCAATAATATTCTCCGTGATATGACACAGTCCTACAAATTGACTGAACACTCAAAAATCTTGAAGTCTGAGATCCATCAGGCAGGCGTAAACTGAACAGAATGAAACTTAACGTTCGACAATACTAGCTCAGTTGGTAGAGCACTTGCCCGTGAAAGGCAAAAGGTCCCGAGTTCGAGTCTCGGTCGGGCACACAGTTTTAATCTGCCAGGAAGTTTCATATCAGCGCACACTCCGCTGCAGAGTGAAAATCTCATTCTGGAAACATCCCCCCAGGCTGTGGCTAAGCCATGTCTCCGCTATATCCTTTCTTTCAGGAGTGCTAGTTCTGCAAGGTTCGCAGGAGAGCTTCTGTAAAGTTTGAAAGGTAGGAGACGAGGTACTGGCAGAAGTAAAGCTGTGAGTACCGGGCGTGAGTCGTGCTTCGGTTGCTCAGTTGGTAGAGCACTTGCCCGCGGAAGGCAAAAGGTCCCGCTTTCGAGTCTAGGTCGGTCACACAGTTTTAATCTGCCAGGAAGTTTCAATACTAGAATAATTTCTAACTTCCTTCAGTCTCATTGCAAGAGTCCAACAGTACCAAATGACACGAGCAGTTCCCATGAGCCGTCTCCGACCTATGTGCTATAGGCTGGGCAAAAACATTTTGTTACAATGTTGTCGCTAATATTTAAGAATAGCTTCGTAACATAATGCTACTAGAAGTCTACTTCTTGATATGGGTCATAGCAGGAAACCAAACAATTTTATTGCAAATTGTCGGTCGAAAGTACCCATCGAAGGGATTTCAGTGAACAATTAATTTTTATTCACGCAATAATAAACTACGTTTCTGTGCCCCAAAAATTACTTGCTTTAGTTCTGTTACTAAGTACAGAAGTTTTGGATATTTTTAATGCTGTTAAAGTGTATAGCGTCAAAATCGGTGGTTTTCGAAAATTGCCAGCCGTTTCTACTAGTATTTTACTAGCTATGATCGGTAGCGTAAATAGCTTCGTTGGTCAGTTATGAAAAAACGGAATAAATTATTTTAACTTTCCATTGTGTTATCCATCAGGAAACGCTATGTGAGAAAAGTGTTAGAATGATATCCGCAATGAAAAATGTAATGAAAGTTACGACTATGGTACTCTGAGGAAATTCATCACTATTTCATTGAAAGTTAAGCAGTTTTTGGGAGAAGATGTATTCTATGGAGACAGAATTCTTTACTCCGAAAGTTGTTGGTTGAGTGCAGGAAACAGTTTGCTTATTTTCTTTCCTTTAGAATCAAATGGTAAAATCGGATACTTCGGAACTTGAAAAGGTTCGCCTTTCTTTTTCAGAATTAGAATTTCTAACAAATGTTACAGATCACTTAAATAATTTAAATGTAAGCTTGCTTATAGGAAGTAGGTAGGGCTCCCAATCCAAGACGACTGACTGTCGTCGCTGCAATTAGACGGCGTGGCTGTGGCTGCGGTGAGTCCTTTACGGTAGCGCGTAGGTCGAGATGGAGGAGAAAACACTCGTTGGAGGGAAACGACACGTGAGCAATGCTTCGCCAGGTCTGCATCACACACACATCAAAAAAGTTTTGCATCACCTCGGTTTCCAGAACTCCTGAAGAGAGACGTTGACTGTGGATATTGTATCACAGACACAGTTCCTTCGACTGTTCAGAGACGTCACTAAACCCACACAAAAATGTAAACATTTATGCGTGAACAGCGCTTATTAGAAGGAGGGAGTGTCCGACAGCCGATCAGTTCCAGTTATTCCATCAGGGAGGAGGTACACGGTTCTTGTTGGCTGTATTACCACCATGCCTAGACGGTCAATATCGTGGTTCGATTGCGTCCGCATTGTTATTTTGTGCCAGGAAAAGCTCTCAACAAAGGGGAGTGTCCAGGCGTCTCGGAGTGAACCAAAGCGATGTTGTTTGGACATGGAGGAGATACAGAGAGACACGAACTGCCGATCACATGCCTCACTCAGGCCGTCCGAGGGCTACTACGGCAGTGGATGACCGCTACCTACAGATTATGGCTCGGAGGAACCCTAACAGCAACGCCACCATGTTGAGTAATGCTTTTCTTGCAGCCATAGGACGTCGTGTTACGACTCAAACTGTCCGCAATAGGCTGCATGATGCGCAATTTCACTCCAGACGTCTCGGCGAGGTCCATCTTTGCAAACACGACACCGTGCAGCGCGATACAGATCGGCCCAACAACATGCCGAATGGGCCCCTCAGGACTGACATCACGTTCTCCTCACCAATGAGTGTCGCGTATGCCTTCAACCAGACAATCGTCGGAGACGTGTTTGGAGGCAACCCGGTCAGGCTGAATGCCTTGGACACATTGTCTAGCGAGTGCAGCAAGGTGGAGGTTCCCTGCTGTTTTGGGGTACGCCGCCGGTGGTCATGGAAGACGCCATAACGGCTGTACGATACGTGAATGCCATCCTCCGACCGATAGTGCAACCATATCGGCAGCATATTTGCGAGGCATTGGTCTCCATGGACGACAGTTCGTGACTCCATCGTGCACATCTTGTGAATGACTTCCTTCAGGGTAACGACATCGCTCGACTAGGGTGACCAGCATGTTCTCCAGACATGAACCCTATCGAACATGCCTGGGATAGATTGAAAAGGGCTGTTTATGTACGACGTGACCCACCAACCACTCTGAGTGATCTACGCCGAATCGCCGTTGAGGAGTGGGACAATCTGGACCAACAGTGCCTTGATGAACTTGTGGGCAGTATGCCACGATGAATACAGACATGCATCAATGCAAGAGGACGTGGTACTGGGTATTAGAGGTACCGGTGTGCACAGAAATCTGGACCAACACCCCCGGAAGGTCTCACTGTGTGGTGGTATAACATGCAATATGTGGTTTTCATGAGCAGTAAAAAGGGCGGAGATGATGTTTTATGTTATTCTCTATTCCAATTTTCTTTACAGGTTCCGCAATTCTCGGAACCGAGGTGATGCAATTTTTTTTTTTTTTTTTATGTGTGTACTACCTAGCGTGTCGTGGAAGTCACAAGGCGCCGACATCACCCTGAAGCACAGCCATGCGGGCTGCAGCAAGCACAGTCCCTGCGACTCAACGATTGCACAGTACAGTAAGCCAAGAAATTTGCGTCAAACGCGAAAGCAGGTGGTGTGCGTAACCGCAGTAGGAGTTCCTTCTGTTATGAACCTTTTGCTGCATTCGCCGTGTCACGTGCGGCCAGTCGACTGGCAGCATACCTCCGCCATGAGAGTATTTACGACCGCAGCGGCCCCGATCCACGTAGTTCCGCCGCAGCAAGTCAACCCATGCCTTCTGCTGCGGAACTATCACCGCTTCCGACCGCATGACGCTTTCGTCGTCATCTACGTATTTCTGATCTTTCCCAAATATTGAGCATACCGCATACGTGCAGTTAAAGACTTTTCTCTTTCATGTCTCAGGTACCTTTTCTTCTTTTAACTTATTCACTTAAGCACGTCGTTCGTCATGAGAATAACGACCGTGTGTTCCCTCACGGAGTGAGGAAAAATGTCGCCCAAAATTACTACCTTTGTTTTACTTAAGCAATTTTCACTTGTACATATTCAACGTGAAGATTTACGAAAAAAACTTAATCCCCTACTCATCACTGAAAACACGGTTTTCATTGTTTTTTCTTTTCGGCATTGTCAAAAACTGTACTACCATAGTAACAACCAGAACTGAAACAAGAATAAGAACGACACTTAAAACCAAACTGACAATCTGAGTGGTAAACTGTAGACGGATATTGAGGAGGGTGAATCTAGATACATCGTCAAGAGCAACCAATGCCAGTCAGGGTGAGTGAGTGTACCGATATGCTTTGAGGAAGTGGTCAAAGGATGATGCTGCCACTCTTAACTGCAGCCAAACAAGCGTATCGTATGCTACGGCGTGGACGTGAACGCACAGTGCTAGTACAGATGGAAGGGAAACACTCGCTGGAACTGAATGGTTCATGACCCTCGCTTTACCGGGCCTGATATAATGAAAATGGTAGGTATTGCATATGTTTTACTTGTGGTAAGACGTGGAAGTTTGTCACTGACAGAACCGCAGCGGCATGGTTATTATCATCCTACCCATGTACCAGAGTGTATAATGTGCCATATTAGTAGAATACCAGTTCCAGAAAGAAAAGTAAGAACGAGACACTTTTCATACAAAACTTTTAGATTAAGACTGGTCCATGGCTTATACGAAAAGGTAAATAATGGAATTTAATCCAGAAATTACACTGATGAAACAAAACATTATCTCCACTGCCCGCTGGGAGACTGAATGCCACATGAGGACGTGGCGGACACATGGCACGAGAAGGAAAGGATGTAAATTGAGTAGAGATGTATGGGGGAACGCGCTACGTATTATAAGAGACGCAAATGGTGAACTGCGCTGTTATAAGCGACGTCAACAAAGGACTGATTATGGTTCCTCGCGGCTAGGAAAGAGCATCTCGGAAGCAGAGATGCTGGTCGGCTGATCTCGTGTCGTGAGCATGTGTGGGAAATGGTTTCAAAGGCGGTGAAACCACGGGTAAACGATACGGTGTCGACGTCCTCGCTCCATCACAGAACATGGAGGATGGAGGCTCACCCGCTCTAATGCAGGATATGCGGTTAACTGTGACACATTTGACTACAGAGGGTATGCTGGTGTAGGCACAGTTGTTGCGGAGCACACTTTTCAGTGTCACTGTTTAAAATGCAGCTCCATACCAGACGATCCACAAGTGTTTCCATTTTTGTCCTCGACATTGTGAATTATGATTGCAGTGGACACAGGTTCATGGAGATTACTCTTTGGATCAGTACAAAAGTGTGGTCTGGTCGGGCAGTCACATTTATTGTTACAGCAGATCGACGCAGGCAAATGGTGGTCGAAACATGCTCTGCATTAGGGATGCTGGTCAGTGGAGGTAGTTATGCCATGCGGGACTTTGACTTCTGGTTTTATTGTGGTTGGGGTAGTAATCGAAAACCATAATTATAATAATCGAAGGCATCATTATGGTTGTGTGGACTATGTTAATCGCATTGCGAAACACGTGCATCGCTTTAATCCTGATGTGTTCTCTCATGATAATGCCACCTCCCAGCGGGGTAGCTGTCCATGTTACAAGGTCAGACTCGTACTACAGTGGCTTAACCCGTGGGTGCCCCATGTCCACTGCAATTGAGAGCTGTTAATAGTCGTTTCTTTGGCGTTTTCAACCAGTCCTGAGGCTGCAAATGCACGCAGTCCACTGGAGTAAATTGTTTCTACTGGTGCTTTGCCTGTGTGCATCCTGCAGCCTCAGAAGCGACCAATAACATATGTCCACTACAGTGCACCACAACGTTAAGGTACATGATAGTAACCAAAATCGAAGTGCTCGGACTAAATAAGGTGTAAGACAGGCATCCACTCCCTCGCCCTTGTTGTTCAACCTATACATCGAAGAAGAAATTACGAAAATGAAAGAAAAGATCAACAGCGGAATTAAAACTCAAGGCAAAAAGATATCAATGAAGAGATTCACCGGTGACATTGATATCCTTTAGTGAAGTTGAAAAAGAATAACAGGATCTGTTGAAGGGAATGAACAGTCGAATGAATACAGAATATGAATTGAGAGTAAGCCGAAGAAAGACGCATGTAATTATAAGTATTAGAAATGAGAATAGCGAAAAACATAAAATTAAAAAAAATTGTTTATAACAAAAGTAGATAAAGTTAAGCAATCCTGCTACCTTGGAAGTTAAATTACCCATGACGGACGAAGTAAGGAGAGCAAAGGAAGGCAGAAGGAAATTCCTGCACATTAGAAGTCTGCTAGTATCAAAGCCTTAATGTGAGGAAGAAATTTCTGACAATGTACATTTGCACCACATCATTGTATGTTATTGAGTCATGTACTATGGGAAAACGGGAACAGAAGATAATCGAAACTTTTGAGATGTGGTGTTGCAGAATAACGTTGAAAATTAGGTGGCCAAGTAAGACAAGAGATGAGGAGGTTCTCCACAGGATCGGCGAAGAAAGGAGCGTGCGGAAAACGCTGATAAGAAGAAGGGAAGGTATGAAAGGACACGTCTTAAAACATCAGAGAATATGCTCCAAGGTACCAGAGGGAGCTGCAAAGAATAAAAACAGCACAGGAAGACGAAGATTGGAGGATGTAGGTTGTAATTGCTACGCTGAGACGAAAAGGTTAGCAGAGAAGAAGTATATATGGCGGACAGCATCAAACTAGACAGACGACAGATGACTCAAAAAAGACTGGTGTTCCCACGTTGTTGTGGTCAAGATGTCTTGATCACCAAATTCGACTGATCTGAGTCCGATGTAACATAGACAGGACGCTACAGGGTGACTTCTCCACGCCCACTGCCTACCGGCGCTAAACTGGCGGGAATTGCGGGAGCTGTGCATCGGTGTTTGGTGCCATGTTCCTCTGGTAACCTACCAAGAACTTGATGACTTCATGTCACGAAAAATTGCTGCTGTTTGAAGTTCCATATGTGGGCCAACACGCTATTAAGCATATTTTCATAACAGTTTTTCGCTTCAATATCACGGAAACTTAGAAGTGTTTCTTGACGAGTGAAACTTTCCATCATGTAATCACTTTCTTCTTATTAAATACTTTTAAATGTTTAGTATGCTCTGCACTTTAACTTCTTTGCAATATTTTTTTTCGACTGTGAGGGCGATAACAAATCAAAGTGATTATAAAATGTCACTAAATCATTCAGGTATTTAGCTAAACGAAGTAATAGTGAAAATAACTGCAATATTTCGCTGAGGTCAGCAGATGTAATTGATTTCCGAATGCAAGGTTTACTTCTGTCTTATAGTTAACGTCTCCTTTTAATTTTCGATTTTACATTCTTTTATAAATAAGTGAAGTATGCAGATACGCAGAATCGTCTTCCACCTCCATCTTGCTCTGATCGCCATACAAAAAAGTTATGTGAAAGATTACAAGTAATTTAATGTGAAATAATAATTGATTTCAATTTCAAAATATTCTTATTTCATAGTACTGTGTTTAATCCCATTCACTAACAATGTTTCAACCTTTTTCATATATTTCAGCCTACTAAATTCGTTAGAAGTGGTCGTTTGGGTGACGCAACAATTGCACGTCATCAGAGGTCTGTCGTTTACGCAATTTGGCATTTATATGTCGCGCCTATAAACTGTCTTTAATAAAGTCCGGTCATTATCATTATTTTCATCATGCAAACATTTCATTGCATTAAAACCCCGCAATAAAACGATTCTGTGTCACCAACTTCCCCACTTACATTCGACAGAATCATTTGTTTTCTTTGTGTCTACAGGACAAACAATAATTGATAGTCTTTGAATCAGGCTTTCAGATAGGTAGCTCTTTTATCTTTTGGCCACGGGGTAATATAATTCCTTCGCTTTTAGAGGCACTAGCAACAGTCATCTGCATTAGGTGTGGATAAATTTTGTTCTCTTCCCACCAATTTGCCCATTATTTTCCGTATATTTTTGGCCAAATTTGGGTTATTTTCTAATCTGCTGTAAAAGTATGGCTTTACAAGACTTATTGCGATTGACCATATGTATTCTCTACGACTTATTTTTTATTTGGGTTAAAACCGATCCAAAGAACGTATCTGTTAGCAAGAAAAATATTCAGTACAGCAGCGAAGACTGCGTTCGTCCAACTTCTTGTTCTACGTGAACAAGAGTAATCTGAGTATCTCATATCTAAGGCGCCAACTCTTCCTTTAATGCTACTGAAAGATTTTGTAATAGCAGGTTCCTTTCATTGTTGATTTCCAGACACTTTGTGACGCATAGAAGATAGTAAAACTACACTTTTATACTTTTTCGGACGAATGACACCAAGGTCTCATCTCATCATAAATCCAAGTCCTTTATTAGGGCCCCGGCCTGTGTGGCCGAGCGGTTCTAGGCGCCTCAGTCTGGAACCCAGCGACGCAACGGGCTCAGGTTCGAATCCTGCCTCGGGCATGGATGTGTGTGATGTCCTTAGGTTAGTTAGGTTTAAGTAGTTCTAAGTTCTAGGGGACTGATGACCTCAGATGTTAAGTCCCATAGTGGTCAGAGCTATTTTTGAACCTTTATTAGAAAACATTTCATGAGAAATTTCCCGTTTGTTTTTTGTACAGTTCCCACCTATGTTAGTCTCTGGTTCAATAATTCATCTTTCTACTAACTCAACAGATGTAAACGAACTGTCTCCAGTGAAATTTATATTATTTCCATAAACCTGCTCTGCAAGTCTTAGCACATCCTATGTTGGCACTGTGAAATGGGTATATCTTTGGGTAAGGAGTATATAAACGCATTATATAAGTAATCAGTTTTGCAGTCTCAAATACACTGTATTTTCTGGCCATATTTTCCCGATTTTCTTTTGGTAAACATTCTGAATGATGTCACGGAATCCACTATTAGAGGAGGAAATATGGCTTTACATTCGAGTTTTAGGTAGCTGCTGTCCAGGTAAGACGGCAGAAGCGTTGGCGCAGTCAGTTATTCAAAAGGCGACAAGCTGGCGAGGACGGTATACAGACTACACACATATGGGGACGGTCCACGGTCAGCCATAGCGTGACCCAGGCCCCGTACAGCAGCGGGTCAAAGTGACCAAGTACATCATGAGTTGCCCCAAATACGCTAATGTATACTCCGTTGCCGGCGATGTGCGTCAGAGGGAATGTTCCAGCAACTTAATGAGAGCTTTAATTGGGCAAGTCGCCCCAAACCAAAGGAGAGCACAGTCGTCTGCAACTGTACCCCTGTGCCGTGAGGTCCTAGGCGCTGTAGACTGGAACCGAGCGACCGCTACAGTCGCAGGTTCGAATCCTGCCTCGGGCATGGACGTGTGTGATGTCCTTAGGTTAGTTAGGTTTAATCAGTTCTAAGTTCTAGGCGACTGATGACCGCAGAAGTTAAGTCGCATAGTGCTCAGAGCCATTTGAACCATTTGTACCCCTGTTCCAGTCGTCGCCGCGCTGAGGGCTAAGAACATTTAGAGCCGTGTCGGGAACGAGACAGTGCTGAGGACCGCGAGATGGGAAGCGGCTGTCTGTTAGATCTGAGTGAGCCGCATACAGTAGTATCATGCACTGAACAGATGAGTTAAGGCCGGTAGCGCCAGAAGTGGATTGCCATTGAACATTGTTATTCGTAGTTTAATTCAACCTGAGATTCCTTGAGATTTACACCGAGTTCTGTGCATCTCAATACCCTCTTAGCTAGTATGTAGATTCTTTACAGGTTGGAGTAGTACCAGCTGCCCAGGTCGCTTTTCGGTCCCATTGATCGAGGTATGCCCTTCTAATTAAAACTGCAATGAGTATCTTCCTCACAATTTTACCAACGTTTCATCAACACATAAATCTTCTGAACAAGGGTAGTTTTGTGGCCGAGCGGTTCTAGGCGCTTCAGTCTGGAACCGCGTGGCCACTACGGTCGCAGGTTCGAATCCTGCCTCGGCATGGACGTGTGTGATGTCCTTAGGGCAGTCAGGTTTAAGTAGTTCTACGTTCTAGGGAACTGATGACCTCAGATGTTAAGTACCATAGTGCTCAGAGCCATTTGAACATGGATAGTTCGTGCTACAATTGCTAGTAAAACTTCTAAAAAAATTCTCGTATCAAGGCCAGTTTATCTGCATTTTCTCATTCTTATTATGTTACCAAAGGTTACATTGAAATGAATGAATAAAAATCTATTTATTCCCATCACACCATGAAAAATATCTCTACAAGTAAAATCAGCTGCCCATTCCGGTCGAACGTTATCATGATTTGACTTGCATATCCAAGTAAGCAGAAGTAATCGAAGGTAAGCACGTAACTGACAGCAGTCAATATATTTAGCATACTACGGCAGCCATAATGGAGATGAATATTTGTCCTCTAGTTCTTTTATTTATTTATTTATTTATTTATTGCTATAGTGGACGATAAGTCAAATACATCATCGGTAATTAATAGTTCCCGACTCTATAATACTGACATTTCATTTTTACAAGTAGTTGGTCCTTTCAGGGAAAAACAAATGTGGTAAGGACTATGGGACCAAACTGCTCAGGTCATTGGTGCCTAGGCTTACGCACTACTTAATCTAACTTTAACTTACGCTAAGGACAACACACACACACCCATGCCCGAGGGAGTACTCGAACCTCCAACGGGTGGAGCCGCGCGAACCGTGACAAGACGCCTCAGACCGCACGGCTTCCCCCCGCGGCAAGTCCTTTAAGTTCCGAGCGTTCTCGTACAATATTGTGCTGTCGTATACGAGGTGAATGTGGAGCATATTTACTCCATTTATATCTGTTCACGTCTTAAAAATTATATCCTGCGCTTTTCTTCCTCCTCACTAGTAGAAAGCTCAATCATGATCGCTAATGTCATTAAGTTCTTCTTCTTTGGGTTATTTCTTTCTGTCTTCACTTTCTGAGCCAGTGCATTCTTCTAAGAGTCGTGAAATATCTTCGGTACGGAGAAGGTGAGCCATTGCCATAAATGTACTGAAATTAAATCAAATTACTGTATTTGGTTCAAATGGCACTGAGCACTATAGGACTCAACTTCTGAGGTCATCATTCCCCTAGAACTTAGAACTACTTAAACCTAACTAACGTAAGGGCATCACACACATCCATGCCCGAGGCAGGATTCGAACCTGCGACCGTAGCGGTCGCGCATTTCCAGACTGTAGTGCCTAGAACCGCTCGACCAACACGGCCAGCTACTGTATTTGCATATTGTAAATAAATACTATGTAAAAGCTTGCGCGAGGTCTACAGAAAGCCCAAAAATGTAAACAGCTAGAGCGCGACGCGCGTCCACCGATCACAAGCCTTCGTGGGACACTGAGAACACCTAAAATTACGATTCTGTTGACCACCAACAATAGAAATTATGAACCAAGAATACCTCTGGGAGTTTGCTTAAACCACGCCCGTGTAGTTAAAGGCTAGCTGAAAACTGTAAAGCAGATTACTAAAGTAACATTTTGACAACAATATCCATGAAGTTTATTACAGCAACACGTACAAGGTAATGACAGCATCATCTATTCTCCTTTTGCCTATGCACATTGTGTTAATAGCCTACCGAAATAATCATTCATAGACTGTCTCTTATCGAGAAATTAATTTTTTTTTGTATTTTTATACTGAAATGTTTAATTAGAGGATTATACAAGATGGCTGAGTTAGCTCACGAGCATGCGAAATGATGCAGCGCTTTTTTACTGTTTTAATAAATCAATGTCATCTTTCCAGAAAGTTCATCTTCAACAATATTATTATTTATGAGCTGAACCATGGACCTTGCCGTTGGTGGGGAGGCTTGCGTGCCTCAGTGATACAGATGACCGTACCGCAGGTGCAACCACAACGGAGGGCTATCTGTTGAGAGACCAGACAAATGTGTGGTTCCTGAAGAGGGGCAGCAGCCTTTTCAGTAGTTGCAGGGGCAACAGTCTGGATGATTGACTGATCTGGCCTTGTAACACTAACCAAAATGGCCTTGCTGTTCTGGTACTGCGAACGGCTGAAAGCAACGGGAAACTGCAGCCGTAATTTTTCCAGAGGGCATGCACCTTAACTGCATGGTTAAATGATGATGGCGTCCTCTTGGGAAAAATATTCCGGAGGTAAAATAGTCCCCCATTCGGATCTCCGGGAGGGGACTACTCAAGAGGACGTCGTTATCAGGAGAAAGAAAACTGGCGTTCCACGGATCGTCAAGTGGTTCTTTCGTGTGTGAACTTAACATTTTGTGTGAGGTAGCAGTAATGGCTACAGTATAGTGTAGCTCAGGATTCGTTTCTCGTGGTTTTGTGCCAAAATGGTTACTGAATGAAGTGTGGCTTGAAAGGCACTCGTCTGTCGGAGATCCGTAACTCGGTCGGACTGGAGATTTTCCATTTTGTTGTGGGAGATATTTGACGTTATTACATGAAGTCTTATTTGACTTTGAAGGTGGATAAAGCAGGCTTTGAGGAAACTGTGCTTCGGCGTTGTTACGTTAGTGGACTTGAAGGTGAAAGAAAGCACTTTGCGATACTGTGTTAGGGTTAATTTTACGACTTCAACGTGAGCGCTAATGTGTTTTAGCTAACGTTTGGAAATCTCTATATAAATACACGGATTGTGTTATCTTTGTAATTAGGAGAACGTACGTCCTACTGTTGAATGTGATATAGCGAGAACCGGTCTAAGTTATTAGGAGATTTGCACGCGCGGTCTAGAACTTAGTAGCTTTTCCTATAACACCCTAAATGACAAAGCAAGAACCATCGATACCGAGGACACGCTAATTGTGTCTCCTATAGTGCGAGTGCTGTGTTTTAAATGATGTCAATAGTTGTGGGTCCACAGAAAGTCAACGCCTCAAGTGGGGTTAGATCTGTGTCAATTTTAAAGTTCAAGCAGTTTAGATGTGGCTGTGACGCCCAGGTTTCTTGTCTAATTGTTTCTATACTTTACCGATTAAAGAGGTTTGTTTGATCGGCCAGCACTCGTAAAATCAAAACAGACTTGTACATATACAAGAAAAAAACAGGCAATAAAGACAGAACTGTTTCTGTTAAAAAAATTGTAAAAATAAAGTCCAATTTTATAGCAAACTAATAGTTTACAAACATCTTAAACTGGAAAAAGGAAGTAAAAAATTAGGTAAAGAAAAGTCTGCAACGTTATAAAATACAAAGATATAAATTTTAAAAAAATGGTTCAAATGGCTCTGAGTACTATGGGACTTAACTGCTGTGGTCATCAGTCCCCTAGAACTTAGAACTACTTAAACCTAGCTAACCTAAGGACATCACACACATCCATGCCCGAGGCAGGATTCGAACCTGCGACCGTAGGGGTCGCGCGGTTCCAGACTGTAGCGCCTAGAACCGCTCGGCCACTCTGGCCAGCTATTAATTCCCAGGAATATTAGTTCAGGTTTCTTAGTTTCCAACAAGGGAAATTACTTCAGATTTTCTAAGTTAAAAGTGAAAGAAATTATCTCCAGGATTTTATTTAAAGCGAAAGATGATTAGTTCCTGAAAGAAAGACAGTTTAATTATTGCTGAGAGGGTCAGAATTTTAAAATGAATTAATACACCGGTATTCAAGCTATGCAGCAATATTGTTCTAGTGTGGTTGCTACACACAGAAGTTATCTCTGATTAATGGCCTCAAGTAAAAAAGAAAGTATATTATACCTCTGAATGTGTGACATAAAATAAATATTATTTAAAAGGACAGACAAGCACACTGTAGTCAGTTGTTTCTACGCAGTGTGATTGTGGTTTTCAGTTGGAAAGTTATTTATATGGTATTACCGAACATGAATTTTCTTTTTTTTTTTTTTAATATAAGAGTTGAAGATCAGGTACTCCGTTGCTTAGATAAGTGTGTTGCCATGTAGTAGATTTATACATAGGAAGATTTAATTTGTTGCTGTGTATGATGAAGTCGAAAATGTAAATATTAAGCTGTCAATAGTACATCAATAATAGGTTAAAAACAGGAGTGAAAAATCAATGGCTTTCTTCAGAGTATCATTGGAACTTAACCATCCTGCAGCTGCTATACATTATGTATATTTGTACAACTGCACTTGAACACCGTTTCATATCATTCACATATTATCATATAATCAACTTTTTATAACAATCCAAACATTGCATAAACCAGAATGGCAATCACTAGTCAAATGTGCTACTCTATTTTCTCTTCCCAGTTTCACCCTAATGCTGTATTTGATATGTTACTCTAGTGCCTTGTCTGCAAATATTAATTAACAATTTTTGCATTAAATAAACATAGTAAATTAAAAAATTAGTACAAATAATTTATGACAAGGTTATCCTTATCATGTAACAGTGGAGAATGTTTTGTTTTGGCACTCAGTAATAATAATATACAAGGTGTATCTGAAATGAGTGTAGAAAATGAGAGGGCTGGTTGAGTGATTCATAATAAGCATATTTCACATAGCAACCAATGCCCACTTCCCTTATTGTACAGTGCTAGACGTCGTTGAACAGCGTCACGTGCCACCAAGAGGTAGGCACACAAAACGCCTTTCGAACCATCATGGTAGCAGGTCTGCAGGGCAATTCAATGAATTTGTGGCAAAAAGATAAATAAGAAGTTGGGGTGAAGTTTATATTTATTTGAAAACAGTTACAAAAAGTGCTCAAAATTACATCCTTCTGCTTGAATGCATGCCATGCAGTGGCACTGGAGTGACTGTCACACTCTTTTGAACACTCCTGCCAAAGTGGAAGCTCTATTGGGGCTGCCACAACGTGCACTATCAGCTCTTCATCAGTGTCAATGGGTATTTTATAATGACAAATTTCAAATGGTCCCAAAAGAAAAAAATCAATGGGCGCCAAGTCAGGGGAACGTGCAGGCCATGCCAGCAGCAACCTCTTCCTATTCAGTTCTCGCCAAAGGTTTCATCCAAACGCATTCACACAGCTTGTGTGAAGTGCGCAGGTGCTCCATTGTGTTGGCACAACATTCACTGTCAAACACTGAGTGGAACATGTTCCAACAGCTCTGGCAGGGTTTATCGTAAGAAGATGGAAGTATCTGTTTGTGTTCAGTTACTGGGGAAACATGTTATTGACCAATAAGATTGTTGCCTACCAAGCCGGACCAAATGTTGACAGCAAAGCAATCTAGGTGTCCACAAACAAAGGTCGCATGAGGATCTTCTCGTGCCCACGTGTGCTGCTGTTGAACGTGCTCTCTCACGTAAAGAATACCTTGTGCATAAAAAGTACACAGTTTAGGAAGTCCGGTTCAATGACAACTTTGCGAAAACCACTGGCGGAAAATCATCTGAGTTAAGGCCATGAATCTTCTGAAGGCAGTAGGGGCGGAAATCATTTTCTTGCTATACATGCCAAATTGTGGAACGGCTTACACCTATTTCCCATGCAACACACCATGAATTTGTCCAGGGTGTGTTTTCTAGTGGTGCTAATGCCTCCTATTCAGTTTTCTATCCAGTGTAGCTACAGTCCACAGCATTTTTCTTTGAAACTGAGATCGTCTATGGTGGTAGTTATTGATACAAACCTTGTAGATCTTTAGATAGTTAGATACGCTATTCATCATTATCATATTCTAGTAGCTATCACTAGCCCATCAAACCACAAATATTATCTGTGGCAATTCTATAGCGTACATCTTCGTAGTGGTATGTAGTGTGGGCTGTATCGCGAGAATTTCAACATGCAAGTAAAAGTATCGACGTTGTGATCTGGACAGACAATATTTCCAGACAGATGTTTGTGCCGTCTGCTTATCTTAAGCTCAGTCTTATCTGTGAAGTTAAGTGATGTACTTCTACGATAGAACTAAAATAGTAGATTCTTGTGTTGTGCTGCTTGAGTACAACTGAGCGAAACTAAGGTGCCGATTTCTGATGGACGGTGTTGCTTTCTCCTTATGTGTCACTGTGCCTCTGTAGTGTTTGATTCTTTTGTTATTTCTACAAGGGTGTTTGTGTCTGTAGGTTGTCGCAGTGTAGAAGGTCACCTAAGCCTTTGTCCCATGGTTTTGGGACAGCAGCTGCATCACTCATTCCATTAAATGAGAGTTTATTAAAACACAGCTTCAGATTTTTCCATCTGACAAGAAAAATATTCTCCCTAAGAAAATATTTCTAGTTCAATAAAACTCAGTACCGACACGAATCCATCACACAGGGACCTTTTACTTATATTAAAAGCAAAACTTCTACAGGCATATAATCTCTTCCACAGCGATAACACCCATATCCAGACAAAATCTGCGCTATCAAGAATTTTGTTTATCTCAGAATTAAAAAGCAACTTAAAAATTTCTTAGGATTTTGCTCATTTTTAGACTATTTGTCCCTACTCACCTTTGCAACAGTGCAACTTTATGCACCTGTTAAAAAGGTGCCCTGAGATCTGATCAAGGGACGGTCAAGAAGATTTTGATTTTATGAATGATGTTATAGTCAAGCTCGAAATTGAACACCATCTAGATATGTCCAAGGATTTTTGTGTTGTTACTAATGCTTCATACACTGGTTTGGGAGCAAGTTTACTTCAAGTTAATGAAGGACATGGTAAATAAGATATTTCTGTTTTATGTTTTCTTATTGCTAGTTACGCTTCGTAAGAATTCGAAAGAGCCTATACTTATACCGAACTGGAAACCATACCTGTATTTGGGGGGGCCTTTAAGCAGTTCAGTAACTATATTTATGGTAAAAATATCAAGGTATTCTCTGTTCATCAAGCATTAAGTTTTCTGATAACATGCAAGCTACCACATGCATGCCTGCCATGTTGGCCACTGTTGCTACAGGGCTGTAGATTGAAATAACACATATTTCTGGAAAGGGTAATATAGTAGCAGATGCTTTATCTCGTCTACCACATGATTCACCTGAGGAATTGTAATTTATCTAGCAAACCATGCGTTATCAAGTATTGCTAGTGAAAAACGTAATGACAGTCAATATTTTTCAGATGAGTGTAAAAATATGGCTGGTTTACAGGATTCTGACCACCGTTGGTGAAAAGTTAAATCACCAATTTCACAAAATCCCACTGGAAAACTGACCGACATCCAAAAATCCAAAATGAGATTCGGTTCTATAGACGAGATGTACTATCTGACACGTGGTGTGTTTGTATTCCAGTCACCCGTTAGAATGCCTTAATCGAATACACATCATAAGTGAGGGGCATTAAGGCGAAATAAAATGTACAATAACGATGAGTCCGTATTGCTGTTTTGCCTACATGTGGAGTCATGTTCAGCAGCTGGTACAAACACGTTTCACATATCAGGATACTCTTCCTCACCTCCTTAGAGATGAGTGTTCATGGGAGAATAAAGTGAGGCAAATCTAGATCACTCTTACAAACATGCCCAATTAAAAAGAAGTCAGTGAAATCTGAAACTAAGGGATGTATAGAGATTTAACGTAGGTGAAAACATACCGTTGAAATCTCATACAAAACCTTTACGTTTACACTATAAAAATAGTAAATGGCAACTACTTTACACAGGTCCATACAAATTAATCACGATTCCTCGTGAAGGAAGTTACCTGCTGTCCTGTCCTAGAACGCACAAAGTAAAAGGATTGTACCCGAGCTATGATCTTAAAATATATCTAATGTGATGGCCTTTTGCCGTTGTTACTGTCTATAATGAAAGTAAAAGAAAAAGTGTCTCTTTCTTAATACATAGTAAAAGTTGAGGTTCTAGATAAAGGCCGTTGCATTATCTTTACCCACAGAATAGACATAGCCTGGAAGATTTGGATGTAAATAATGTTATTTATGCTTTGATACTTATGAAAAGAGTAAAATTCAGACCACTAGTGGTTAGGTTCAGTAACCTCTGCCATACAATATACATACACAATATTGGGCACGTGTCGCAAAATGGTTAAATGGAATTTGCATGTATAGAGTAGTTATTAAAGATACAGAACAAAAAAATATTTTTTAGTGTTAATGTACCTCATCCGTAGGCTGTGATATATGCAAATGGTGGCTACATGTTGTGTTACTTCTCAGGCTCTATATACTGAAGCCTGAAGTGGACAAGAAGTCACAGTGCCTCTGATAGTTCAGGAGAAATAATATAACGCTATCCTATACGACATGATCATACCCCTGACAGAATGGGAAAGAAGAGACATTTGCATCTATTAAGCCTGATGTTGACCTATATAAGCAATCTCGTGTATCTTGGAGTAAGTATTTAGTAGTACAGAATTTCTAATTATTTTTTTTTTTGGGGGGGGGAGGGTGGGCTATGTGTCAAATGTAATTGAAGACTGGCATTTGAAAGATATGCATACGTTATTAATTATTTGTAAATGTGTGTAACTTTTTGAACATTTGTTAATAGATCTCAACGCCATATGAAAAAATACATTACTGTGTATGAGCAGAATTTGAATAATTATATTTGATTTGGTGCTTCTCAATTTCTAAAGTAGTTATTCTGCTCTGCTTGGAGCTTATTTCTTTTTTCTTTTTTTTGTGTTTTGCTGAGTCTCAACATATCGTCTGACTTAATATTAACATGCATTGGCTAATTTTTTCCTGTAAATGGATTGGCGATGTTATCCTGGCCTCCGCAAATAATGAAATTCCGGTGTAGCGTGGCCGACAATATTATCGTTGTGAAGTGCTATGCTTGCTGTCATTATTGGTTTAAAACTGTGCGGCAACCAAAAGCAAAGAAATGCCCGACAAAGACATTCTCTCAGTGCATGTTGTGGACATTTACTATGGAAGACTAATTTTTACCTCATCCGCTAATTTGAAGCCAAGGTTAATATTTAAGTCGCAGTGTATCGGAAAATGAACTGTGCTTTAAATAAGAATTAAACTTTCCCGTAACCAAAACATAAATTTATTTCATGTATTGAAGTTATTCTTTATCAGTTCCGCTTATATGAAAAGTTATTTGTACGTTAACTAAGTATTTTCTGCCAGCACAACTTGTAACGTCGTGCATTACTTAGTTCTAATTCCAATGTAAAACTCGAACAGTTTTTCAGGCAACTGATAACAGCATCAATTTATTTCGTGAAATGCACGATGAACGCAATGCTTTCTTACAGTATAATTCAATTTATTCACGACCGGTTCAGCCACAAGACCATTTTCACAATGGAAAAACATCTTTTACTGAGGCAACATAACATTGCATTCATGCTTTTCAGTCATGGCACGGAGGACATTGAATGACTTAAAAAACTGAAGAACCATAAGTACTCAGCATTACAGCACTAACTCAGACAACAAGTAGACAGGTCTACTTGCTGTTTCAGCCAGTGCTTTAATGCTGAGTACTTACGTTACTCGACTCATGCAATGTTGTTTGTGCTGCGTTTGAAAAGCATGAAGGCGATGTGATGTCTCTGTAAAAGATATTTTTCCACTGTGAAAATGGTCTTGTGACTAAAACCGGTCGTGAATAAATTGATTTACGATAAAGTATTCATTACACATTTCAACATTATAGAACTGCAACTTGTACTCTGCTAACGACGATTGTCTGCTGCTGAGATGCATCTAGGACTACGTTAACGCATCCCACCTACCTTTCTGGTCGTAGATCTTTCTGTCTGGATCTTCGCCATTTAGATGGGTCCCACAACAACCGACCAGATAGTCGGCACCTTATCCTTGGGTCCATCGCAACTGACCATCCCTGCGAAACCATCGGATCATCACCACAATCCAGCATCTCCTGAAATTTAACATTTATTGTTGTAAAAAAGACAAAACTGTAAGCTCCATTTTACTGTAGCTATCATTTTACTGTTGCTATCCAAAGTATTGTACAACACTCTCGTTATGTTACCTGTGAGATCAAGTGGGTTCAAGAATACGAAGGTACCGAAGGAGAGAACATTAAAATCATGTCACTTTTTTTGAACAACATATTCTTAAGAGTTACCTTCCAAAGAACTGTACTTAACAGGCTTAACATTTTTAATGTGTATTACTCCGGTATCATTTTGTAATGATTCATTACGTCTTTCATTTTGTGAAGTATTAAATCGCAGTTTTCTCAGATTTCCTGATGGCTACACTCAAATGGGGAGAGGGGCAGGGGGCAAATATTCACTTAAATTATCCTGAATATTGAGATATTCCAGACTTTAACATGTCATGACTATTTATATTTATTTGCAAGACTTAAATGAGTCTCTTATAATTAAATCATCTGTATGAATGTCATGACAAGGAAATCAATTATTTTATATTAATGAACTGAAACTGTCTGCAAGCAACCATCATTCTTCTGCATCAAAACGTTTGTTAAGTAAACCCACATCATATTCAGCTAATTATAACTATGTCATTAAAAGGAATATCCAAAATCTGTAACAGACATTGTTTCTTCAAATCGAGGGGGGTGGGGCAATGAAACAAACTGCTATAATTCGCTGAATGCAACAAATGTAATTATTGTTTCCAAATTCAGAATTTACTTCCATGTTATAATTAAAATCTCTGGTCCATTTTCGTTTGTATATTATTTTAAAAGTAAAGCAAGCAGAGTCATCCTCTTCCTTCTTCTTTCTCGGGCCGCCATACGAGAAAGTCATGTAAAAGATTGTTGTATAGTTTAGGTTGAAATAATAATTCATTTGAGCTTGGAAACTTTCTTATTTAACCCCATTCACTAACACTGTTTAAACCTTTTGTATATGTCTGAATTTGCTGAAGACGATGTAAGTGGTCGATTTGGTAGTGGCACACTATCAGCGGTCTGTGGTTTAGGCATTACAACATTCATATGTGAAGCCTGCGATGTGTCAGTATCATGGTTTTTGTGTCACCAACCTCCCCACTTACCAAAGACGACTTCTGTCACTGAACTACTCATCGAGTTGGTGAGAAAAGCTTTCCATACAGTAATATCAGGCAGGCAGGAAACGTTTCATCGTTTGATTAAAAATACGATACAACTGAATTATCTACATATACCCGCGTTCGTCGTTCTCTTCCCACCATCAATTAATGTTGAATTTCTTCATAAAAATATTAGTTTCATACTTAAAATATTTGAAAGACAGCATAAATTCTAAGCTACGATGAAGTAGTGGGATGCGTAACGCGCGGTCACTAATATATATGTCTAAAAACAAAAAAAAGCTTGTGATTACATGGTAAAGACAAGTAACGGTATATTTGCAGATGTATATTAGCTCATGCATCATATCCAATTTGAGATCGAATTCTGCAGTGAACTTTTTGTTATTCTGCTCTTCAGTCGGAAGTCTGACTTGTTGGAATTCACTCTTGTCCAAGCCTTTTCATATGTACATAACTATGTCTGCCTATATTCATTTAAACATCCAGCAACTTACTGTAGTCAGATCATGGTCTTCCTGCACATGCTTATTCTTCTACACTTTCCACCACCATTCAAAGTCTCATTTGTACCTCAGTACGTATGTATCTATCAACGAATAGGACTATCTTTTAGTGGCATTGCGCTATGAATTCTTCTATCAATTCGAGTCAGTATTTATTCAGCAGCAATCCCATGTACCCATCTAATCTTCTGTGTTCTTAAGAAGATTCACGGCAAATGATGACAGCCAAAACAGTTGCAGATTAAAGATTTATTAAAATTCTTGACCACGGTTTCAGTATATCAAAATATACCTTCATCAGAAGTAAAATACCTAAAAT
Organism: Schistocerca piceifrons; assembly: GCF_021461385.2. Taxonomy (NCBI): domain Eukaryota; kingdom Metazoa; phylum Arthropoda; class Insecta; order Orthoptera; family Acrididae; genus Schistocerca; species Schistocerca piceifrons. The sequence continues at coordinate 724,401,494 of NC_060138.1, forward strand.
ACATCCTGCAATGGAGATTCATAAAACAATTGTGCCAAATGCGTCGTCAGTAGTTAAATCATCATCTCCAACATCAACTGTGCCTTTGGCACAATTGTTTTATGAATCACCCTTGCAGGATGTGATTTTAGGAATTTTACTTCTGATGAAGTTATATTTAGATACACCGAAACCGTGGTCAAGAATTTTAATAAATCTTTATCTTGCAACTGTTTTGGCTGTCAGCATTTATCGTGAAGAATTTCAACAGTTGCTGTTTCAGCCATGTTTAAAATCTTCTTAAGATGACGCTTATCTTAAAGGCTTCTATTCTCATCCGTTCGAAAGTGCTTATCTCACACATTTCATTTTCGTATACGTTTAATGGTGTCTCATTAAGTTCCTCGTAACTGTCAGTTCCGTACGACTAAACTCTGGCCTCGAGTTGTAGAAAAACTTCGTGCTGAGAAAAAATATCCGCTCCCGTAGTGCGAATCAGATCCGGTGTAGGGCCGCTGCTCTCGCGCAGTGGACATAGCAGGTAACGGGGCCTATGCAGGGGCACTCCATGGAGCAGGCGCAGCGTGTAGTGTGCAGTTTGCGCCGGCCAGGAACGGCGGATAAGGGTAATTGGATATTTCCGAGAGATTACACCGGCCGTTGTGCAGCCCCACCAGCGGCAGCAGGCACCGGGTTCAAACACCGGATGAATGGCAACGGCGCAACGTCCAGGAAGACACTCGGTAAGGACGCAAGTGGCGGGCACAAATCGGGCAGGTAAGCAGTTGCAGCTGCCTGCCGGCGTTTTAATACTTGACGCTAAGAGGCCCTGACACAGGCAAGCCGATGATATAAACCATCCGTAAAAGCTTCTGCTTTAGAGAAAAAGATCCCTGACATGCGTCCGCTTTCTCCGAGAAAACGACACCATTAGATAATTTTCCGTAAGTAACTAATTACGGAAAATTCAGTTTGCTGTACAGTAGTGGAAATCAGAATGAAGGCATGGCTGTTTTCAGGAAAATTAACACTGTCGTTTGGTACACTTGTGCACAATGTATATGCAATAGTATAAAATCCAGTGTACCGACAGGTGCTGACAAATGGTATCACATTCTATGTCAGGAGTAAACTGTATAACAAAACATCAAGGATTCGTGTGGTAGAGGGTGGAACTCGGTATAAATGCAGTCGGCTCTGTGTGGCTATAGTGTGAGCGTACTGCAAATAGGTAACAGATACCATTAGTAACAGTGCGTGTTGCGAACATAAACCACGATTGTGAGTATGCTACCCGGGAAACATGATGATGTGATGGGAAAGCAAAAACTGGTACTTACAGGAAACGGGCCTTTCTAATCGTCAAACTGGCAGACGTTAAACTGTCCAAGTAAAAAAAAAAGTGGCTCTGAGCACTATGGGACTTAACTTCTGAGGTCATCAGTCCCCTAGACGTAGAACTACTTAAACCTGACGACATTACACACATCCATGCCCGAGGCAGGATTCGAACCTGTGACCGTAGCAGCAGCGCGGTTCCAGACTGTAGCGCCTAGAACCGCTCGGCCACCCCGGCCGGCCTGTTCAAGTAAAGTGACTGATAATTTCGCTAGACTGGGTGCACGATATGGGTAGAATGGAAAGTAGAGGCAAAGTAGGAAATTTTGTGCCGCGTACGAAGGGCTACTTCTGTGCAAAGAAAGGTCCATGAGGCGTTATTCATCTCAACATGTTGCTGATTTACAGTGGCCAGAAACTGGCAGATGCGTGCGACAAATTTTGCCACATAACGAACAGGTTGCATTCAAGAAGCGACTGCAGAAAGACTGCATTATACTCAAACATAGACAAGCTGGAATGGAGTTTGCTGAAAAACGTATCTACAGGCTTCAGAATAGGATATAGTGATCTTCAATGATAAGAAGAAGCTTAATTTAGTTGGACAGAAGGGATTTCGATATTATTGGAAATATCTGAGACCAGTACATCAGGTGCGAATGAGAAGAAATTTTGATAGTGGAAATGTTGTTTTGGGCAGCCTTCTGCGCTAAGAGTAAGTCACGCGTTGCTTGACTGAGCACAAGAGTGAAATCTAACGCGTACACTGAGATGCTAGAGACAGAACTGATTAGAACGTATGAGGACGTAGGGGACGACAGTCTAATGTTTCAACGAAGTATTGTACCTGTGTATGTTTTCGCTACAACCAAAAAGTGATTTGAAAATAAAGATATCGGTGTCTTTCCCTGGTGTGCATGTAGCCCGGAGCTGAAAACGTGGGAAACCTTTGGTGAGCTGAAAGGGACGACAAATTCAAGGCAAGAACTACAGAATCTAACAGAATCAATGTTGAAGTGAATATTTGAAGTACTTAGGAAGAACGGAGTTTGGACTAAGTATTAAGAATCCAATAACATAGCTGGATAGTGTGTGCCTTAATACAAGTTTCCATCCAGGAAAAGCGAACGCCTTATTTTTTACTCGTGTTATGAAAGAAACTACGTCGTCATGGTTGTTTATGTCTTATACGTATCTATTAATGTCACAGTAAATTCTATACATAATTATATGCCTCAGACATTGTACTATAACTTTCGTGGAACCGTGCCTTTATACTCATTACCACTACTGTAACGAATGACATCAATTTAGCAGGGCTACTGACAAAGTCTCAATTGTCACCTTGGAAAAATAATTTTTTCGAGTATTTAAAGAAGCCAAAATAAAATGTCGTAGCGCTTGATAAAATGAAATACCGTTTTCTGCGTTAGAAGAGGAACAAAGCTACAACAATCCATGCTTGGTTTGTGCAACTGTACAGCAAAAGAATACACGATCATATGAGATAGTAATCAGGTGACGCCGACGCTTCCAGTGAGCTGAGACACATCTGGCTCAAGAAAACCGAGACTGCAGATCATCCTTCTGGGAAGACCCCGGTTCCAGATAGTCCTGATACTTGATGACAGCTATGTCGCAATCGAGGTGATAATGAAAACGCGAAAATTGGTCATAAATCACTTTTCAACACACCACTGAACATCAGACAGGTCGCCCCCAACTGGGTTCCGCGACTGCTCACACCCACTGAGAAAGTCCACCGAACCTAGGCAGCACGTTATAGCATTTATATTTAGTATCAAACTAAAATACGTGAGAGAATTATTTTCGAATACACGGTGTTTAAAAATAAGACTTCAACTGTCAGTCTCTGAATACCAATATATACTACAAAAGTTATGACTCTGAGAGGCAAGTTGTATACTACATTAAACTGTTTTAACCAGCCTCTATTTCATTTTTTGATTTATCGTTCCCGTATTTACTTATCTTTATGTGTCTTGTCGTTGCGGAAGATATATGTAAGTTATGTGTACAGCCTGCTTACGTGATATTTAGTTAATGTTAATTGTCTAACTGTATTTAATTTTGTAGTACTCCATGAAATACGTTACTTCTATTATCTGAATATTATTTTTTGATTCTATGAGGTTTTTTTTGTGATTATCAGCGGCTGTCTTCTAAGGGTTGGACATGAATTGTTCATTGACCGGACGATTCGAGCTCCATTTTTGCTATTTCATTAATCACTCTTTGAATAAAGAAAGAACACATTCGTCAATATCGAAGTCCCACTACATTAATTTCTACATTTCTGCAGTGATAAAAACTTTCACGGTCGAGAGTCACTGAACAATGACGGCGGAAAACCAAATTCATTTGCCTGAAGCATCACCACTTTCATGGCGTTGGCAATAATTATTACTCTCTGGATTGTTGTAACGGTCGTCTAGGGGTAGCGTCTTTGATAGTAATAAAACATCCTCGGTACCGGGTGCGAACCCCACCAATGTTGAAATTTAGAATGACTATCAGCACTGCCGGCAGAAGACTTTCGGCACAAGAAGTCACAATCATTCTGCCAACGGTCTTATCAAAGATAACGCAGGAGCGGACACGGGTTCAGGGCACTCTTTTGTCATTGGGGTGGGAAACCGCCCATACAGGTGAATAGTCAGCAATAATCAACAGCATGAGGATGCAGAAGGCAATGGAAGCCACTGCATTAAAGGCACATACTGTGTTTCCACAGCACATGTGGCCTATAATTGAAAAAGTGTCATGATGATCTCCCTCTTCAAAAGATTCCGGAACAGTCACCCATTCAGACCTCCAGAAGTGGACTGCCAAGATCGAAGTGACCATGAGAAATAGATTCAACAAACAACGGAAAGATAACGTTCTACAAGTCGGGCCGTGAAATGTCAGAAACTTGAATATGTCAGGGAAGCTAGAAAATCTGGAAAGGGAAATGCAAACGCTCAGTCTAGATATAATGGACGTCAATGAAGTGAAATGGAAAGAAGACAAGTATTTTTGGTCAGATGAGTTTAGGATGACATCAATATCAGTCGAAAATGGCATAACGGGAGTAGGATTCGTTATGAAGGTAGGGCGGAGAGTGTGTTACTGTGAACAGTTCAGTGACAGGGTTGTTCTCGTCAGAATCCGCAACCACCGAATACCGACAACGATACTTCAGGTATACATGCTGATTTCGTAATCTGAAGATGAAGAGATAGTGAAAGTATATGAGTGTACTGAACGGCTACGTCACTACCTAAAGGGGGATTGAAATCTAATATTCAGGGGGAACATAAATGCTATTGCAGGAGGAGTAGTATAAGAAAGGGTTACGGCAGAATATGGGCTTGGTACTAGGAATAAGAGAATATAAAGACTTATTGAGGTCTGCAATAAATTTCAGCTAGTAATAGCGAATACTCTGTTCAAAAATCAAAAGGGTAGGAGGTATACTTGAAACAGGCCGAGAGATACGGCAAGATTACACTCAGATTTCTTCTTAGTCAGAGTTCAGAAATCAGATACTGGATTGTAAAGCATATCTAGGAGCACATATACTCCCAGATCACAATTTAGTACTGATGACGAGTAGGCTGAAGTTTAAGAGATTGGTCGGGAAGAATTAATGCCCAAAGAAGTGGGTTACGGAAATACTAAGGAATGAAGAGGTACGCTTAAAGTTATCAACCTATAGATACTGTAATAAGGAATAGTTCAGTAGCGTTCTCTAAAAACGGCAGTCACAGAATTTGGAAAGAAAAACAGAGATACAAGGAACGTAACTGCGAAGAAACCATGGAACCATGGGTAACGGAAGAAATACTCCAGTTGATTGATGAAAGAAGAAAGTACAAGAATGATCAGAGATACTTACGAAAACAGAAATACAAGTCACCCATTAACGAAATAAACAGGAATTGCAGGGAACCTAAGACGAAATAGCTGCATGTCATACGTGAAGAAATCGAAGAAGAAATTATTGTCGGAATGACGGCTTCACTATGTAGGAAAGTCAAAACAACCTTTCGTGAAATTAAATGAAATGGTGGTTAAGAGTCCAACGGGAATTCAATTGTTATATGCAGGGCAGAGAGCTCTTTGGTGGAAAGAAAACACTAAAGGTCACTATAAGTGGATGATTTGTCTGACGGCGTAGACGAAGAAATAGGAGTCGATTTAAAAGAGGTAGGGGATCCAGTATTAGAATCAGAATTTAAAATAGCTTTGGAAGGCTTAAGATCAAAGAAGGCAAAAGGGACAGATAACATTCAATCATTATTTCTAAAGTCATTGGGGGAAATGGCAACAAAACAAGTATTGACGTTGGGCAGTTGTAAACCTCAAGCGCTTCAGTAGGCCTGTAATTCTGTAGTTTATGGAACGAGTTTTCTTTTCTTTTTTTTAATTAGACATTCTACATTTTTGTTCTTCACGTGTACATATTTATTTCTCAACATAGTCACACTGGTGACGAAGACATTTCTCCTAACAAGAATGTAGACTATGTTTGACTATGTCGACTATGTCACAATCTCACCCCTGCTTACACTGCTTCATCACTATCAAAGTGAAATCCTCAGAAGTGTTCTGTAGGTTCTGAAAACAGATAAAAAAACCATATAACCAAGTCGGGACTGGTGGAGGACGATCGACGATAGTGAACCCAAGGCGTCGGATTTTTGCAGATGTTGCGGCGGTCAGGTGTGGTCCGACACTGCCATGACAAAGGAGAGTGTGCTCCATGTGTGCGCGAAGTCTTCGAATACGATACTCGATTAAAGCACGCTGTTTCTCACGCACCAGCATAATTACATTACATGCTGCAATTCCGAACCCTCTAGCGGCAGAGGATTGCACGTGCGTACACCTGAAGTATAAATATGTATTTGTTAATAACGTTTGTTTTACACAAAATCTTCAAAAGTTGTCATATGAAAAGATCGGAGGCATTATCTTTCTGCACGCACTCGTAAATCAAACCATCAGCCATCAGTAGACTTACGTTTTGTGTCATCTGAGGTTCCGTTGTCCTGCATATCCTAATGGTTTTCCCTCAGTTAAATTGCCAGATGACGTTTGATATAAGTATTGCTACACAGAGAAAGTAAATTGTAGTTTTATGAAATGTGCTAATGAAGGTATCAATGCGCACTGCAAAATGCTTTCCAGCCAGTTCATCGTAATTAAATTCTTAATATCCAACCAGAAAGTGTCTAATATCTGAATACCTGTCGATAAAGAAGATCGACAGCGGTTAGTTCTTGTGCTAACAACTAGATAAAAAACTTCAGTTAGAAGAAGTATACCATAGAACTTCTGAATCCTTTAGTTAGTCATTATTTGCATCTCGGATGTACACCAGTTACTGATTTGTGGCTAAGTTGATTTACGTAGGTTACTTTCATTCAGTAATGCCGTACGCTACATTGTTTTGTGACAACTCGTCAAGACACGCCAAACCTAAGTTCTCCGATCAAAACCGACTTATATGAATTATTTGAGATGCAAATTTAATAAAATTCAGTAGGAAAGTATTAAGTGAATTTAGTGCTAAACAACGTTTCTCTGCGTATGTATTCATTCCCCCCTTAAACAATACACCCCTTTCCCAACCAACAGCTCAGTTAATCAAGGGCATACAGAGGTGAATGTGTCCAGCTTTGAAATTTCACAGGAAGATTGTTGGAACAGGCACTGAAAATTTCGTTTTAGACCCTAAAACTTGCATTGGTTTTGCTATAAAAGTAATAGTCCATGCTTTATTTGGCCATGATGCGCATATGTTAATAGTACAATTTCCTGACCAGGTAGGGAAATATGATGGAAGAAAAGTACCGCTTAATCGTAATCAATGACTCTATAATGTTATTTTTGAGAGAAAATACATGGGAAACATTGGAGAAATTTGGAAGCATACAGTATAAATCAAAACTTCAACTCTTTCCAAAACATTTTCCTACACCACTTTGAGCCTAGTTTCATTGTAAAACATAGTCTCTTGTCCTGGGAAGAGAAAGCACTACCTCATTCAGATGATACGTTCTAGTTCAGAGTTGAAAATCCATTACCACCAGTATTGTAAAAGTATTCTAGTCTTCTATTAAAAAGTGAAACAAGTATATTAGTTTCAAAACAAGATATAAAATAGCTGTCCATATGGAATTGGGGGCCCAGAAAACAACTTCATCAATAATAGGAAGTGTTCCATTTCTTTGATCACTAAATTTAATAATTACGTTCTCACAGTGGCACAGTTTTTACACCTACTAATGAACAACGAAATGCAGATACATTACATTTTCTTGCGGTGACAGTGCATACACCATCAATAGACATTCGTTTCACAAGTAGAATCCGTAAGGAGATTAAAAAATCCATCAGTTCACTAAGAAGCAGTAAAGCTGCTTTTTCTTGAGGTGTTTCTAGCAGAATATTAAAATCTTATGCTTATTTGTTAGGTTCACCCTTAATCTATCTTTGTAATCAAGTAACGACACTCGTGGCATATCTTGTAAGATTTAAATACAACGTCCTAGCACCTATCTATAAAGCTAGAGACAAACGAAACATTTCTGACTCTAGACTTATTTAACTCCTTACATTTTCTTAATTATTTGAGAGGGTGATCAGTGTTAGAATGCTGACTCACTCAAGTGACGGAACTTGTTTACTGCCCTTAAGTTAGTCGTTATTAAGGGAATCTAAAGAGAGAACGCAATAGAAGATGTCAAAACTGAAACCCTGGGAGAGCTAAGCAAGAAAAATTATTGCATTGGTATATTTTGTAGGCTTGTCACAGCCTTTTAATGTGTGGATCACAGAATTCTGCTTGGCAAACGGCTGTTATCCATCCCCCTTCACAGCAGAAATTAGAGGGTATGATTGACAGACTACGTGACAGGCTTGAAATTAAATTGAGAATTGGGAGGGACGTAGTATGTGTCTTCCCACAACGATCAGTACCGTTGCTCTAATCTCTGTTGTTCTAAATTTACATAAATAGTCAACCAATGACGTTAAAGAGTGGTCCAGTTGAAGCAAACCAAGCGCTGTATCGTGTGTGAGATACAGAGGCGAGCGTGTGCGCCGGGACTCACCCCAGTTCACTGCTAGTAGCGCCACGTCACCTTAACGCGTCTGCATGTAGCGCACAAATATTACACCACAATTTAGTATGAAATTAAAAATCAAAATTTATGTTTAAAACTTTATTAAATTATAGGTTAGTGTAATAATGTTCCAAATACCAAGTCTTGATGTTCTAAACTTAATAGATTAGGGAAAATTGCCGTTTTAAAAGAAAAATCAGAGGCGCCAAATAATGACGCTAGGAAGCCAGAATTTGGTCAGAAGGTGTAGTTAGAAGTTATAAATGAGTGATGCTGGTCTCCAAAACCATAAAACAAAAATTAACGCCAGAATCCACGTTTTTCGGAATAATCAGAGGCGCTAAATAATGGACTTAGAAACTTGAAAATTTGTTTTATGCTTCAGTACACCCCAAAAATAATAACAGATAGTCCACGTTAATCTACCTCTTATAGTTTTGGAGTAATTAAATAAAAACTAATTCTGTAACTAATATGTACCTAAGTGTTGCAGTTTAAGTACTTGAAATTTTAATGATAGAGGATTTTGGTTAAAACCGATGATCAAATATATCAAATAATAGAGTTACACCAAGTTTAAGACTTGTAACGTAAATAGCAACTGATATAAGTCTTAGCAAAGGTAAGGTTCAGAGGTAGCAATCTATCATTTGTTCCACTAAATAAATTATATTAAGCAAAGTTTTCATTCTAGCGAGCTGAAACTTTGTACGTACTTTTAAATTGCTTATCTGCATACCAGCAAAAATTAAGAAGTTTCTGAAGTAATTGGTAACTATATTATTAAAGATTATGTGCCCGAGATAGCGGTCGTTTGTAGACTGCCGCCGTATGCAAATAGACGGAGACAACAGGTGTTTTCACGGCAGTCCGCACCGGCTCCTTATAAATAGAACCCCTGAAGCAGTAGGAAGATTCACTTCGCTCTCAGACACTGTGAGGTCCACGCCAGTTAAACGTCTGGTCGCACTCTGTCTTGGATGGCGTCAGAGCCGAGCTGTGACAAGCGCGTATTAAGCAGTGAAAACGGATAGTGAACTCACGAGGACTGTACACCGTCCTGGATCGTTTAGAATTCAGTAAAATAACTGTTAGTGTGCCGTCCGTGTGAAATTCAATTCCGCGTGGCAACTGGTGAATTTATTTCCACTTTTATGGCGAGCATTAATTTTTGAACAACTTTCAATTTAGTGACGTTAGTCAGGGCGGAAAACAATCTGGTAGGAAGTTACTGTAGAGGTCGCCTCTGAACTGATAAAGGTGCTGTTAGATTAGAAAGACTTGTTTTCAATGGAACAAAACGCAATTTTAAGCGTTGTTTGTGAGAAACTTTAATTAAATTAAATCTTGATTGCAACTTTAAACTTTTACAGAAGTCATAGTCCTGATCGCGCAAAGGAATGGGTAAGAGGCACTTTTCTTTCAGTGGGCTGGACCGGAATGTGGCCGTGCAGACTGGAAACTAAGGTCAGTATGTTTCCCTTCGCTTTCTGGCTGACCACCAAATTAGTTGCCAGGCTCACGTGATTAAAGACGGCATTAAAACTTTAAACCAGTGAAGAAACTTACCCACCGCGCCACACAGTCATATTAATGAAGTGCCCAAACTGAAACACACGCAGCAGAGTTGTCTGCGGAGCGGCGTGAGCAAGAGTGCTCACCTATGCATCATGCTACATTAAAAATGTGTACGTTATGCAAAAAATTTAACAATTTTTAACATGCCTTATGTTCACTGATGTAAAAAAGAGACGTTCCATTTCCTTCTTCAGCCTCTTACGGATAGACTTTTACTTACTTACTTACTTACTTACTTACTTACTTTCTAACACAGCCTACGTTCTTCTTCAGGGTTCAAGTTATCTCCATACCAAATTTCAGCGAAGTCGGTTGAGCAGTTTAATCTTGGAAACGTAACAGACACCGTTATGTCCACATTTAGTAGTAGTGATCTTCTGGGCCGGTGTACATGAAGTAAATGGCATGCTTATTTATCAGAAGTGTGTAGGAAGAATATTGTGAAAAGTAGATAATAGTACATCTACCAGAACCTTTTTAAGGATCAAGGAATTCTTAAACTCGCTTTCCAGTACATTTACTCGTTAATGGTTTTTGTTCTCAACAATAAAACTCAGTTTCAGCTGAACTGTGATTTATAGGATTGTAACTCAACACTCAAAATCTGTTATTTGTATATACCTCATTAGTTATTCATTCCAAAAAACATCTGAATATCTAGAAACAAGGACCGAAATGTGCTGATACCCACTAGCAAGGTACAGTGTTCATTGTTTTGTAAAGCTACACGACGAATCGTTAAAGAGCTTTTTTTTTTTTTTTTAAACACGACGAATTGTAATGTATGATACAGGGCTCTGTATTTACACATACAGATGAGAGTTTTCTTTGAAAAATGACAGCGCAATAAAATAATTATTAAGCTACCAATAGGAGGTAATCAACAACTGGGGAAGGATCAACTTTTTTCAAACTAGCAGGTTGCTTTCTAATTTACCTGATTAAATATGGTGTCTTTCCTGTAACAACAAAAAGCTTAACCAATTATAAAGTACAGTTTTGAAGGAAGCCTTGTGTCAATATTAGTGGAAACCCTTTCCACGCCGTCGACTAGTTGTTATTAGAGCCTGTTTATGTATATACTGTTAACATTGCGGAATGTGAATGCTGCCTTAGAATCTACTTCTCCACAGCATCGGTCACTACACGTGGACATTCTACATTTGTTCTTCATGTGATAATAATGGGTTACAACAGCCTAGACATTATCTAATTTACACTTTAGTATGAACGACAGCTGTTATATTCTCTGTAAATAAAAATAAGCGGCAACTTTTTTGATCTGTTCCGCAACCCGAAGGACCAATACAGTATTGACACATGGAAGCAACATTAACTCGAAGCAAATAAATTATTGTCTACATTCTATGTGAATTTGGACGAGTATCATATTCACGAGTATCCTTTCACTATGGGACTGTGAAACGAGCAATATGTCCAATCTAACATAACGTAATCATGAGTACGAAGCAGTAAAACTGCTTGTGACAAGCTGTTAGTTAAATGGGCAGGGTAAAATTACCTAAAGAAAACAATAGGTCTGACAGCATTTATCACTGCAAAAGTCATTGTGTAATCGATATTCTCACTCTCTAGCCCAATTTTTCCGGTATCATCACTGTGGCACACTAATTTTCTTCTGAAACGAATGAAGTTTTAACAAGGCGAAGAATGTGATATTAATTTTAAACTCTGGTAGAACTTGCGAAGTAGTAGAGCTTCCAGGGTTATTTAAACGATTTCGTAGAAGCAGAACGTATTCGGCTGCCAAATGCAGTTAAATTACACTGTCTTACACGAGCAGAGCACTGAACTTCGGAAAGGCTTTTTGCGACCAGTTTTGCAAAAAATCGGAACTGCCTCTGCCTTTTATCGTTGTAAGTAGGCTGTTTAGGTTTTTATATTTGGAACGCCACGTAGCGCTCTGTATGAAAATCACTGGTTGTGCTGTGTGCAGTCTGTGGCTAGTTTGCATTGTTGTCTGCCATTGTAGTGTTGGGCAGCCGGATGTTAACAGCGCGTAGCGTTGCGCAGTTGGAGGTGAGCCGCCAGCAGTGGTGGATGTGGGGAGAGAAATGGCGGAGTTTTGAAATTTGTAAGACTGGATGTCATGAACTGCTATGTATATTACGATTTTTCAACACTATTAAGGTAATTACATTGTTTGTTCTCTATCAAAATCTTTCATTTGCTAACTATGCTTATCAGTAGTTAGTGCCTTTAGTAGTTGAATCTTTTATTTAGCTGGCAGTAGTGGCGCTCGCTGTATTGCTGTAGCTTGAGTAACGAAGATTTTTGTGGGGTGAGTGATTTGTGAAGGGTATAGGTTAATGTTAGTCAGGGCCATTCTTTTGTAGGGATTATTGAAAGTCAGATTGCGTTGCGCTAAAAATATTGTGTGTCAGTTTATGGACAGTCATGTATAATTGTTCAAAGGGGACGTTTCATATGTCGACCCTTAGCCGAGGATACCTCACTGGAATCTTCTGATTTTTTCTTGTAGTTTGTGTAATTAGTGTAGCTTTTATTTATTGCTAGTGCATAATTGTAGAGAGTATCTCCTTTGTAGTTGCAGTCTTTCATTGTTGTACAGTAAAACAGTTGTGGCATGAAGGTAGATTTGCACCAAGTATTTCGCAGCTGCACTAACAATTAACGAGATATTATTTTAAATGCTATGTTAATGTGTTCTCTTATTTTTGCTCTTCAAATTGTGCTTTTCTGTGTTATCGTGTGAAATATTGTGACAATACTGGCGTGTGAAAAACGTAACACTAGGCTCCAAAGTAAACTGAGAAATAATAGTGACGACGAGCGTAGCTTACCAACACCACTGTGTAATGAATTAACAGACATTCAAAGTAGTAATTTGGTAACTGTACATAGGGAAATGGAGCGGGCGTCAAATAATGGTATAGACAGTGAAACAGGTAGTGAACAGGGAAGCAGTATCGATCGATCGGTCGGCAACAGCTCACCTCAGGAATTGGGAATGACAGAACACAATATTGCAAATACTGTAGACTCAGGTTTTGGGTTCTCACCGTTTTCTCAAATGAGTCAAGACACATTTTCCGCTTGTCAAAATGTGAATGTTGCCGGTGCAAATTCAGTGCCGAAAAGCACTGAGGAACATGTTTCAGACACCAGTGCATAGTTATTACAGTTAATGCAACCAATGGGACAAAAGGTTCAAAAGTTAGACACAATGGAAGAAAATGAGAGACAAACACAGCAAAAGCTTCAAAAGTTAGACACAATGGAACAAAATCTTCGGAAGTTAGACACCACGCTTGAACAAACATGTGAAGATTTAACTACTGAGTCACATAACATTGAATCGAAATGTCAAAAAGTCTGTAATGACGTAAAAACACAAATTTGTGAGCATTTTCAACCTTTTTTTTTTTTTTTTTTTTGCGGCATGAAAATGCATTACAGAATCACGAAGCAGCCATAAAAGAACTGCAAACTATTGTTCATGAAAATCATGAGACCTTGCAAGCTAAAATTGACTCGGTTGCATCTACCGATTTGGTTACGCAACTTGCAAAAGCTCATGAAAATTTAAAGGACACAGTAGATAATCTGAAAATTGGTTCAGAAAGGCACATGGAGGAAATTAGTTCATTATCAGAGAAAGTAGTCGAACTTTCTGATCAAGTAAATAATTTATCTACAAAGGTAGATGATGAGCTGAATGACACAAGACCTGTAGCCTTCACTGACACTGAAGAGTATGAACAAATTAGAAAATTCAAACAAAATCAAAATCAAATCAATACACAGTACAAAAGAGAAATCCAGGAAGTACAAGATCAGTTCGCACAAGTAATACAAGAATTACATATTTCAGAGGACACTCACGCTCCCACACGGGAAGAGGAACTTAGAAATACGGAAAAGTCACAAAATAATAACACAGGGCATTTTGGAAATTATGAAAGAAATTGGCAAGGTGCACCTAATTTTGAGATGGAACCGCCGACACGACGTAACAATGACCGGGGTATGCTACTCGTCGACACGATGATTTTGACTGTAAGCTGTTCATTACTACACGTAAATTCAAAACATTTAAGAATTCTGGCAACGACATTCATCCACAAGCGTGGCTTTATCAATTCTATCATTGCTTTCCTCCCAACTGGTCATTAGAGCACAGATTAGAATTTATGTGTGGCTATTTAGAGAATGAACCAGCTGTAAGAATGCGATCGGTCGTTCATGATTGCCACAGTGAAGGAGAATTTTATCATGCTTTCCTCTCAGCATATTGGTCTCAAGCTACACAAGACCGAGTAAAACATAGCCTCATAGTGATGAAACAATTCGAACAATCTGAATTCTCCACTCTTGTGAAATATTTTGAAGACATATTGCACAAGAATCAGTACCTATCAAACCCATACAGCCCCTCAGAACTCATCCGCATTTGCTTAATCAAATTACCTGACCATTTACGACATATTATTTTGGCAGGACGTTGCAAAGACGACATTGAAGCTTTTCAGGGACTCTTACAAGAATTAGAAATTGACACTGACAATCGCGGAATGCGAAAACAGGAACACAACAATTACAGGTCACATCCGTCGCAATTCCGCGATCAAAGAAATAATAACTGGACACGACAAGGCTATTCTCACAACACAAATCGTGACCAAAACAGACACCACCCACATGATAACCGTTGGCAGAGTAGTAATAATTACAGAGAAAGATTGCATTTCTGTAGTAATGAATATGACAGAGACAATCATAGAAACAGACAATATGGCAACCAGAACTATTATTATCATGGGAGACAGAATAACTTCAGACGCAACAGTTCAGCACGCAGTTATGATGCAGGGAGAAATTCTACACCACGTGACCGACAAGAAAGAAACTGTGGAATCTACCGACATGACGACAGACAATATGATCGTAACGACAAACCTGAATTGCATCAGAACTGGCGGGATTCAAACAGAGTAGGGCACTCTCAACAAGGTGAATTTGTAGAAGTTAGGTCTCCAAATCCCAATAACGACGCACACCAACAAAGAGACAGACAATGACTTGCACAGCAGGCAGCCACGTGCACTGGCTGGCTCAGAGGAAAGTAACATAGACGCTAACCTTGAGAAAAATTTTAGCATTCCCTACCGATGTATACCGTATGATAATTGCATTCAAGTTCAACCTCTGTGTACTAGAAAAAGTAAAGGTTTACACCACATTTCACATGTAAAACCGTTTATTGAAAGATAATCTACTTTTTAACTTTGTCTTTGCCATAAAACTTTTCACTTCACATTTCTAGTATGCATTGTCAGACTTAGAAACTGTTACCATGCAACAATGTTTGAAGTTAAATATCCAATCAAGAACCAAGAGAACTTATTTAAACAGAAATTACGAATGCATTGTTATAGTGAACAAACGTCACAGTGTTGTTGTGTGTGTACATTCGTACTTGTTAGTTGCATGATTACGTAATGACTATAAGGCTTACATACTGAGAACATATACTGGTACTGCTAATGATATTTTAATGCAACATTTTGGTTTACTTGAAAATACATTCTGGATTTAAAGTACTTCCTGTGAGATACCAGATGACACAGTGGTTAGTTTATGTGACAGCTACACGATTTTATCACGACGCTACTAATGAGTGACAATTCACAATTTTGCTTTTGCGGTGTTTCTGTTTTAAATCTGCATAGTTTTTCTGAATTATTCTGGAATGTAAAACATGTTTTAGTAGTAACTTTTGTGGTTTAGCTACAAAGAGACAGCCTTTTCTGTAGCACAACAATACGTTAGAGCACAGTACTTTCTTCATCACGGCAATAAGCGTAATAACTAAGATATCTATACGCAAAGCATTTCACTTTTGTTTATCATGAGGTAAGTACATTGGCTTCTGCAGAACTTAGCTTTCGGAGGACAATAACTACGACACTTCCACAGAGATTATCTTACAGCAAGACGCACATTTAGCGCTACAGGACTTGTATTTGAGTGATTAATTTTGTATATAAAACATTTATTTTTAAATATATTTGAAGTACAATGATACAAAGGTTTTCGTGATACATTTCATTCTATTGCTGTAATCTGTAACACCTGAGGGTATAATTACATTAATCCTCTGGGGGGTACACGCCTACTTTGTGTACCATGTGTTTGGCAAGCACAAGGAGCCCTAGCTAATATGGTATTTGCTTATACAACTTTACACATCGGTACCATATTTCTCTAACACATAATCACACACCTATCTGATTATTTAACAGAAAAACAAAAATTTTTTTACTACGTCAGTGACACACGTTTACGCATTTACACAGTTGGATAACTTCACACTTACAAAATTGTATTTTGTCTGTACTTTGTGAACTGTTCATATTTTTTCGGAACCACTGTGATACTATGAGAGCTTTGAATGATGTATTTGGTATGAGATCATGATTTTTAAAGTACGTTGGAGGTAGATGACACTATTGAAATGAGCAGAGAATTTTTTTAGTTTTTGACATTATTGCAGAAAGCTACGACGTTTTTGAGATTTGACTGAGGTGTTATGATGTTATTTTTATGACGATGATGTGTATTATGCTGTTGAGGTATGTTTATGAACAATAAGCTGATGCTATATGAGAAATATGATTATGCTACATATTTATTATGATGAAATATTGAAGAAGTGTCGACGAATATGTATATGTGTAATAAGGTAAGGAATAATGAGTAGTGTTTAGGGACTCTGGCTTGTGAAAAAGGATGTTGGAAACCAAGAATCGTACTTTAAGAGTTATGAAATGTGTGTAAATGTGTGAATGTATCACAATGCTGGCGAAAATTTTTTAGACACTGTTATATTTATAGGGTTTTGTTTCTACACATTTGTAACACAAATTCTCAGCCTGTGAAATTTTTTTATATGAGACTGCCACTGTAGCAGAAACTGCTGTCATAAATATTTCGGTAAGAAAGTTAAGTGACCACCCGCACGTAATGCGTTCTGGGCACCCAGCTGCACGACAGCCGCCTGAAAAAAAAGTCATTAGCATGTGCCTTTCAGAGGCACAGGTAAAAAAAAAGGAGGCCATTATCCTCGCTATTGACATTTCTTTGTAGAAAGCGTCGCAAATACGACACGCTCAAACTTGAAAACATATGATTACACTTTGGAGCTCATAATTTATGATATTTACTAAAATGCCTAATGAAATGATGAGAAACATACATTCTAGTTGAGAGATGGCTCAATTTGTTTAATATCTAGTTTCTAGCTGCCCTGCGGCATTGGTTATTATAAAATTCAATAGATGTACTAATATCACTATTTTCTGTCTACAGACCCAGTAAAGAATACGTTTATGATGTACTTTCTTAGAAAAGAGAGCACAAATAGACATTTCCCTTCACAGGAATTGCATAAATAATTTTTTTAATGACTTGGTAACATTCTTGCAGAGTAAGTTTTTGTGATGCATCACTCTAGTGTTAAGATGTGACATAGGTATTACACATGGACATTTTTAATGTAATATTTTTTCTGCTTGAGCTATGTCATGTTTAGGTATAAGTTATTGCATTTGCTGCTGCTGTTTGCCAGCCATAGTGCTACAACATTTCACTTTACATTACTCTGTTAAGCCAGTTGTACTACTGATTTATTTTTCTTGTTTGCGGCTCGTTGCCTTATACACTCCTGGAAATGGAAAAAAGAACACATTGAAACCGTTGTGTCAGACCCACCATACTTGCTCCGGACACTGCGAGAGGGCTGTACAAGCAATGATCACACGCACGGCACAGCGGACACACCAGGAACCGCGGTGTTGGCCGTCGAATGGCGCTAGCTGCGCAGCATTTCTGCACCGCCGCCGTCAGTGTCAGCCAGTTTGCCGTGGCATACGGAGCTCCATCGCAGTCTTTAACACTGGTAGTATGCCGCGACAGCGTGGACGTGAACCGTATGTGCAGTTGACGGACTTTGAGCGAGGGCGTATAGTGGGCATGCGGGAGGCCTGGTGGACGTACCGCCGAATTGCTCAACACGTGGGGCGTGAGGTCTCCACAGTACATCGATGTTGTCGCCAGTGGTCGGCGGAAGGTGCACGTGCCCGTCGACCTGGGACCGGACCACAGCGACGCACGGATGCACACCAAGACCGTAGGATCCTACGCAGTGCCGTAGGGGACCGCACCGCCACTTCCCTGCAAATTAGGGACACTGTTGCTCCTGGGGTATTGGCGAGGACCATTCGCAACCGTCTCCATGAAGCTGGGCTACGGTCCCGCACACCGTTAGGCCGTCTTCCGCTCACGCCCCAACATCGTGCAGCCCGCCTCCAGTGGTGTCGCGACAGGCATGAATGGAGGGACGAATGGAGACGTGTCGTCTTCAGCGATGACAGTCGCTTCTGCCTTGGTGCCAATGATGGTCGTATGCGTGTTTGGCGCCATGCAGGTGAGCGCCACAATCAGGACTGCATACGACCGAGGCACACAGGGCCAACACCCGGCATCATGGTCTGGGGAGCGATCTCCTACACTGGCCGTACACCACTGGTGATCGTCGAGGGGACACTGAATAGTGCACGGTACATCCAAACCGTCATCGAACCCATCGTTCTACCATTCCTAGACCGGCAAGGGAACTTGCTGTTCCAACAGGACAATGCATGTCCGCATGTATCCCGTGCCACCCAACGTACTCTAGAAGGTGTAAGTCAACTACCCTGGCCAGCAAGATTTCCGGATCTGTCCCCCATTGAGCATGTTTGGGACTGGATGAAGCGTCGTCTCACGCGGTCTGCACGTCCAGCACGAACGCTGGTCCAACTGAGGCGCCAGGTGGAAATGGCATGGCAAGCCGTTCCACAGGACTACATCCAGCATCTCTACGATCGTCTCCATGGGAGAATAGCAGCCTGCATTGCTGCGAAAGGTGGATATACACTGTACTAGTGCCGACATTGTGCATGCTCTGTTGCCTGTGTCTATGTGCCTGTGGTTCTATCAGTGTGATCGTGTGATGTATCTGACCCCAGGAATGTGTCAATAAAGTTTCCCCTTCCTGGGACAATGAATTCACGGTGTTCTTATTTCAATTTCCATGAGTGTATTAGTTGTAATATTGCTCTTGCTTTGCCAATTTGCATTTTTTTGTCATTGCTGTTTGTGTTGTTTTGTACTGCTGCATTGCCTATCCCTTAGTTTAGCATCTGAGCTCAGTAGATTTAAGTTAGCTTAAGATGGGGTAGGCCATATGAGAGAACAAGTTGTGATGAATTGGAAGAAATGCATTGAGAAGCTATAAGAAAATGGTTTGACCAAAAAAAAGTACTTTGAAAGAGGATATGAACCACAAAAGTAGGGTTTAGGGACAACAGGTTTAGGCAGGATTTTCTTGGAAATAAATGATGAGGTAAGATAATGGAAAATAAATAATGAGGTAGGAAATTTGTGAACATATAAATACAGAAACCATGCTTGGATAGAATTTTTTTGGTGGAAACAAATGTTGAAATAAGAGGAAAGATATATGGAATGAAGTTTTGGGTTGGACTGCAGTATCAAACGTCACACTGAAAACAAACCCTGTCCTGTATTTTTGCGTTATTACACTATGTGAATTTGTGTTTTTCCTGTCTTAATGTGTTTAGCTAATAAGAGTTATGTTGTAGAATTTTTCTGATAATATGTTATTTTCTTTTTAAAGATGTTTAGACATTATTTATTCTGTTCTGTTTTAATGCTCATGTGTGAAGTTGATGTTTCGAAAGTTATTCTGATCTTTTATATATGTACTCATGTCATAATTCCTGTAACACTGATGTATATGTTATTTCCATTCTTTTGTAAAGCTTGTACTACAAATGTTTTCTGTATTGTTGTGTCCTTTAATGATATATTTTGTATCTTTGTTATTGTATTCTCATGTTACAATATTGTAATTGACACCAGTTCAGCAAATTAAATAACTTGTAACCATTCATTTCACTGCACACATTTCTGTTGGTATATGCACAATATGTAAAAAAAAGAGGACTGTTAGTGCTCCCACGTGTGTTGATAAGTCAGCAAGGGACTGGATAACAGCATTGCTGGTTCTTAGGACAATTCCAAAAACTTTGTGAGTGCACAAGTGGTGGTTTATGGACTTGCTATATTATCCACAAGACTCTTCAATGGTGATTGTGCACCTGCACAGTCGCAACAGATGGCTGCTGGCCGTCTCTACAAGGACGGAAGTGGGTCTGCACCTTCGATGACTCACCAATACAATTATTTCTACAAGTACTGCAGTGGGTCTGCACCTCTGGTGACCCACCAATACCATACTCTCTACCAGGACTACAGTGGGTCTGCTCTGTGATGACCTACCTACCAATATTCTTCAAAACTTCGACTGACTCTGCTGTGGGTTTGCTCTGTTGTGGCGCATTACCTGTTTGCATGTCAAGAGTCAGCACTGTCTTTCGGTTGGAAGGACAACACTACTTCTTCAAGACTGCATGGAAATCCGCTACTTCCGTGTGCAGTCTCTTTTACTGCTCAGACTTCGAAAAAAAAAGCACTGCAATTTTACTGTGATGAATGATCAGGACTGTCTTTATGGACTGTGAGAAAATTTTAGCTTTTGACCAACATTGTATCAATAAGTGTGTGCATTTGATTTCTTTGTTATTGTAATTATGAAAAATTTTTTGAAATCTGTATTGGCCACTGCCCAAAAAAATTTGTAAAATTTTTGTGGGGAGCATGGGGGCTCTGTAAGTAGGCTGCTTAGGTTTTTATATTTGGAACGCCCCGTAGCGCTCTGTATGAAAATCACTGGTTGTGCATTGTGCAGTCTGTGGCTAGTTTGCATTGTTGTCTGCCATTGTAGTGTTGGGCAGCCGGATGTTAACAGCGCATAGCGTTTCACAGTTGGAGGTGAGCCGCCAGCAGTGGTGGATGTGGGGAGAGAAATGGCGGAGTTTTGAAATTTGTAAGACTGGATGTCATGAGCTGCTATGTATATTATGATTTTTCAACACTATTAAGGTAAATACACTGTTTGTTCTCTATCAAAATCTTTCATTTGCTAACTATGCCTATCAGTAGTTAGTGCCTTTAGTAGTTTGAATCTTTTATTTAGCTGGCAGTAGTGGCGCTCGCTGTATTGCTGTAGCTTGAGTAACGAAGATTTTTGTGAGGTAAGTGATTTGTGAAAGGTATAGGTTAATGTTAGTCAGGGCCATTCTTTTGTAGGGATCATTGAAAGTCAGATTGGGTTGCGCTAAAAATATTGTGTGTCAGTTTAAGGACAGTCATGTATAATTGTTCAAAGGGAACGTTTCATCGTAAATATCTGGTTGCTGACAGTAAGAAAGAAGAATCGAGATATTTAAGTTTCCGATACGTTTTCTCAAAGTGGTGCTGGAAAGGGTAAGAAATTTTCCGATTTCACTCAGTTATCCAGAACGCCTAACGTGATTTTCTTCTCTTATAATTGCGTTACAGTTTGAGAGCTGAATTCCGTGCCTCGTTTAAAAATAGACCTCAGCGTCTATTAAACTGTTACCTCAGTTAAGCCCTCAACTTCTTTCTCTGGCGGCAACTGGAGATTTAATTCCAGGAGTAAATCGTTCTTATCTAAGGTCAAGTCTTCGACGGCCTACCTCAAAAAGTCTTCGTTTGCCACATCTTACGGACAGAAAATACAAGTGGAATCGCTTTGACTGCGTGGACGGAGTTTTCAGTCTCCATTACTGATAACAAGAAGTATTTGGGAACGTTGTTTTACCAAGTCAAACCTTGTTTTCAAGTATGTCATGTGCTGCTAATTTCCGTTGTTTTACTACTAAATTATTCTGTGACCGCCAGTATATGACGAATAAGAACAGACAAGTGTCCACTAATCCTAATGCTTCCCTAGTCATGAATGATTATTGATACCGATACTCTGGGCCCCAAAACAGTATTTTTATTAATTTTTGAGAATATTTCCCGTGGAGAAACAGTGGTTTGGCTAAACGTCTCTACAGCAAAAACATTTATTTCGATGTTAATCGGTTTCCGCCAATATTTGACTATACTCAGGAGTTGCTGGTAACGGTGGTGGTGAACAGGGTGGGTTTTGTAACTCTGCGAACGTCACCTGCTCCACCTGCTTCACGTTCGTGGAGCTACAACACCCGCTCTATTCACCGTCACCGCTTACCATCGTTGTATGACGGTCTGAGGATGGCCAAGTACTGAGCGAAACCGGTTACCATCTAAATAAATGTTTTTGGGGTTGAGACTGTTAGTAATCCAATTTTAAAGTAATTTATTACTTCTTTTATAATTTTTATATTCAGAGCATGACGTTTCATTTTACGTTAACCCGAATAGCAAAGTATCCCTAAGAAACAATAATT
Organism: Schistocerca piceifrons; assembly: GCF_021461385.2. Taxonomy (NCBI): domain Eukaryota; kingdom Metazoa; phylum Arthropoda; class Insecta; order Orthoptera; family Acrididae; genus Schistocerca; species Schistocerca piceifrons. Next base: position 724,423,935 of record NC_060138.1, read on the forward strand.
AAAGACCTAACTCAGTGGATGTCAACGAAAACGTTCGCCCATAATTTGAAATCATTGTTGTTGTTGTTGCGGCCTTCAGTCCTGAGACTGGTTTGATGCAGCTGTCCATGTTACTCTATCCTGTGCAAACTTCTTCACCTCCCAGTACTTATTGTAGCCTACATCCTTCTGAATCTGCTTAGTGTATTCATCTCTTGGTCTCTCTCTACGATTTTTACCCTCCATACAGTCCTCCAATGCTAAATTTGTTATCTCTTGATGCCTTAGAACATGTCCTACCAACCGGTCCCTTCTTCTTGTCAAGTTGTGCCACAAACTCCTCTTCTCCACAATTCTATTCAGTACCTCCTCATTAGTTATGTGATCTACCCATCTAATCTTCGGCATTCTTTTGTAGCACCACATTTCGAAAGCTTCTATTCTCTTGTTGTCCAAACAATTTATCGTCCATGTTTCACTTCCATGGCTACACTCCATACAAATACTTTCAGAAACGACTTCCTGACGCTTAAATCTATACTCGATGTCAACAAATTTCTCGTCTTCAGAAACGCTTTCCTTGCCGTTGACAGTCTACATTTTATATCCTCTCTACTTCGACCATCATCGTTTTTTGCTCCCCAAATAGCAAAACTCCTTTGCTAATTTAAGTGTCTCATTTCCTACTCTAATTCCCTCAGCATCACCCGAATTAATTCGACTGCATTCCATTATCCTCGTTTTGCTTTTGTTGATGTTCATCTCATATCCTCCTTTCAAGGCACTGCCCATTCCGTTCAATTGCCCTTCCAAGTCTTTTGCTGTCTCTGACAGAATTACAATGTCATCGGCGAACCTCACAGTGTTTATTTCTTCTCCATGGATTTTAATACCTACTCCGAATTTTTCTTTTGTTTCCTTTACTGCTTGCTCAATATACAGATTGAATAACATCGACGATAGGCTACAACCCTGTCTCACTCCCTTCCCAACCACTGTTACCTTTTCACACCCCTCGACTCTTATAACTGCCATCTGGTTTCTGTACAAATTGTAAATAGCCTTTCGCTCCCTGTATTTTACCCCTGCCACCTTCAGAATTTGAAAGAGAGTATTCCACTCAACATTGACAAAAGCTTTCTCTAAGTCTACAAATGCTAGAAACTTAGGTTTGTCTTCCTTAATCTATTTTCTAAGATAGGTCGTAAGGTCAGTATTGCCTCACGTGTTCCAACATTACTGCGGAATCCAAACTGATCTTCCCCGAGATCGGCTTCTACCAGTTTTTCCATTCGTCTGTAAAGAATTACAGTTAGTATTTTGCAGCCGTGGCATATTAAACTGATAGTTCGGTAATTTCCACATCTGTCAAAAAAAAAAAATGGTTCAAATGGCTCTGAGCACTATGGGACTTAACATCTATGGTCATAAGTCCCCTAGAACTTAGAATTACTTAAACCTAACTAACCTACGGACAACACACAACATCCAGTCATCGCGAGGCAGAGAAAATCGCTGACCCCGCCGGGAATCGAACCCGGGAACCCGGGCGTGGGAAGCGAGAACGCTACAGCACGACCACGAGCTGTGGACTTCTTATCTGTCAACACCTGCTTTCTTTGGGATTGGAATTATTATATTCTTCTTGAAGTCTGAGGTTATGTCGCCTGTCTCATACATCTTGCTCACCAGATGGTAGAGTTTTGCCACGACTGGCTCTCCCAAGGCCGTCAGTAGTTCCAATGGAATGTTGTCTACTCCCGGGCCTTGTTTCGACTCAGGTTTTTCAGTGCTCAGTCAAACTCTTCACGCAGTATCGTATCTCTCATTTCATCTTCATCTACATCCTCTTCCATTTCTATAATTGTCCTCAAGTACATCGGACTTGTATAGACCCTCTATATACTCCTTCCACCTTTCTGCTTCGCCTTCTTTGGTTAGAACTGGGTTTCCATCTGAGCTCTTGATATTCATACAAGTGGCTCACTTTCCTCCAATGGTCTCTTTAATTTTCCTATAGGCAGTATCCATCTTACCCCTAGTGAGACAAACCTCTACATCCTTACATTTGTCCTCTAGCCATCCCTGCTTAGCCATTTTACACCTCCTGTCGATCTCATTTTTGAGATGTTTGTATTACTTTTTGTCTTCTTCATTTACTGCGTTTTTATATTTTCTCCTTTCATCAATCAAATTCGATATTTCTTCTGTTACCCAAGGATTTCTACTAGCCCTCGTCTTTTTACCAACTTGATCCTCTGGTGCCTTCACTTCTTCACCCCTCAGAGCTCCCCTTTCTTCTTCTACTGTAGCCGGTGTAGGGAAGCAGCCTACTCACGCCATAGTAAATTCACATCAGTCTTTCCATTGTGTGCCAGCCAGTCCGCTGTAACTAGCTCTGACGTCATAAATGTTGTGCAATACTTTAAAAATCAAGTGAATAACCTGAAACGGTTATAGCGTGTCAGGAGTAATACTAAATTAATATGTGTTGAAGATCAGTTCGGTAACTTTAACCATTTTCGAAATTTGGACGTTTTTCTTTAAAAATCATTGGCGCAACAGAAAAGAGCTAGAGACTTAAAAATTTATATTTAGATTCCTTTTTCATAATTATTTAATAGAAACAGTCTTCTGGATCTCACAAATTAAGATTTTAGTTGAAATTAAATATTTTCTGGTTTTTGTCTTAAAAATTAAGGAAGCAAGATAGATTAAGTAGGTTAATAAATAAGGATAGGATGTTTATATTTAAGTAGAATGGAGATCCGCTATAACCTTAAAGATGTGAGAAGCTTCATTTGAATAACTATAAAACTATAGCGATAGCGTATCTCCAAAGGGCAAGTTCAGAGCTCGTCTACTTCGTGCAGTGTAATTAAATTAATTCTCTCGCCCAAAATATTTAACTTAGCCATGTCAGACTTTTATTATGATTACTTACCTGTGTGTTGATTGCACATTTAAATTAAGAGCTTCATAGGCCATCAGCAAGAGAACCTATGATTTATTCGCTAACTTAAAGTGGTGCATTACTAGCCCAGCGGCTAGTCGGGAGAGCCGATTTGATCAGGCGTTTCCTTAGCCGTCCGCACCGCGGCTTTGTATATAAGAACGCTGCGAGAGGAAGCAAGGCCCCAGTTTTCTCAAGACGCTGAATAGCACGCCATCTGTGTCGTGAGTTGCGTCGCATTAGTATCATTGCTATAAACAGCCGCGGATGCCCTATTAAGTTAATCGGGATACGCGTAACCATGAAATCATTTTCGAGTGAAGTGTTAATTCTGGGATGATTTTAATTATCTATTTTCAGTTTGTGTATGTAGTATTTTCACGTGCTGTCGCGGGACAGACATTCTACCATTATTTAGCGTGGCGTTTGATGAACATTATCATCAAATTATGGCGAGTATTCATTTAAACATTTAATTTGGACAGTTATAGTTGCATCAGCGCATTAGACTCTGAACTGCTCTGTTAGTCAGATTGTGTGGATTCTTCTTTTTTCATCTGTGACTTTCAGAATATACTGAACTATTTTTAATCAAAATCGTTTTTGATTATGAATCCCAGACAATCTCCTATTTTCTCAGAGCTATAAGTTGTAGCTATAAGTGTATTTCTCAGATGAAGTGGGCACTAGGAATTCCAATTACAGGCTTCACGTTTTGCTAATCACTTTCTGGTGCCAATATTGTAGTTAGAGAGCCAGTGTTGAGAACGGCAAAAGACAGCATAAATAATAGGAACTGGTTTTGCATTCAGGAACATTTATATAAACAATTAATTTCACCAGCCGCCCCACATGTGGTGCATCGGCCGGGAAGTGTTTCAACGTTCAAACATTTATACAACAGAAAATTTTCTACCCGCCGCCCCACACCGGCCGGAGTGGCCGTATGGTTCTAGGCGCTACCGTCTGGAGCCGAGCGACCGCTATGGTCGCAGGTTTGAATCCTGCCTCCGACATGGATGTGTGTGATGTCCTTAGGTTAGTTAGGTTTAATTAGTTCTAAGTTCCCTTATGCTCTCCGTGAAATTCTGTACAACCTCTGGTTTAGTCAGTTTATCCAGGTCCCATTTCCTTAAATTCCCACATTTTTGCAGTTTCTTCAGTTGTAATCTACAGTTCATAACCAGATTCCACATCTGCACCTGGAAATGTCTTACAACTTAAAACCTGGTTCCTAAACCTCTGTCTTACCATTGTATAATCTATCTGAAACCTGTCAGTATTCCAGGCTTCTTCGATGTATACAGTCTTCTTTTATGATTCTTGAACAAAGTTTTAGCTACGATTAAGTTATGTTCTGTGCAAAATTCTACCAGGCGGCTTCCTCTTTCATTCCTTCCCCGCAATCCATATTCACCTACTACGGTTCCTTCTCTTCCTTTTCATACTATCGAATTCCAGTCACCCATGACCATTAAATTTTCGTCTCCCTACACTACCTGAATAATTTCTTTTATCTCATCATACATTTCTTCGATTTCTTCGTCATCTGAAGAGCTAGTTGGCATATAAACTTGTACTACTGTAGTAGGTCCGGGCTTAATGTCTATCTTGGCCACAATAATGCGTTCACTATGCTTTTGTAGTAGCTTAACCGCGCTATTCAACCTAATCGTGCATTACTCCTATTTGATTTTGTATTTATAACCTTGTATTCGCCTGACCAAAAGTGTTGTTCCTCCTGCCACCGAACTTCACTAATTCATACTATATCTAACTTTAACCTATCCATTTCCCTTTTTAAATTTTCTAACCTACCTGCTCGATGAAGGGATCTAACATTCCACGCTCCGATCCGTAGAACGCCAGTTTTCTTTCTCCCGATAACGACGTCCTCCTGAGTAGTCTCCGCCCGGAGAACCGAATGGGGGACTATTTTACCTCCGGAATATTTTACCCGTGAGGACGCCATTATCATTTAACCATACACTAAAGCAGCAGGCCTCGGGAAAAATTACGGCTGTAGTTTCCCCTTGCTTTCAGCCGTTCGCAGTACCAGCACAGCAAGCCCGTTTTGGTTAGTGTTACAAGGCCAGATCAGTCAATCATCCAGACTGTTGCCCCTGCAACTACTGAAAAGGCTGCTGCCCCTCTTCAGGAACCACACGTTTGTCTGGCCTCTCAACAGATACCCCTCCGTTGTGGTTGCACCTGCGGTACGGCCATCTTTATCACTGAGGCACGCAAGCCTCCCCACCAACGGCTACGTCCATGGTTCATGGTGGGTTTGAAATCATAGGTTTATTTATTAATAGATGCTTTTGCAGTTAAGAAGTGCTCCTAACTTCTGATAAGGTACAGCAGCGTAATGAAGTGACCGTCCGGCTACGTATTTTCGCTCTGTACATAAGTCTGGTTAAGTATCATCACTTCTCTTTATCGCTCGCTATGTCTATGGAAATCGCACAGCATTTACATCCCAGGAAATCAAAGAATATTTTCAGGTTCTTTCCCCTTTATTGCTGTCGACTTGTGGGTACTAGCTCTTGAATGTATTCGTTAATGTTAAGTTTGGCCAGTCGCAGATTTTAATAGTGCTTGATTTTTCGTTGCTATGGCGGTAAGAGATAAATGTAACCTGCCATGTCTTAACACGTCATAACGTTTCTGTTGAGCGCTAATCATGTTGAAGTAAACACAACTTATTTATTGTAAGTTAGTCGCTGTACGAACATTGTTTATACATTAAATTACATCATTGTTCACTGATAGGCGTGTCATACCCTATTTTGTTGTAAGAATTCGAAAAATGTAGCATTAAACTCAAATGGTCGTAATGTGTGTCAAGCGGAGATAACTTTTAAGTGCCGCGACTTGAATACAATACTCTCGGATATGTAGACAGCTATACTGATGAGCCAAAAAGTTATGACCACCTGCTTATCAGCTTGTTTATCTGTCTTTGGAACTAAATGCATACCTGATTCTGCGTATCAGGCATCCGACAGGTTGTCGGTAGGTTTGTGCAGGTATGTGGGATTAGATGTCTACGCACCGGTCATGTAATTCGTCTAAATAACGGGCCGCTAATTTGTGTAAGCGGTGATGGCGCTCGATGTCGACCAAGATGACTTCCATAAGATTTACATCAGGCGCATTCGGTCGTCGAGATTCTAATGTTATACTCTAATGCACATCAAACCACTGTAGCACGGTTATGAAGAGACACGAACAATTACACTGCTGAAAGATGACATCGCCGTCGGCGAAGACGCCAAGCATTAGGGGATGCAGGTGGTTCGCAGCTGTCAGCGTGTCTCCGATCACTACCACAGGTCCAACGCAAGCGCAGGAGAATGTCTTCCACAGCATAATATTGCTCCCAACAGCCTGCGTCCGCGGCCTGCTGTAAGTTTCGATGGCGGTATTTGTGGAGATGGCCATCGACCTAATGTAGCAAAAATGTGATTCACCCAAGAGGCGACATGTTTCCATCGAACGACAGTCGAATTGCGATGGTCCCGTGCCCCATGCAGTCGTAACTGACGACGTCGTTGGATCAACATCTGAATACACAGTGGTCGTCTGACGCGGAGCTCCATGTTCAACGATGTACAACGAACAGTGTGCTCCGAAACACTTGTGCGTGCATCAGCATTGTGCTCTTTCGGCAGAGAAGCTACACATCACGATCTATCATACGTTACACAGCAGGTAACCCTGAGAACCTCACGATCTCTGACGCCCAGCCATTTAGCGCCTAGTGGTAGTTCTGCTGTCCTACTTCTTTCCGCAGATAGTCGCGAAAGTAGCACGTGAACATTCGACCAGCTTCGTCGTTTTTGAGATACTTGTTCACAGACTCTGCATAATAATAATCTGCCCTTTGTTAAAGTCGCTTATCTCAATGAATTTTCCAATTTTCAGCCTACATCTTCTCCTGTCCGCACCTACTCCTCTTAGATACTTTTGTTACCGCGTCACGTGCCCGCAACGACACCAACAGGCATCCAACGTCGCGTTGGACAGTGGTCATAATGTTTTAGCTAATCAGTGTATTTTCACTTAATTGCTCTTTGAATATAAATTTTCTATAATCACTTTGTCCGCAGCTCTTGGTCTTGGGGTTGCGTTCTCGTTTACCGCGCGCGGGGTCCCGGGTTCCGTTCCCGGCGGGGTCGGGGATTTTTCCTACCTCGAGTTGACTCGGTGTTGTTGTGTCATCATCATCATTCATCCCCATTACGGTCGGAGAAAGGCAATGGGCAAACCACCTCCACTAGGACCCAGGCTAGTACAGCGGTGCGGGTCTCACGCATCGTCTCCTAGGCTCCTCGGAGTATGGGACCTCATCGTCATGATCACTTTAGGAACGATAACTTCTAAAGCATTTTTTACTATTCAAAACCCTATCATAACCTTTATTTCTGAACATTACGACAATCAGAGTGAACTTCCTACACAGGTAATATGTAGCAACCATAGTTATCCCTGCCGTATTACTATAGCGTGGTAATCGACATTGACTTTAAATTAATAATTTCAAATTATGTTGGTATCATTTTTGTAGATAATTTTTAAACAGCTTCAAATTTGTAGTTTCAGGATATATCACATTGCCATCACACGCGATTTACTTCAACACATCGAAGTGTTTTATTCCACACACAGCGCACAGATTTTTTGCTACACAATTACTCGAAATTATTTTATTTGTATATTGTAATCAACTATGGCTGTATATACAGGGTGACAAGTATTGAACTATATGAAAGAAAACGTAAATAAGTTACAAACTACTGGATGCACACACTTTATTCAACATGTAAACGTCAGGAAAGATATTCGTATTTAGGTTATGACATGTTCGATGTTCCTGCATCATTGACGATGATGTGGCGCAGACAAGTAGTGAAATTTTGTATGACACGCTGAAGTGTCGAAACATCGATGCTGTCGATGACCTCCTGAATGGATGTTCTCAGCTCAGCGATGGTTTTGGGATTATTGCTGTACACCTTGTCTTTAATATAGCCCCACAAAAAGAAATCGCATGTGATCAGATCTGGAGAATATGGCGGCCAATCGAGGCCCATTCCAGTGGCCTCTGCGTACTCCGGCGCCAGAATGCGGTCCCCAAAGTGCTCCTCCTGGTCATCGAACACTCTTCTGCTTCGATGGGGTCGAGCTCCGTCTTGCATGGACAACATATTGGCGAAATTAGAGTCACTTTGGATGATGGGGACGAAATTATCTTCCAAAACTTTCACGTACCGTTCGCTAGTCACTATACCATCAAGGAATATCGCACCGATTATTCCATGACTGGACATTGCACACCACTCAGTCACCCTTCTCGACCGTGAAACGTGGATTCTCAGTCTCTCAAATGCGTTAATTTTGCTGGTTGACTAACTCATCTAAATGAAAGTAGGCTTCGTCGTTAAACCAAACAATGCATGCGCATACTAACTCCCATCGTACCCCGCGGTTAACCGTACAGTTTGAACGTCTTAACACAAACAGTACAGAACTTATGTCGATTTTATTTGCTATAGTTCAATAATTGTCACCCTATAAGTGTCTTAAACAACATAGTTCATACAGTTACCAAACAGTAACTGATAGATTTTTTTGTCACATGCAGCATTTTCTGTCATCTATTCATTGTTAACGAGTAGTAGTCATAGCAATTAATTGTAGCTTCTGGGCCGGCCGGAGTGGCCGAGCGGTTTTAGGCGCTACAGTCTGGAACAGCGCGACCGCTTCGGTCGCAGGTTCGAATCCTCGGGCATGGATGTGTGTGATGTCCTTAGGTTAGTTAGGTTTAAGTAGTTCTAAGTTCTAGGGGACTGATGACCTCAGCAGTTAAGTACCATAATGCTCAGAGCCATTTGAACCATTTTTGGAGCCTCTGGCCTCTTCCTTATCCGCACGGCCGTGATCTCGGTGAGGAGTGTATCCGGCGACACCAGCTTCTCGCCCGGAGATGAAGACTGCCGTCGGCTGCTAATTATTTGCTGCGCCACTAATGTAACAGAAAAAAACTAATTTTTTTAATTTCATTCTAAAATTAAAATTCAGTTAGTATGAAGTGATCAGTCTGTCCTAAAATAAAAAGTACGAGGGTTGCCAGAAAGTAATGCACCCCATTTTTTTCTTCAACAATTCTTTATTGAACATAATGAGAATTACCCAGACGAAAGTACGATGTTTTATCCACACACCCTATTTTTCCAAGTAATCTCAATCGCGTTCTATTGCCTTCTTCCAACGTGATACAAGGGCGTTATGCCCTGTCGGTACCAGTCCTTGTCCTGGTGGCGGAGCCAGTGTTTCACTGTGTGAATCACCTCCTAATCGTCCTCAAAATGTCTTCCACGAACATCATTCTTTAACGGCCCAAGCAAGTGGAAGTCCGAGGGAGCGAGGTCAGGGCTGCCAGATGTGACAGCTGCCGATGGTCTCCCTGACCGCTGCAAATCGTGAATCTCCGCCGAACCACCTTCTGATGACTTCACCCTCCGTGCCCACTGTCGACAACAGATGCCCCACAGACTTTCCATAAGCGTTTGTGAATATCACCCACAGTTTATTTCTCTGCAGTGAGAAATTCAATGACTGTATGTTGCTTGTGATGTACATCACCTACAAACGCCATTTTGAGACTGGCCTGCAGCTACGCTATCTGTCGGAAATGATGGAAACTTGGAAACTTCAAATAATACATACACAACGTTTGGCATTCGTAGCATTGTTTCAGGCTGAGACGAAAAATGCGGTGCATTACTTTCTGGGCAACCCTTGTTCTGTGATTTACCAATATCTTTGCTGCGTTATGCACAGCTAATGATTGCCTGTTATTACATATCGCTACGAGCTCCCCATTACATTCTGTAGATCTGACACTCTGTACCTTGTAACGTGACGATAAGTGATGGTATCTATACTCTGACGAATAAAAAGGAACACAAAACTATAATTAATGTAAAGTAATGAAGTTTGTTGAATACATTTGTGTAGATAACATATTTAATTGATTAACATTGCAAGATCACAGGTTAAGGTAAGCGCGAGATAGTAAAAGTGAAATTCTGATACATTAATAACCAGTGTAACCGCCAGACTATTGAATTCAAGCATGCAAACAGTGAAACAGTGGTATGTTGGTAAACGTTATCCTGTTGGAAAACGCCCCCTGGAATGCTGTTTATGAATGACAACATGACTGGTCAAATCACCAGAATGACGTACATTTTACAATCAAGGTGCTTGAGGTAACCACGAGAAGACTCCTGCAGTCGTACGAAACCGAACCGCAGCCCACAACTCTAGGTGTAGGTCCAGTGTGCCTAGCAAGCAGACAGGTTATTTGAAAGCCTTTATCTGGTCACCTTCTTACCAGCACACGACCATCACTGGCATCGAGTGAGAATCAGCTTTCATCAGAAAACACAAAGGACTTCCAGCTTGCTCTTCCTCGACACCACTGACATTACAAATGGCGATGGTTTGGGGTTGGTGGAACGCACATCATGAGGCGCTTGGCTCGGAGCTGTCCATGAAGTAACCGATTTGTAACAGTTCGGTTGTGTCACTGTGGTGCCAACTGCCAGTCAAATTGCTGCCGCAGATGCAGTACGATTCGCCAGTGCCATACGCCGAACGCGATGGTCTTGCCTCCCTGTAGCGCCTCATGACCGTCCGGAGGCCGGTCTTCTTGTGAGCGTACATTCTTGTGACCACCGCTATCAACAATTATGTACAGTGCTTACATTCCCGCTAAGCCTTTCTGCAGTGTTGCAGAACGAAAGTCCAGCTACTCGTAGCCCTCTTACACAGCTTCGTTCAAACTCAGTGAGGTGTTGATAATGACGTCCTTGTCGTCTTACAGCCATTCTTGACTAACATTAACTCACCACGTCCACTCTCAACGATAACTGAAGGTAACCAACGCTCACGACTGTTAAAGCGTGAATTCAAAGCAAATCTGATTTACATCCTCATAGTGACGCTGCTAGTGCCACTCTCATGCGACTGGTGCGAAATCTGAATAGACATCTTCTTTCAGATGTAGGAAGATGCCTACCAAGTTCCATTTATGTCAGACCACTCTTCCTTTAGGTTATGATTTTTCTCTTCCGTGACTTTGTATGCTGATATTCAATCTCACTGAGTTTTGATAACTTCAGTAGACTAGAATACTCAAGTGTTGGTGGTAATAAGATTTTGTAAGCCTCCGTCTCTGCTCATCCACTAGGGTGATAGCTTTCAAAACCGTAGATTGACCGACTGAGTATTGTTCATCAGCAAGTTTCGTCTGGTGTTCGTTTATTAAGTGTAAAAGCGTCACACAGATGTTCATCCAAATCCGGTGAAAGAAACTACAAGAGACGCTGTGTTTTACTAATAAAATTCCTGAACGTGTCTACATCGACATCGTAGTCCGCAAGCCACCTACTGGTGTGTGGCAGAGAGTACTCTTTGTACCACTAACTGAGCGCTCCAACCCTGTTCCACTCGCGAATAGCGCGTGGGAAGAATGATTATTGGTAAGCGTCTGTATTGGATCTATTTTCTCCAATTTTTCCTTATGATCATTACGCGATACGTATGTGGCGGAAAGTAATATGTTGTCCGACTCTTCCCGGAAAGTACACTCTCGTAATTTCGATAGTATGTCTCTCCGTGATGCACAACGCCTCTATTGTAATGTCTGCCAGTGGTGTCTTTCAGAATCTCCGTAACGCTCTCGCGCCTGCTAAACCATCCCGTGACGAAGCCCCCTGCTCTTCGTTGGATCTTCTCTATCTCTTCTATCAGTCTTATGTGTCAGGGATTCCAAATAGATGAAAAATACTCCTTCCTTCGTGGATGAGCTACATTTCCTTAAGATTCTTCCTGTAAATCTGAGTCTGGCATCCGTTTTTTCCAATGTTTGTTTTATATGATCATTCCACTTAGGGTCGCTCCGGATATTTACCCCTAGATATTTTACAGCAGATACTGTTTCCAGCAGGTTGTCATCAACACTGTAGCTAGACAGGAGTGGATTTCTTTTCCTGTGTATGCGCAATATGTTATATCTGTTTACGTTCATGGTCAACTGCCAGTGTCTGCACCATTTGTCAATTCTCTGGAGGTCATTCTGCAAACCGTTACTATCTTCAGGCGTTGCTACTTTGTTATAGACATCTGCATCATTTGCGAACAGCCTTTGAGAGCATCAGATGTTTTGTACTAGATCGTTTATATGTTGGGATCCTTTTAAACTTCCTTGGTATACACTGGAAATTACCTTTACTTCTGTCGATTTTGTTCCGTTAAGAGCGACGTGTTGAGTTCTGTCTGCAAGGAAGTATCGAATCGAGTCGTGAATAGGTTATGATACTCGATAAGCTCGTTTTTTTTTCACTAAAAGGCAGTGTGGAACGGTGTTAAATGCCTTCCTGAAGTCAAGGAACACGGCATGAACCTGAGCGTCATTGTTTATGGTACTGTGGAACTCATGGAGGATCAAAGTGAGCTGAGTTTCACTGGGTCTATGTTCGGAGTCCATGTTGATATTTATAGAGGAGATTTTCCTTCTCCAAGAACATCATAAGTCTTGGCCATAAAACATGTTTCATAATTCTACAACAGACTGTCGTCAACGATGCAGATCTGTAATTGTTTGCATCTGTCCTATAGTCCTCCTTGAAACAGGAATAACCTGCGCTTTCTTCCAGTCGCTGGGTATCCTTCGTGCTCAAGCGATCTACGATAAATTACTGCTAGAAGGGGACCAATATCCCTCGCATAATCTTTGTAGAATCTTGTAGGTATCTCATCTGGTCCTGACGTCTTTGCACCACTGAGCGAATGTGGTTGTTTCTCTATATAGCGATCAGTATCTGCCATTTCGTAAGACGTTTGGAAGGAGGGATCGTGTTACGATCTTCCGCAGTGAAACAATTTTGGAAGACCGAATTCAGTATTTCGGCCTTAACACTGTCATCTACTGTGCGTTCCTTGAAGAATCAACAAGTACACTGAAGAGCCAAAGAAACTGGTACACCTGCCTAATATCGTGCGGGGGTCCCGCGAGCGCGCAGAAGTGCTGCAACACGACGTGGCATAGACTCGAATAATGTCTGAAGTAGTGTTGGAAGGAACTGAGACGATGAGTCCTGCAGAGCTGTTAGGGCTATTCCATATATCCTAAAAGTACGAGGGGATGGAGATCTCCTCTGAACAACACGTCTCAAGGCATCCCAGATATGTTCAATAATGTTCGTGTCTGGAACGTTTGCTGGCTAGCAGAAGTGTTTAAACTCAGAAGAGTTTGTTGACTAGATCGGAAATGAGGGGAACAGTGGTACACTACTTTCCTGAACAAATCATAAAGTGGCTTACGCGGTGTAGACGTTGATGTAAACGTAGAATACATGCGTCCTTTGCCCAAGTGTTACAGTCCAAATAAGCTTCTTTATCCTGTAACTTTTGCTACCGAGGAATTATAACTACAAAACAGACCAAAACACTGACGCGTGGAAGGTAGATAGACAGTTCAACATTAATGACTATCGTTGCAAAAGTGGGACATCACGTTGGTAATAGGAAGTTGAAAGAAAATAGAAACTGAAGCAGAAAGTAACAAGAAGTTTTCCCTTTAAAATCCGGTCGACAACGGTGTCACTAAAAACAGAGAATAGGCTCTGATTGGAAATTCAATAATCTAAGCTACACGAAAAAACAGAAAACCGCTAACAGACACTTTTCTGAAATAGTTATTTACTCCCTAAACCGATTTTTTTAACCTTTATAGGCTCATCTTCAGCTGGTTCACATGAGGTTACATGTCTATTTCAGAGAGTAAAACTGTGTGCTGGCTCTTTGCAAAAAGATCTAACATGTTTTAATGTGTCGTCATGGGTTGAGTTGTTGTTGTGGTCTTCAGTCCTGAGACTGGTTTGATGCAGCTCTCCATGCTAATCTATCCTGTGCAAGCTCTTTCATCTCCCAGTACCCACTACAACCTACATCCTTCTGAATCTGCTTAGTGTATTCATCTCTTGGTCTCCCTTTACGATTTTTACCCTCCACGCTGCCCTCCAATGCTAAATTTGTGATCCCTTGATGCCTCAGAACATGTCCTACCAAACGATCCCTTCTTCTAGTCAAGTTGTGCCACAAACTTCCCTTCTCCCCAATCCTATTCAATACCTCATTAGTTACATGATCTACCCACCTAATCTTCAACATTCTTCTGTAACACCACATTTCGAAAGCTTCTATTCTCTTCTTGTCCAAACTATTTATTGTCCATGTTTCACTTCCATACATGGCTACACTCCATACAAATACTTTCAGAAACGACTTCCTGACACTCAAATCTATACTCCATGTTAACAAATTTCTCTTCTTCAGAAACGCTTTCCTTGCCATTGCCAGTCTACATTTGATATCCTCTCTACTTGGACCATCATCAGTTATTTTGCTCCCCAAATAGCAAAACTTCTTTACTGCTTTAAGTGTCTCATTTCCTAATCTAATTCCCTCAGCATCACCCGACTTAATTCGACTACATTCCATTATCCTCGTTTTGGTTTTGTTGATGTTCATCTTATATCCTCCTTTCAAGACAATGTCGTCAGGGGTACTGAGTGGTAATTAGGATCTACAAATGTTTTCTGTACTTACTACGACAGTGTGGCGAGCTATGTTATTAGTCCATCTATTATCTTCCCTTGTGACTGACAGGTGGTAACAAATCATTCACTTTTCGCGAGATATGAATAGTTACGAAATTTTGCCACTATCCAGCATATGCCGTATGAGTACAACTGGCAATTGTTACAAGGATCGTATTGCGAAGATATAACTAACTTTCTTCAGAGACATTATTTGTTTTTGTGTGCATGTGATGCAGTCGATGTATGGGCAAATACTTTGATCAAAACTGCCGTTATTGTGACTGCCCAACCGAACCACATTGATGATCAACGTATCAGAGTATAAATCATGTACTCGTATGTCCAAATGTTCAAGCCTTCTACTATCACAACAAACAAATATTACCTTTAGCCGCAGTCAACAGAATCTGGTTTTATCAATATTCCATACTATGTTAATGCAAGAACAGAAATAAGTTAGCTGTTTATTCGAAGTTTTGTTGTTGTTTTGAAATGTAACGTTCATGTATATACAAACACCTACAATTCTCTGCAAATATTATAACTTTATAATACTTTTGCTAATTCAAGTTAACCTCAGTTTTGATTCAAATATATGGCCGTACATCGACTGTGTTGCGTGCAAAAAAAAAAAAAAAAAAAAAAGTAACGTCTATGAGCAAAGTATGTCACATATTTGTTTAATGACCTTTGCACCAAACAACGGTTATATAGCACATGGTGGTTGCTGGCGATGTTTCGTAACATCATTATGTAAATACATATCCTGTGAAAAATGAGTGATGTGTTGCCATTTGTGAATCACAATGGATGCTGGTAGATGGATACTAATAACAAAGCCGCCAATACTGTCGCCGTAAGAACAGAAATCATGTTTGGATCCAAATCGCAATGTAAACAGTACTCATGGCAGGGCATTAAAACATGTTTCATTTTCTTGTCACAGTATCAGCTCCCAGCATTACGCTAAGAAATAGTCATATAGCCTTCTGTGCCCCATCTGAAGATGAGCCTAAGAAGGCTCGAAAACGGATTTATGAAATAAATAACTATTTCAATAAAGTGACTGATTGTAGTTTTCTGTATTTATACTGCAAGACATTATTCGTGGAATCCGCTTTAAGTGAACGACAGGAGTCATGGGGAAGGTAAGTTAGTATAAAAGATGCGTATTAGAAACCTGCTCAAACTGTCGTGACTACTATGACTTTAACACATAATTATTGCCCTCGTTTTATAAGAAAATTGAATAATGTGAAACAAATGTTGCAAGGAGAAGCAGCGAACCAAAGCTGGAGTTAATGATAACCGCGTAAAGAGAGGTGTTGGTATGGATCATGCTGTAGCACCCTGCACTATTTAACAAGTAAAAATATATAAGTGCACCAATTGAGAATGATTTTATCAAGTTCGCAAAGATAGTCAACGAGTATAAACACAAATATAGTATCAGATACAGATTTCAGTGTTAAAAAAAAAGTGATATTGGTCTTACTGACCCTTCCTACAGACTGTTCTCCATACTGACAAGTGTGTTTCATGATTTGTTTACTTTAAGGAATCTTGTCCCGTGATAACAAACTTCTTTTCATGGTTTTTATACCACTGCACAAAGTCTACTGTTTTTCACTCTATGAAAAATTTTATTTTTATTTTGTGCTCGAATGCCCTTCCTGTAGCCTTAGTTGACGGTTCACTTAAGGTCGTTTGACTGTGTACCGTAAAGTTTGTTTTGTGTGTCACATTTCACTGAAGAGCCAAAGAGACTGGTGCATCTGTCTAATATCGTGTAGGGCTCCCGCGAGCACGCAAAAGTGCCGCAACACGACGTGGCATGGACTCGACTAATGTCTGAGGTAGTGCTGGAGGGAACTGTCACCTTCAATCCTGCAGGGCTGCCCATAAAATCGTAAGACTACTTTGCAAGGCACCCCGGATATGTTCAAAAATGTTCGTGACTCGGGAGTCTGGTGGCCAACGAAAGTGTTTAAACTCAGAAGAGTGTTCCTGGAGCCACTCTGTAGCGATTCTGGACGTGTGATGCGTCGCATTGTCCTGCTGGAATTGCCCAAGTCCGTCGGAATGCTCAATGGACATTAATGGGTGCGGGTGATTAGACAGGATGATTACGTACCTGTCACCTGTCGTATCTAGACGTATCAGGGGTCCGATATAACTCCTACTGCACACACCCCACGCCATTACAGAGCCTCTGCCAGCTTCAACAGTCCATAGATTCATGAGGTTGTCTCCATACCCGTACATGTCCATCCGCTCGATACAGTTTTGAAACGAGACTCGTTCGACCAGGCAACATGTTTCCAGTCAACCCATGCGAGGCGTAAAACTTTGAGTCGTGCAATCATCAAGGCTACATGAGAGGGCCCTGTGGTCCGAAAGCCCATATCGATGATGTTTTGTTGAATGGTTCGCACGTTTACACTTGTTGATTGCCCGGCACTGAAAACTGCAGTAACTTGTGGAAGGATTTCACTTCCGTCACGTTAAACGATTCTCTTCAGTTGTCGTTGGTCCCATTCTTGCTGGATCTTCTTCCGGCCGCAGCGATGTTGGAGATTTGATGTTTTACCGGGTTCCTGATATTCACGCTACACTCTAAAAAGGTCGTACGGGAAAATCCCCACTTAATCGCTACCTCGGAGATTCTGTGTCCCATCGGTCGTGCGCCGACTGTAACGCCATTTTCAAACTCACTTGGTAACCTGCCATTGTAGCAGCAATAAACTAGCTAACAACTACGCTAGACATTTGTTGTCTTATATAGGCGCTGCCGACTGCAACCCCTTACTCTGCCTTTTTACGTATCTCTGTATTTGAATATGCACGCCTACATCTACATCTACATCCATACTCCGCAAGCCATCTGACGGTGTGTGGCGGAGGGTACCTTCAGTACCTCTATCGGTTCTCCCTTCTATTCCAGTCTCGTATTGTTCGTGGAAAGAAGGACTGTCGGTATGCCTCTGTGTGGGCTCTAATCTCTCTGGTTTTATCCTCATGGTCTCTTCGCGAGATATACGTAGGAGGGAGCAATATACTGCTTGACTCTTCGGTGAAGGTATGTTCTCGAAACTTCAATAAAAGCCCGTACCGAGCTACTGAGCGTCTCTCCTGCAGAGTCTTCCACTGGAGTTTATCTATCATCTCCGTAACGCTTTCGCGATTACTAAATGATCCTGTAACGAAGCGCGCTGCTCTCCGTTGGATCTTCTCTATCTCTTCTCTCAACCCTATCTGGTACGGATCCCACACTGCTGAGCAGTATTCAAGCAGTGGGCGAACAAGCGTACTGTAACCCACTTCCTTTGTTTTCGGATTGCATTTCCTTAGGATTCTTCCAATGAATCTCAGTCTGGCATCTGCTTTACCGACGATCAACATTATATGATCATTCCATTTTAAATCACTCCTAATGCGTACTCCCAGATAATTTATGGTATTAACTGCTTCCAGTTGCTGACCTGCTATTTTGTAGCTAAATGATAAAGGATCTATCTTTCTGTATTTTCGCAGCACATTACACTTGTCTAAATTGAGATTCAATTGCCATTCCCTGCACCATGCGTCAATTCGCTGCAGATCCTCCTGCATTTCAATACAATTTTCCATTGTTACAACCTCTCGGTACACCACAGCATCATCTGCAAAAAGCCTCAGTGAACTTCCGATGTCATCCACCAGGTCATTTATGTATATTGTGAATAGCGACGGTCCTATGACACTCCCCTGCGGCACACCTGAAATCACTCTTACTTCGGAAGACTTCTCTCCATTGAGAATAACATGCTGCGTCCTGTTATCTAGGAACTCCTCAATCCAATCACACAATTGGTCTGATAGTCCATATGCTCTTACTTTGTTCATTAAACGACTGTGGGGAACTGTATCGAACGCCTTGCGGAAGTCAAGAAACACGGCATCTACCTGTGAACCCGTGTCTATGGCCCTCTGAGTCTCGTGGACGAATAGCGCGAGCTGGGTTTCACATGACCGTCTTTTTCGAAACCCATGCTGATTCCTACAGAGTAGATTTCTAGTCTCCAGAAAAGTCATTATACTCGAACACAATACGTGTTCCAAAATTCTGCAACTGATCGACGTTAGAGATATAGGTCTATAGTTCTGCACATCTGTTCGACGTCCCTTCTTGAAAACGGGGATGACCTGTGCCCTTTTCCAATCCTTTGGAACGCTACGCTCTTCTAGAGACCTACGGTACACCGCTGCAAGAAGGGGGGCAAGTTCCTTCGCGTACTCTGTGTAAAATTGAACTGGTATCCCATCAGGTCCAGAGGCCTTTCCTCTTTTGAGCGACTTTAATTGTTTCTCTATCCCTCTGTCGTCTATTTCGATATCTACCATTTTGTCATCTGTGCGACAATCTAGAGAAGGAACTACAGTGCAATCTTCTTCTGTGAAACAACTTTGGAAAAAGACATTTAGTATTTCGGCCTTTAGTCTGTCATCCTCTGTTTCAGTACCATTTTGGTCACAGAGTGTCTGGACATTTTGTTTTGATCCACCTACCGCTTTGACATAAGACCAAAATTTCTTAGGATTTTCTGCCAAGTCAGTACATAGAACTTTACTTTCGAATTCATTGAACGCCTCTCGCATAGCCCTCCTCACACTACATTTCGCTTCGTGTAATTTTTGTTTGTCTGCAAGGCTTTGGCTATGTTTATGTTTGCTGTGAAGTTCCCTTTGCTTCCGCAGCAGTTTTCTAACTCGGTTGTTGTACCACGGTGGCTCTTTCCCATCTCTTACGATCTTGCTTGGCACATACTCATCTAACGCATAATGTACGACGGTTTTGAACTTCGTCCACTGATCCTCAACACTATCTGTACTTGAGACAAAACTTTTGTGTTGAGCCAACAGGTACTCTGAAATCTGCTTTTTGTCACTTTTTCTAAACAGAAAAATCTTCCTACCCTTTTTAATATTCCTATTTACGGCTGAAATCATCGATGCCGTAACCGCTTTATGATCGCTGATTCCCTGTTCTGCGTTAACTTTTTCAAATAGTTCGGGTCTGTTTGTCACCAGAAGGTCTAATATGTTATCCCCACGAGTCGGTTCTCTGTTTAACTGCTCAAGGTAGTTTTCAGATAAAGCACTTAAAAAAAATTTCACAGGATTCTTTGTCCCTGCCACCCGTTATGAACGTTTGAGTCTCCCAGTCTATATCTGGCAAATTAAAATCTCCACCCAGAACTATAACATGGTGGGGAAATCTACTCGAAATATTTTCCAAATTATCCTTCAGGTGCTCAGCCACAACAGCTGTTGAGCCAGGGGGCCTATAGAGACATCCAATTACCATGTCTGAGCCTTCTTTAACCGTGACCTTCACCCAAATCATTTCGCATTTCGGATCTCCGTCAATTTCCTTCGATACTATTGCACTTCTTATCGCTATAAACACGCCTCCCCCTTCACTGTTCAGCCTGTCTCTACGGTATACATTCCAATCTGAGTTTAGGATTTTATTACTGTTTACGTCTGGTTTCAGCCAACTTTCTGTCCCTAGTACTATATGGGCATTGTGACCGTTTATTAATGAGAGCAGTTCTGGGACCTTTCTATAGACGCTCCTGCAGTTTACTATTAGCACATTAATATTGTTATTCCCTGTTGCATTTTGCCTACTCCTACCTTGCCGCGTCTCAGGAGGCGTCTTGTCGGGCCTAGGGAGGGGATTCTCTAACCTAAAAAACCCCCATGTGCACTCCACACGTACTCCGCTACCCTTGTAGCCGCTTCCGGCGTGTAGTGCACGCCTGACCTATTCAGGGGGACCCTACATTTCTCCACCCGATAGCGGAGGTCGAGAAATTTGCACCCCAGATCTCCGCAGAATCGTCTGAGTCTCTGGTTTAAGCCTTCCACTCGGCTCCAAACCAGAGGACCGCGATCGGTTCTGGGAACGATACTACAAATTGTTAGCTCTGATTCCACCCCGCGAACGAGGCTTTCCCCCTTCAGCAATTCCGCCAACCACCTGTACGAACTGAGGATGACCTCTGAACCCAGACGGCAGGAGTCATTGGTGCCGACATGAACAACAATCTGCAGTCGGGTGCACCCAGTGCTCTCTATCGCCGCCGGTAGGGCCTCCTCCACATCTCGGATGAGGCCCCCCGGCAAGCAGACAGAGTGAACACTGGCCTTCTTCCCCGACCTTCCCGCTATTTCCCTAAGGGGCTCCATCACCCGCCTAACGTTGGAGCTCCCAATAACTAATAAACCCCTCCCCCCCTGTGCCTGCTCGGACCTTGCTGAAGGAGCAGCCACAAGTCCACTCACAGGCAGAGCGGGCGATGCCACACGGCCAGCCTCCACATTGACCCTCCGCCTCGTGCGCCGCGAACGCCGCTGAACCCGCCACTCCCCTTGGGGAGAGGGTGGCCCAACCGCGCCCGGTACCGGCGAAGATGTCTCGACAGCAGGGACAGTGTGTGAAGCATGTAACACCTGGGGTGTACCCTGCGACGCACCAGACTCCCCACTGCCGCTACACTCCGAGGCAGCAGCCTGAAGACGGCTGACCGCGGCCATCAACACGCTCAGCTGTTCGCGAACAGTGGCCAGCTCCTTCTGCGTCCGTACACAGCAGTCACACATCCTATCCATCCTAAGAATCAATTTACTGAAGAGAATTGTTCAACCTTTAACTAGACTGCTAATTCACTAAAGGCGGCTGTTTATTCACTAAACTGGGGTTGCTAGCCACTTCTTGTAGAAAACAATGAAAATTGCACTACCTGTCTCTGGACTGTATTGAAAACAAACACTAGCACTACTGGCACTATGGTTGACTAGAGGGACTCTCTCTGACTGTATTCAAAACAAACACGAAATCTATGGAACACTATTAATAGCACCAGACAATTAAAGCTTCCTAAAAGCAAATACACACGGAAGAAGAAGTGACAAGTAAGAAAAATACAGTTAATACTTAAATTAAGGTAGCTCGCTGCACAGCAGACGTGAAGCAGACGGCAGTTACGACGACACTGTTTCTTAGGAGCTTCAGTGTATTTTAAGTTTTTATGTTTCTTATTTTATGAGGTGGAGGATGGGGACCAGCCCAGCATTTGACTAAGTGAATGTGGAAAACCGTCTGAAAAACACATCGAGGACGGCCGATGTACGAGATCTGCAATCATTATACGTATCGTCTCACTGTTTCGACCTGAGGTTTGTCACTTCCCCGTCAAGCAACCTAGCACGCTGCCCGTTGATCTGTATGAGGAGGCCTTTCCCGGTGATAAAAGTCTGAGCGGTGTTAGTAACTTAAAGCCGTGATTATGGGGAGCTTCTGAAGTTCGTGCTTTACTTAGTGGTGGCAAGAGAGGGGCGAACCCTACTAGCGTCGAGCGCGGAGCACCCCTCGGCGGTTTCGCCTTGCAACAGGTCTCGTTGCAGCAGGCAGCGTTTCGTGGCCTTGAAGAGAGGGGGAGGGCCTTTTCAGCAGATAGGGCAAGTGGCCGCAGACTTGCGCATAGGAAGCTATATCACGAATTGGATTAGATGTGCATAAAAAAAAACAAAGAAATACGGAAGTGATGACGTGTAGCAGAATACATTTAACATTACAAAAATGGTTCAAATGGCTCTGAGCACTATGGGACTCAACTGCTGAGGTCATTAGTCCCCTAGAACTCAGAACTAGTTAAACCTAACTAACCTAAGGACACCACAAACATCCATGCCCGAGGCAGGATTCGAACCTGCGACCGTAGCGGTCTTGCGGTTCCAGACTGCAGCGCCTTTAACCGCACGGCCACTTCGGCCGGCCATTTAACATTACAGCTGGTGACTACAAAGTAGAGAGAGTGAAGGAAATCTACTGTCTTGGAAGACAAATCAGGCATGATTGACGAAAGAAAGAGGCAGGCAAAAAGGGGAATCCTCGCTAAAAGAAATCAGCTAACATCAAATATACGCATTAATTGTTGTAGTTGTTGTGGTCTTCAGTCCTGAGACTGGTTAGATGCAGCTCTCCATGCTACTCTACCCTGTGCAAGCTTCTTCATCTCCCAGTACTTACTGCAACCTACATCCTTCTGAACCTGCTTGGTGTATTCTTCTCTTGGTCTCCCTCTACGATTTTTACCCTCCACGCTGCCCTCCAATGCTAAATTTGTGATGCCTTGATGCCTCAGAACATGTTCTACCAACCGGTCTCTTCTTCTTGTCAAGTTTTGCCACAAATTCCTCTTCTCCCCAATTCTATTCAATACCTCCTCATTAGTTATGTGATCTACCCTTCTAATCTTCAGCATTCTTCTGTAGTACCACATTTCGAAAGCTTCTATTCTCATGTCCATACTATTTATCGTCCATGTTTCACTTCCATACATGGCTACACTCCATACAAATACTTTCAGAAACGACTTCCTGACACTTAAATCTATACTCGATATTAACAAATTTCTCTTCTTCAGAAACACTTTCCTTGCCATTGCCAGTCTACATTTTATATCCTCTCTGCTTCGACCATCATCAGTTATTTTGCTCCCCAAATAGCAAAACTCCTTTACTACTTTAAATGTCTCATTTCCTAATCTAATTCCCTCAGCATCACCCGACTTAATTCGACTACATTCCATTATCCTCGTTTTGCCTTTCTTGATCTTCATCTTATATCCTCCTTTCTAGACACTGTCCATTCCGTTCAACTGCTCTTCCAAGTCCTTTGCTGTCTCTGACAGAATTACAATGTCATCGGCGAACCTCAAAGTTTTTATGTCTTCTCCTTGGATTTTAATACCTACTCCGAATTTTTCTTTTGTTTCCTTTACTGCTTGCTCAATATACAGATTGAATAACATCGAGGAGAGGCTACAACTCTGTCTCACTCCCTTCCCAAGCGCTGCTTCCCTTTCATGCCCCTCGACTCTTATAACTGCCATCTGGTTTCTGCACAAATTGTTAGTAGCCTTTCGCTCCCTGTATTTTACCCCTGCGACCTTTAGAATTTGAAAGAGAGTATTCCAGTGAACATTGTCAAAAGCTTTCTGTAAGTCTACAAATGCTAGAAACCTGAGTTTGCCTTTCCTTAATCTATTTTCTAAGATAATTAATTACAGAATGATATTTCTGAGAATGTATGTTTGGAGCACAGCTTTGCATGAAAATGAAACACGGACTGTGTGAAAACAAAAAAAGAAGAGAATCGATGCTTTTGAGAATCCGCGCCACAGAAAAACGTTTAAAATTAGTGAATTTGTAAGGTAAGAAACGAGATTCAGCACAGAATTTCGTTTAAAGCAGTACGTGGAAAACACTGACGAGAAGAAGGGATAGGATGATATAATGTGCGTTAAGACGTCAGCGAATAACTTACATTGTGCTTGGGTTTGGGGAGATGTGTAGAATATAAATTGTAGGGAAATACAGAGACGGCAATACATACGTCAAATAATTGAGGACCTTGGGCGTAATTGTTACTGTGAGATGAAGAATTCGGCAAAGAACAGGAAGTCGAGGAAGGTCACTTCAGACCAGTCGGAAGCTTACAGATCCAAAACAAGTTGTTGGTAGGGCAGTCACGAGCGCAGAGTAGAGTGAGTGGAAGACAGCGCTGGGACGGTACACTACGCTGATGGTGTGGCAGAGAGGAAGGGGGGGGGGGAGGGGGAGAGGAATGACTGGCGATGCTTTCTGTCAGCCGTGGTACAAAATACAGAGCCGCTATCGCCTTGTGGTTTCTCACTCCCAGTGCAGAGCCGCTATCGCCTTGTGGTTTCTCACTCCCAGTGCCCATTGCTATAATTGCTGTCCGGCAGTTAAAGGAACGTCTCTAAGGCGACATTTATGTATGTTACGGGTAAATATCAGTGCAGTCAATGTAAGAATAGAACCGTTGAGAATATCAGTCATTAGAAACTGACATTTTCCTTTCCCTACTAGACTCTGCTGTACTCTGAAATGTTATCCCATCCTATTCTAGGTTGTACTGAGAAATAATTCTTAAGAAAAACCTTCGACACCTTGTGCCGTTTTCGAGTTAATTAGCTTTGAAGTTAGCCAAGCGGAACGTTGCGCACACTAATCCAAGCTGCCCGCCAGATATGGTCTCGCCGAAGGTGTTTTTCGTTTGGTTTCCTAAAACCGAAAATATGAGCGATATAAAAATTGATCATGGGACAGTAGCAACGATCGAACGCGAGTCAAAGACCTAGATTTGCGTTGTCGTCGACGCTATGAGAAAAGCTGACACTAAAAGGCATCTGGCGGACCACTTGAATCTGCGCGCTACGGCCTGATTGGCTAATTTCAATGCTAATTAACTAGGAAACTACGCAAAGTATCGAATTCATTTGCTAACCGTTATTTCTCAGCACACAATCCCCTGCAACGCTCTTACAAACTTTTCAGACTGTTTCTGACCATTCTCGCTAACTGTACAGGAACTTTTATTGCTTTAGTGCATAGCATACTTTACAAAGCTAGCGGATTGCATCATGGAAAACGGCAGAGTACTGTAAAAAAGTGCAACATCAAAATCTCCCATCCTGTGTCATTGAAAATTTACTCATTCTAAAGTCTCTAAGGTGAATGCAGATAAAGCTGTTTCAAAAAACATTACAATTGTAACTAACAAGAAATGCTCTTTATAATTTAAAACGAATCTGTTTCGTATTCATTAAGTATCTCTTATCAATACTTATTTAGCCTGAGTTGAGAGGGGATGTCTCTTTTGTCAAAGAATTTCTTCATCTGGTACCTCATGCCGGTTTTTCAGCCTTTGTTCGAAGTAAATGTGCGCTATTTCAGTGGATTCTCGTTTCGCTGCGAACCCTTCTCACTTGTCGTACCGTGTACTGGGAAACAATGGAACGTAGGGCGTTCCGCAAATCCGTTGTTTAACCTTACTAAAAAAAAGGGAAAATAAATTAGTCGGTTCGTCTGTGGTAGGGCGCCCCCGTCAGATTGACGTAATGAAACAGCGCCGCCCCCGGCGCCCGCCGCTCCCCAGTAATTACCCCCTGCTGGAGCGAGGGCGTCACCCCTGGAGCTGGAACTGGAGTGCTACCCCCTTTGGGTCGCCGGTAGATTACCGGCCATCGCACCCTAATAAATGCAATTATAAGCTTGCGGCCTCCCCTCAGGCGTGATTCATGTCCACGGCATTGTTCCTCAGATAAATGCGTCGCTTTCAATGTTTTGTGCTGCTGTCGCCGCCATTGTTCCGTTGCTGCCACAAGTTTCTGCCAAAATTACTTCTGCTGGGAAATTTTAAAGTAGCGAGCAGCTGGTCAGCCATGGCTTGGTGAAGGCAGTGTGACATCCGTTTCATTGTATAATGAACGTTGTATACGGTCCTGATATTTATCACTTGTTCTTTATTTCAAAGGAAATGACAGATCTTTTAGGTAGTGTTCGGAAGACGAATACTAAAAGATCGTTTCTTGTATGGAGGAGGCGTAAAATATAGCCTCTGAACTGTAAGATGGAAACAGCCACCTTACATGGACATCGTTCTGGTGTTTAGCATATCTTTGACGACGAGGTCATTAGAGACAGATCACTAGGTCTAATTGCGGAATTACTAGGAAGGTAATCGGCAGTATCCTCTCCGCATTCTCCTCAAGCAATTTAGTAAAACTAAAGGAAACCTAACTCTAGATGGCCGGATGGAGATTTGGACAGCCGTCCCGTCTAAAGTGATCTCGGAAGGTAACAGTGGTCTGCGGACTAAAATGTAAGAAGCACTTCAATAGTAGGTACAAGGATATCGTTAGTTTGGTTCAGCTATGCTGCAGCATGTACTCTCATAGAAGATGTCTAATTATACTGCATTTTTTTTTGTTCGCCCCTCCTCCTTCTCCCCACTCTATCCTACTGGCCATACAATCGTTCATGTACAGGCGTTGCACAAAAGTAAACACCCCAAACATGCAAGCCTTAAAGCAAATGCTGAAGCTAGCAAAGTCTGCAGGTTACGCTGCTGTATCCGACCACAAACACACCTGTGTAATGTCCTCAATATGCTGCAAGAGCCAGTCGTGGTCTTAGCAGTGTTCTGTGAAGTTATTTGTGCGTTTTGTCGGAGCTATGTGAATTCGAACGTCGGCATATTGCTGGTGCTCCTGTGTACACTACTGGCCATTAAAATTGCTACACCACGAAGATGGCGTGCTACAGACGTGAAATTTAACCGACAGGAAGAAGATGCGTGATATGCAAACGATTAGCTTTCCAGAGCATTCACACAAACATGGCGCCGGTGGCAACATCTACAACGTGCTGACATGAGGAAAGTTTCCAACCGATTTCTCATACACAAACAGCAGTTGACTGGCGTTGCCTGGTGAAATGTTGTTGTGATGCCACGTGTAAGGAGGAGAAATGCGTACCATCACGTTTTCGACTTTGATAAAGGGCGGATTGTGGCCTATCGCGATTGCGGTTTATCATATCGCGAAATTGCTGCTCGCGTTAGTCGAGACCCAATGACTGTTAGCAGGATGTGGAATCGGTTGGTTCAGGAGGGTAATACGGCGCGCCATGCTGGGTCCTAACGGCCTCGTATCACCAGCAGTCGAGAAGACAGGCATCTTATCGGCACGGCTGTAACGGTTCGTGCAGCCACGCCTCGATCCCTGAGTCAACAGATGGGGACGTTTGCAAGATAACAACCATCTGCACGAACAGTTCGACGACGTTTGCAGCAGCATGGACTATCAGCTGGGAGACCATGGCTGCGGTTATCCTTGACGCTGCATCACAGACAGGAGCGCCTGCGATGGTGTACTCAACGACGAACCTGGGCGCACGAATGGCAAAACGTCATTTTATCGGATGAATCCAAGATCTGTTTACAACATCATGATGGTAGCATCCGTGTTTGGCGACATCGTGGTGAACGCACATTGGAAGCGTGTATTCGTCATAGCCATACTGGCGTATCATCCGGCGTGATTGTATGGGGTGCCATTGGTTACACGTCTCGGTCACCTCTTGTTCGCATTGACGGCACTTTGAACAGTGAACATTACATTTCAGATATGTTACGACCTGTGGCTCTACCTTTCATTCGATCCCTGCGATACCCTACATTTCAGTAGGATAATGCACGATCGCGTGTGGCAGGTCCTGTACGTGCCTTTCTGGTTCAAATGGTTCAAATGGGTCTGAGCACTATGCGACTTAACTTCTGAGGTCATCAGTCGCCTAGAACTTAGAACTAATTAAACCTAACTAACCTAAGGACATCACACACATCCATGCCCGAGGCAGGATTCGAACCTGCGACAGTAGCGGTCGCTCGGTTCCAGACTGTAGCGCCTAGAACCGCACGGCCACTCCGGCCGGCTGCCTTTCTGGATACAGAAAATGTTCGACTGCTGCCCTGGCCAGCACATTCTCCAGATCTCTCACCAATTGAAATGTCTTTTCAATGGCGGCCGAGAAACTGGCTCGTCACAATACGCCAGTCACTACTTTTGATGAACTGTGGTATCGTGTTGAAGCTGCATGGGCAGCTGTACCTGTACACGCCATCCAAGCTCTGTTGGACTGAATGCCCAGGCGTATCAAGGCCGTTATTACGGCCAGAGGTGGTTGTTGTGGGTACTGATTTCTCAGGGTCTATGCACCCAAATTGCGTGAAAATGTAATCATATGTCAGTTCTAGTATAATATATTTGTCCAATGAATACCCGTTTACCATCTGCATTTGTTCTTGGTGTAGCAATTTTAATGGCCAGTATTGTAGGTGCGGGCGGGGGGGGGGGGGGGAGGGGAAGGGGAGGAGCGGTGAAGGGCGCGGTTACATAACAAAGTAGGGGAAATGTGTTTCGAAAAGCATTGTATAGTAGATTTATAACGCTCGTGACGGACGCTTGTTGAGAAAAATTGTAACGAAAAGTAAAAGGAAGCAGCTGCAAAAGCAACTACAAAACTAAATGACGCACTCGCCAACCCTATCAGCACCAAAAGAACGCGAAGAAAACTCCATAAATTGCAGGGTCACTTGGAATTCCAAAATCACTCTTCAGGGAAGCATATTCCAGTAACAGGCAAAGTGTTGCAGCAGTGGAGGAAAGTAATTAGGTCGGGTAAGTGTTGTTTCACACTGTTTCCAACTTCTAGGAAGATTCAGTGGTAATTTAGGCAGGCCTCGTGGTTGCTCTGCTAGGTCATATGTTGCCAAAGACTGTGTGGCCATTTTGGCTGATCAGATCTACCCAGTAGTACAATGTTTGTTCTCCAATGGTGATGCTGTGTTTTAAGACAACAGGACCCCTGTTCATACAACCCGGTTGTCAGTCAGACCCGCATCGATTTCACACGATGGATCTCGTACACTTGGTTTAGAACACGAGGATGAATTGTCGCATCTCTTCTGGCTTCCATAGTCAGCGCCTCCCAATATTATGGAGCCTTTGTGGTCTTCTTTGGAGAGAAAGGTGGGTGATCCCTATTCATTTCTGTCATCGTCACCTAAACTTGCTATTATTTTGCGGGATGATTGGTGTAACATTCCCTTGGAAACAATACTGGACCTGTATTTATGCAGTACGACATAACGGGAAGTTGTTTTGAATGACTGCAGGTTTCCTACACCACAGTGGGCATGGTAATGTGCTTTGTTTTGCTGTACCATGGCTGGGAGCATAGGGAGGCGCTTGCTTAATTTGATGGGAAGAAACTGAAGAGAGCGTAAAGTTAACTAGCTAAATGCCTATACTCTTAGTACGAATAAAGATACACCGAAAAGGAAACATTTCGTCTGTATGAGTCCGCAGCTCGTGGTCGTGCGGTATCGTTCTCGCTTCCCACGCCCGGGTTCCCGGGTTCGATTCCCGGCGGGGTCAGGGATTTTCTCTGTCTCGTAATGACTGGGTGTTGTGTGCTGTCCTTAGGTTAGTTAGGTTTAAGTAGTTTTAAGTTCTAGGGGACTAATGACCTCAGAAGTTAAGTCCCATAGTGCTCAGAGCCATTTGAACCATTCGTCTGTATGATCACGGGGAAGTCACTTACCAAATTTAAAAATGGTTCAAATGGCTCTGAGCACTATGGGACTTAACTTCTGAGATCATCAGTCCCCTAGAACTTAGAACTACTTAAACCGAACTAACCTAAGGACTTCACACACGTCCACGCCCGAGGCATGATTCGAACCTGCGACCATAGCGGTCGCGCGGTTCCAGACTGAAGCGCCTAGAACTAAATTTAAAATCATTGTTTAATATCAATAAAGTTTAACAATAACTAACAGTTGAACAAATGTTAGAACAGTAGTAGATGCTGAAGCAGGAGGAGGGAGAGGAGGAGATTAGAAGCTAACATCCCGTCGACAACGAGGTCACCAGGGAAGAGCGCTAGCTGGGGTGGGAAACGACGGAGAAGGAAAGCGGCCGAGCCCGTTCGAAGAAATTTTCCTTGCATTTGCCTTAAAAGATTTAGAGAAAGTATGGAAAACCTAAATGATGATGACCAAGCTGAAGCTGCCCAAACCTTCCCGAAGACAGCGTAGAACTTCACAGATTAAGCTTGTACAGGCGGTTCAAATAATGTGATTTATGCAGATGGACATCAACGATAACGTTGGCTTCAAATGCCAGGAATGTGTAAATGTTTTAAGTTTCGATAAGTGAGAGTTGTTTAATTTCTCTGCAGGGTCATCACAATTGATGCCATGATTGTCATAAACATGGCTTTTTTCCCTGATGAAGCCCGGGTACGCAGACACGTAGGTAAAGAGTGTACCGAGCCTGGGATACCTGTCTGTGGCGCCGGACTGCGTACGTAATTCCAACCAGGGAAACGGCCACGAAACACTATGCCACGCCGTTACAGCATATGTCCTCCAGAACTCGGTCCATAAAAGACTTTAAAATAGTCCCTTCCTTTAGATGTGATTCAAAGCGAGAAGCTGTTTTATCGCATATGTACTTGCCTTATATATGAAATAAAATAAACTGCGAAGAAGAGTGGTACTCGCTTGCACTAGACTCACAGACGAAGTGATATAGTTATGATCATGTGAAAGTGCCAGAAGAAGTCTTCGAAAGTTACGTGTCGTAGATTCAGATATTTGAATAGTAATGTGTAGCGTAACAACATTAACTGTTTCTTCGGACTGTGCCGCTCGTATGTCGAAATCAACTAGAGATTTTCACTATCATCGGCGGGCCAAATTTTTATCCTATACAACTGCTATACAACCTCGACAATAAGTCTTATTTGATGTTGTTATCTCAAACTAGAGAAGGGTTACATAAGCTTTTGAGATTCAGGAAGCAGAAAAGTTGTTTAGTTAGTAAGACATTTTCAGGGCAGCAGTCAAGTTCTGCAAACACACTAGTATTGCAGGGTTTGCCTGCTGAGGAGAATTAATGAGCGACATCCCTAGGTGTTTCGTGAAGCAATGCAGCTAAACCGCCAACGTAAGAGCAGAGTTTCGGCATTCGAGACTAAGTACATTTGGCTACTAAAGGTCTCCAGATTATACGAATCTAGTGAACGGGGAAAGCTGATGCTGCTCTTGGCAAGGATTGTCTGTAGCACATGATCAGGAGGCAACCTTTATGAAAATTAGTGACATCTTTTCGTAATGTAGTTCATATACATTTATTAGGAAATGTGATAACTAGTTCAAATTTCTTCGCTTCGATAGACGTTCCAGTGCGATAGGAACAAGGTAAACGATATCTTAACGATGAATGGAAAGACAACGTACTTTCCGAACTCTTCCGAGACACTGACGCTTCCTGCCGACACGCGCTGTAAAGTGTGTCACACACTGCAGCACCAAAGAAACTGGTGTAGCCAAGAGAATTCAAATACAGAGATATGTAAACAGGCAGAATAAGGCGCTGCGGTCGGCAACGTCTACATAAGACAAGTGCCTGGGGCACTTGTTAGATCGGTTACTGTTGCTACAATGACAGGTTATCAGCATTTAAGTGAGTTTCAAAGTGGTGTTATAGTCGGTGCATGAGCGATGGGACGCAGCATCTCCGAGGTAGCGATGAAATGGGGATTTTCCTGTACGACCATTTCACGAGTGTGTCGTGAATATCAGGAATCCGGCAAAACATCAAATCTCCGACACTGCTGCGGCCGGAAAAAGATCCTGCAACAACGGAACCAACGAAGAATGAAGAGAAACGTTCAACGTGACAAAAGCGCAACCTTTCCACAAATTGCTGCAGATTTCAAAGCTGGGCCATCAACAACTGACAGCGTGCGAAGCTTTCAACGAAACGTCATCGATATGGGTCTTCAGAGGCGAAGGCCCACTCGTGTACCCTTGATGACTACACGACACAAATTTTTACGCCCTGCCTGGGCCTGTTAACAACGACATTCGGCTGTTGATGACTGGAAACATATTGCCTGGTCTAACGAGTCTCGTATCAAATTTTACCGAGCGGATGGACGTGTATGGGAATCAAGAAAACCTCTTGAATCTATGGATCTTGCATGTTAGCAGGGGACTATTCAAACAGGTGGTGGCCCTGTAATGGTGTGGGGCGTGTTCAGTTGGAATGATATGGTCCCCTTATACGTCTAGAACGACTCTGACAGGTGACACGTACGTAATCATCCTGTCTGATCTCCTGCATCCATTCATGTTCGTTGTGCATGCGACAGACTTTGGCGGGACACTGCTACACTACGAACGTCTAGAATATCTACAGAGTGGCTCTAGGAACAGTCTTCTGATTTTAAATAGTTTCGCTGGCCACCAGACTCCCCAGACATGAACATTATGAGCATATTTGGGATGCCTTGCAATGTGCTGTTCAGAAGAGATGTCCACCTCCTCGTAGTCTTACGGATTTATAGACAGCGCTGCAGGATTCATGGTGTCAGTCCCCTCCAGCACTACTTCAGACATTTGTCGAGTCCATGCCAAGGCGTGTTGCGGCACTTCTGCATGCTCGCGAGGGCTCTACACGATATTAGGCAGGTGTTCTTTGGCTCTTCAGTGTATACTATTCCCAGCGTTAATTTCGTCGTAGTTTTTGATTTTCATTTTCATGTTATGGCAATTTCTTTTATATATATATATATATATATATATATATATATATATATATATATATATATATATATATATATATATATATATATTTGAGTCATCAGTTTTCTGTCTGGATTAATGCGTCCCACCACGAATTCCTCTCCATTGCCAAAGTTTTCATCTCAGAGCAGCAATCGCTACTTACGTCCTCAGTTAAATTTTTTATTGGATGTATCTAAATCTCCGTCTGCCTCTACAGTTCTTACGCTCTACAGCTCCCGCCAGTTCGAAGGAAGTTATTTACTCACGTATTAATAGGTATTCTATCATCCTGCACTTCTTTTTATGTTTTTCGCATATTCCTTTCATCGATCCTGCGGGAATTTCTAAGTTGCTTAACTTAGCAGTTCAACTAATTTCCAACATTCTTCTGTAGCACCATTTGTCAAACGCTTCGATTATCTTCCGCTCCGGTTTTCTCAGAGCCTATGTTCTGCTAACTTACAATGCTGTGCTGCAATATTACAGTCTCGGAAATATTATTCCTCAAATTAAGGCCTATGTATGATACTAGTAGACTTCTCTTGACCAGGAAGTTTCGATAAATTTATTTTACTGAAATCTGTGCCCAAGCGCACTTTTTTCGCCATAACCGACAGTTAATGTAAGGGAAAGAACCAGTGTTACACGTTATAGTATTTTAGCTGTTTGTGTATCGTATTTTCGTAGGCGAAGTTTGGAGACCAGTCAAGCATTTGACTAAATGAGCGAGAAATCGTGAACGAAAAGCGCATTCAGGCTGGCTGGTGTACGAGATCCATCGTGCGAAATCGATGAGGGTCTGACTGACAACCGAGCGAGGTGGCGCAGTGGTTAGCACACTGGACTCGCATTCGGGAGAACGACAGTTCAATCCCGCGTCCGGCCATTCTGATTTAGGTTCCCCGTGATTTCCCTAAATCTCTAATGGCAAATGCCAGGATGGTTCCTTTGAAAGGGCACGGCCGACTTCCTTCCCCATCCTTTCCTAATCCGATAAGACCGATGAACTCATTATTTGGTCTCCTCCACCAAACAACCCAATCCCTCTGACTGACATTCTTGTCGTGCGTGTTACCAAGCTGCTAGTCAAGCTTTAAACGCAGGTAATGACTTCTAATACCTGCAGAACTAAATATTTTATTTTAATTTTTAATCTACTTAATAGACTTCCACTATTTTTTTTATCTGATGATACTATTCCCCTTCCACAATTGTCCTTATACACTCATGAGCCAAAATACTGTGAGCACCTGTTTGATACCATATTGGCCCGACTTTGGAACCCAGTGCACCAGCGATTCTGCCTGGCGTTGGCCAGTCCTTGCCAGGTTACCACAGGTATGTTGCACCAGATGTCTATGCACAGATGACGCAGTTCACATAAACGGGCCGTCAATGTGTATGCATGGAGATGCCGTATAGTGTCCCAGATGCATTACATCGGATTAAAATCAAGCAATTTTAGTGGTCAAGTTCTGAGTTCGTTTTCATGCTCCTGCGCTACTCTGGCTTTATGCTGCGGATAGTTATCCCGATGGAGGATGCAATCGCCGTCTGAGGACATATCAAGCATGTAGAGATACAGGTGACGCCATCATTTTCATATTTTCAGAAAGTGTCACGGTGCCTCCCAATACTACCGCAAGTCCCGTAGGAGGCCAGGTGAATGTCCTCTACAGCACAATACTGCCCCCACAGCGATGCGTTCGCGGCATGGTGCAAGTTTTGCAAGTTTCGAACAGATGTTCGTCTCGATGGCGACGTATTCGGACACGGCCGTCAACCTGCTGTAGCAAGAACGCCAATTTATCTGACCAGGCGACAGATTCGCACTGATCCCCCGTCCAGTGTCGGACGGTGACCTGGAAACCACCAGCCAGGAAACGGTGAAGTAGATCGGCTGTTCACCTGCTGTCGTCAGCTTCTATGGAAAGTGGTTGCAGGGCGCAGAGACCACGACTAGTCGGTTCACGTGCAGGCAGCGCTAGTGCTTTAGAGAACACCGTTGTCGATCAAACAGTAATAACGGGGCTCTCAACTAAACTTGGTCTCATTATGCCCCACAATGTTGACCATGGTTAATCGTGGGAGCGATCCGTGCCACAATGGTATTAATTTTCTAAAGTATCAAGATGAAGATAGTTAAGACAGGTATTGATCTCGATTACAGAACAAGCTCAACACCGTAGGAAACACTTTGACAAACAGCTTCATGGTGTTACCAGATTTGTGGTTAGAGAAAAAGTATTACTTAAGACCCATGTGAAATCGTCTCTGTTAACCAATAAAAGCGCTAAGTGGCAAATAAAGTATACTGGTCCGTACATTATTGTACATATTCCCCATGACGGATGTTATTTACTTGCATATCCTCACAAAGGCAAAATCAAACGACTCTATGCACACAGAGACTTGAGAAAATTCTATCATGTTTAAGTATCACACTTCACACCTATCTATGCACAGGACTGAAATAAGTAACCTACGGTAAAAAGAAGGAATAAGACTAGGGTAAAGCAAGTATATTTTATGCAGCTATATGAATCAGAGCATTTTCCTATATTTGTTTACATTTGTCCGTGACTGTGGACAACATTACACAAACAAGCTAGGACATACACATCAGTTGATGACGAGCAACGTTACCACAGGGTTTTCTTGGAAGGTTGGGCTGAATAGCTTATGATCACGGTGGTATTTTAGTTTTAAGTTTATGTACGAAGAATTCTGGAGTGAACAATTAGCACAGACCTCGGAGCAAAGTAGCTGTAAGTTCCTTTTTTTATGTCAGTTGAGCATCAAGACTGTAAGGCACAGGGTAAGCTGCAGAAAATGTTGCACTCCATAAGGTACCGCATAAGTATATGGTCACGCAAGTACATGTCATGTTGCATTTTTTTTGTATGTTGCGACGGTGAAATGATTTCTGGCTTTTAATGAAGGTTTACCGTCATATATACCATACGCATGACAACCTAATTCAAGTAAAGTGGATCTAAAGATACGAACTATGAATAAAAACTTGTGTGATCTTACTGAAATACAAATAATTTTTCAAACTTATACACACGTTAGAGTGCAAGTACACTGGTGAGGTACGATTTTTAAATATCTGAGTCAAAATTAACACCGTCTCTTATACAAAAAAATAAATATGTACTAGGTAAGTTGCAGGAAGCTGACCGGCAGAGAAATTAGGTAATGTCGAAACAAACAATCCTTTACAGGTGGCGTTCATCGAGATGCTACGAGACTTCAACCGGCGATGAGAAGCAACTAAGTTACACTAATGTCACTACGATTTACGATTGACATTATAAAATGTTACCAAGATCACTGAGAGGTACACTACTTGACGCTGAGTAGCACCGGATATTTTTAATAATTTGTCTTTTCTTCAGCATGAAAGTACTAAGAATCTATGTTGACTTTAGAGGAACACATAAACTGATTTCCTCTTACGTTTATAGTATTTTATCCAATCCGAATTGAAGTTATTTTGTGGAAGAAGTAAAGTAAGGAGTGACTAAGGTCACGTTCGAAAAAAAAATTGTGTGCATACCAGTGATACAATGATGAACACACGAACATGTAAACATGTAGAAACACCGACACAGACTTAGTAAGCGGTATATTTGTAGCACGATTCCAAGTTAGGGAAGTGGTGTTGTTCTCGAAAAAGTTTTCTCTTACGCCCTATTAGTTGTAAGGTAGTATCGCGATCGCGAGCTGTAGTACTACTGCAGTACTAGAGGCACGTATTTTTTTAGAGCACATTCAACTACGAACTTGTGTAATGGAATATTTTGAGCAGTGTATGCAAAGATAAGGTTTTGAAAGAGGATACAGGAGCAAATAACGAATGTGGGCATAAACTACTAAAACCTAGCCAGTGGTCCCATGAGCTACAATTTTTTTAACGGTAAAAACGAACTAACAGTATATAGTTATCCACTGATGGTGAATTATTCAGTGACAGTGATTTACTCAGTGACAAGTGAGAACAAGTTTTGTACCACTAGCCTTCTACTTCGAAGTAAAGGAGACTTGGTGAATCGAGAAAGCCTGCTACGATATGGGTATTTGTGCGCTAGGCCAGTGTGCCGTTGGCAAGCTAAATAATGAAGTACAGTACTTACCTACGTGCAGTGAACGTAGGAAGTGTGCGATGGTCCTTTCTCACATCCAAGGTG